>NC_090655.1:77757429-78129929 GCF_040937935.1 Hyperolius riggenbachi
AAACGCCTGCTTACGTGAACTACAGCAATGGATGAATGACAACTGGCTGAAACTAAATGCAGACAAAACTGAAGTCCTCCTGGTAGGAGGGCAGAGCATGATAACAAAACAACTTAACTTGCAGTCTTCACCACTGGGAATAGGAGGCACGGATCTGCGCAGCTCTGATCATGTGCGTAGCCTGGGAGTTCTAATTGATTGGGATTTAAAGTTCAGAACTCAAATCTCTGCTGTGGTGAAATCATCCTATTTTCACCTGAAGAACATTGCAAAAATCAAGCACCGCATACCCCCAGAAGATCTGCCAACCTTAGTCCACGCCTTCATCACATCCCGACTGGACTACTGCAATGCTCTCTACACTGGCCTTCCAAAAAAGGTCTTGTACCGACTACAGCTGATACAGAATACTGCTGCCAGACTGCTAACCAACCAACCCCGTCACTGCCACATAACGCCAGTCCTGCACTCCCTTCACTAGCTACCTATAGAATGGAGGGTCCTATTCAAGATCGGCCTACTGACATTTAAATCCCTGAATAATTTAGACCCTGGATACATGAAAGATATGTTGCAGCTGCGTAGCAATCCCCGCATTCTCAGATCAACAGGTTCTAATAATCTAGTCATACCCAGAGTCCACTTGGAAACTTTTGGTCCCAGAGCCTTCTGTCATGCTGCCCCTACGTTTTGGAACTCCTTACCTCAACAGATCAGGACAGCTCCATCCCTGGACGTGTTTAAATCCAGACTGAAAACCCACCTGTTCAGTTTGGCATTTGCAGAAATATAACTTTTGTTGTGTGAATACTTCATCCTACTAATTACTGAATCTGAGAGAGTCTAAGCGCTTTGAGTCCTATGGGAGAAAAGCGCTATAGAAATGTTATTGTATTGTATTGTATTGTATTGTAAAACTGAAAAAAATGCACCTTTATTGCCAAATAAAATATTGGCGCCAAACATTGTGATAGGGACATAATTTAAACGGTTTTATAACCGAGACAAAAGGGCAAATACATTTCATGGGTTTTAATTACAGTAGCATGCATTATTTAAAAACTATAATGGCCGAAAACTGAAAAAAAAATTTAATTTTTTTCCCACATTTTTCCTATTTTCCCATTAAAACACATTTAGAATAAAATAATTCTTGGCATAATGTCCCACCTAAAGAAAGCCTAATTGGTGGCGGAAAAAACAAGATATAGTTCATTTCATTGTGATAAGTAATGATAAAGTTATGTGGTGAAGTGGCTAAAGAGGAACTTCAGTGAAAATAATGTAATAAAAAAAGTGCTTCATTTTTAAAATAATTATGTATAGATGATTTAGTTTGTGTTTGTCCATTGTAAAATATTTTAAATCCATGATTTATATTCTGACATTTATTACACGGTGACATTGTTACTGCTGGCAAGTGATGTAGCTGCTGCTTGCTGTTTTGGCAGTTGGAAACAGCTGTAAACGGCTATTTCCCACAATGTAACAAGGTTCACAGACAGGAAACTGCCAGAAGTACCTCGGTATTCAGAGCTTCTTGTGGGAGGGGTTTCACCACAATATCAGTCATACAGCGCCCCCTGATGGTTGGTTTGTGAAAAAGAATAGATTTCTCATGTAAAAGGGAGTATCAGCTACTTATTGGGATAAAGTTAAATTCTTGGTAGGAGTTTCTCTTTAAAGGACCTTTGTCACGAAAATCCTAAAATGTAAAATACATGTAAAAACATACAAATAAAAAGTATGTTTCTTCCAGAGTAAAATGAGCCATAAATTGCTTTTCTTCTATGTTGTTGTCACAGTAAGTAGTAGAAATCTTACATTACCAACAGATTTTGGACTAGCCCATCTTCTCATAGGGTGTTCTCTGGGGTTTCTTTATTTTTAAAAGCACTTTGTGAATGGCAGTTGCTTCGCCCAACTGCCAAATAAGTGTGCAGCGAGCGCGGAGGCTGGCCAGCATCTTGGTATAAATCTTTTTCAGGGAATGTCTTTATAAAGAATAAAGGTCATGCTGAGAATCCCCCATGAACAGATGGACTAACCCAAAACCTGTCGGTAATGTCAGATTTCTACTACCTATGGTAAGTGACAGCAACATGGGAGAAAAGTAATTTATGGCTCATTTTACTCTGGAAGAAATGTACTTCTTATTTGTATGTGTTTTAAATTTGAAGATTTTCGTGACCGTTCCTCTTTAAGTACAAATTCATTGTGGTCATTTTGACAGTAGAGATGGCCCGAATGGTTCGCATGCAAACTTATTCGCGCAAACTTCGGTGGTTCGCGATGAACCGCAAACTATATGCGAGTTCGACCCGCCCCCTATACTACATCATTAGGGTCAACTTTGACCCTCTACATCACAGTCAGCAGACACAGGGTAGCCAATCAGGCTGCACTCCCTCCTGGAGCCCCCCCTTATAAAACGCAGGCAGCGTCAGCCTTTTCACTCACTTGTGTGGCTGCAGTAATTAGAGAAGAGAGAGAACCTGCTGACATAGGGAAAGCTTAGTTAGGCTCTTGTGTTAGGCTTGTTAGCTTGCTCCTTGCTGATACTTATTGCTAAATAGCACTCCTCCTCCTCAACAGCTCTTTTGAGAGCTAATGTTGTTCTTGTGATCTATTTTTTTTTTGTGTGTGTGTGTGTGTGTGTGTGTGTGTCCCACAGACACTTATGTTGCATATACAGCCTTGTCAGTCAGTCGCAGTTGCTGGACCTTGGCCCCTTGGTAATTCCTACTGTGCCACTGCCAGGCACATCACATTAAGTGACTACCTGTGTGTGTGACAGCTGCACATTTGTAATACCAATCACTGCATACCTACCTGTTCAGTGCACTTACCTACGTGAGCGCACGCAGTGTTATATACCACCAGTCACTGCACCTGTTCACGGTACCTGTGTGTGTGACAACTGCACATTTGTTATACTAATCACTGCATACCTTTTACTGCATCTGTGACTGCACATTGTATTATACCTGGCAGTCAGTGCATACCTTTCACTTGAATAAATGGCAGACTTGCCCTCCATAACAGATTCTCGTTAAAGGATTTAAAGTTGATTCGTCTCATATAGAGCAGGGCCTTGAAAGTCCTCCTGTATTGTTATTTTTTCGTCACTACCTCCCTGAGTCGGGACTTGCATGCCATGCCTGCTGCCTTCCTTGGATGTGTGGTGGTAGCAGTTCCTGCTCCTTTGCCCACAGCGTGCCTGCTGCCTTCCTTAGATGTGTGGTGGTAGCTGTTTCTCAGGCTCCCACTCCGGACCGGAATCGAACCCTGATTCCCCGGCCATTACCCGTGGTTACCATGGTACTGAGAAAGTAATATGGGAACTTGTTTATCAGTCACACAGTTGAATAAATGGCAGACTTGCCCTCCATAACCGATTCTCGTTAAAGGCAAGTGGTGTCATCTCTGGCACACAGCGTTGGGTCAAGGGTCCATCTGACCACAGATGCCTGGTCTGCGAAGCACGGTCAGGGCAGGTACATTACATATACAGCACAATGGGTCCTTCCTTGCATGTGTGGTGGTAGCTGTTCTCTCAGGCTCCCACTCCGGACCGGAATCGAACCCGGATTCCCCGGCCATTACCTGTGGTTACCATGTTACTGAGAAAGTACAATCGAAAGTTTCACACAGGTGAATGAATGGCAGACTTACCCTCCATAACAGATTCTCGTTAAAGGTACTGAACAGCCAGCAGAAAAAATAATTTTAAAAAATAGATGTAAGCTTTAACAACGGTAGAGAAAGAACCATCAAACGTTGATAAGGCAGTCAGACATTACCTGATATCACAGAGGAAGAGCAATCTCGCCATGGTGCGCACCAGTCCAGCACGGCCGTCACTACACAAACAGCTATTTGCGGTGTGTTACACAGTGAGTTTGGTCTGTCAGTGTGAACCAGTACACTAATTACACTCCCTGATTGATGTATAAATATGCAAGATGTTTTAAAGCACTTTAGGCCTGCAATTTAGCATGCAATGTGATTTCTGCCCTTAAAACGCTGCTGTGCGTCAAATCCAGATTTTCCCCCGGGACTTTTGGCATGTATCCCACTCACCCATGCAAAAACTCAGATGTTAGACCCCTTGAAACATCTTTTCCATCACTTTTGTGGCCAGCATAAATGCTTCTAGTTTTCAAAGTTCGCCTCCCCATTGAAGTCTATTGCGGGTCGAAAAGTTTGCGCGAACCAAACTTTTTGCGGAAGTTTGCGTTCGAGGTTCGCGAACTGAAAATCGGAGGTGCAAGCCATCTCTATTTGACAGTTCCACTGAGAGTCAGAAGATGGAAGCAGGGAATTTAAGTCCTTTAACCAGTTCGGCCTATCTGGACGAGTTTCCTCGTCTAAATAGGCACTGCTGTTTTACCTGCGTGGTGCGCGCGATCACGCGCGCACCCGCCACTAGCCCCCCGATTAGTGAATGGGAATATAATTCCCATTCACCGATCTAACTTCCCCGCAGAAATACCGACGCTTTCTCTCCAGAGAGCGCGGTATTTCTGCCCCCAGGAAACTTTTCCCCAGCATTTTAGTTCCTGGATGCGAGATCGTTCGCATCCAGGACTTTTTTCACTGTGGCCATCTTGTGGCCAAATAGTAAACTGCACCCACATACATTTTTGATTAAAAAAAATATAATTTTACATTTAAAATTAGCAGTTTCCCTCCCACACCAAAAATTACCCACATACACTTTTTTTTATTAAAAAAAAAAAATACAATAAAAAAAAAAAAAAACAAACATAAATAGTTACCCAAGGGTCTGAACTTTTTAACCACTTCACCACTGAGGGGTTTTACCCCCTGAGCACCAGAGCAATTTTCACCTTTCAGCGCTCCTTCCATTCATTCGTCTATAACTTTATTATTACTTATCGCAATGAAATGAACTATATCTTGTTTTTTTCGCCACCAATTAGGCTTTCTTTAGGTGGGACATTATGCCAAGAATTATTTTTTTCTAAATGTGTTTTAATGGGAAAATAGGAAAAATGTGGGGAAAAAAATAATTATTTTTCAGTTTTCGGCCATTATAGTTTTTAAATAATGCATGCTACTGTAATTAAAACCCATGAAACGTATTTGCCCTTTTGTCCCGGGTTATAAAACCATTTAAATTATGTCCCTATCACAATGTTTGGCGCCAATATTTTATTTGGAAATAAAGGTGCATTTTTTTCAGTTTTGCGTCCATCCCTAATTACAAGCCCATAGTTTATAAAGTAACAGTGTTATACCCTCTTGACATAAATATTTAAAAAGTTCAGTCCCTAAGGTAACTATTTATGTATTTTTTTTAATTGTAAATTTTTTAATTTTTTTTTAATTACAAAAAAAAAAAAAATGGGGAGTGTGGGAGGTAATGAGTTAATTTTATGTGTAAAAGTCATTTATTTGTATGTGAAAAATGTGTAGGGTGTAGTTTACTATTTGGCCACAAGATGGCCACAGTAACTTTTTGTTTTAATGCGACCTCCAAGCTTCCTTCCGGAAGCTTGGAGGAAGAATAAGGAGGCTGGACACGTGAGTTTTTTCTCACAATGATCGCGCTGCCCATAGGAGAGCAGCTGATCATTGCGGGGCTTAGATCAACGAACGGGAATGGATTTTCCCGTTCATTGATCTCTGGGCGAGCGGGCGGCGGCGTGTTTACTAGCGGCGGGCGGCGTGTTTACGAGCGGGAGCGCGGGCAGCGTCGGGAACGCGGAAAGTACGTGTTTCTCCGTCCCTGGTTTTTAAAGGATGGAAAAAGGGGCGGAGAAATACGTACGCGCGGGGGTAAAGTGGTTAATTATGCATGTCAAGAGAATATGTTATAATATTATTTAAAATTATAAGCTTATAAATAGGGATGGACGCAAATTGAAAAAAAATGCACCTTTATTTCTAAATGAAATATCGGCACCATAAATTGTGATAGGGACATCGTTTAAACGGTGTAAGAACCGGGACATATGGGCAAATAAAATACATGCGTTTTAATTACGGTAGCGTATATTAATTTCAAACTATAATGGCCAAAAACTGAGAAATAATGATTTTTTCCCGTTTTTTTCTTATTCTTCCTGTTAAAATGCATTTACAGTAAAGTGGCTCTTAGCAAAATGTACCCCCCAAAGAAAGCCCAATTGGTGGCGGAAAAAACAAGATATAGATCAATTCATTGTGATAAGTAGCAATAAAGTTATAGGCGAATGAATGGGAGGTGAACGTTGCTCGGATGCATGAGATTTTCGGCACTGCGGCGCTAAACCGGTTATCACCCTGGTACTTGGTGTTCTGACTAAGGTCCTGGCCCCTCTCACCCTTTATTTTTTGCAGGAATATTTTAGGAAGACCTACTTCTATGCAGTATGCCTCCAGGCTGTAGTGCAGAAAGATGGATTCAGGTTTGTAGGACAGCATGGTGATTAAGTGGTTAGTATTTTTGCCTTGTGGCTCTATGGTTGCAGGTTTGCATCCTAGTTAGGGCACAATCTGCATGGAACTGAATGTTCTCATATTTGCTTGTGTTTTCTCCCAAAACATACCGTAATATTGGTAACCTTATTAGATAAAACTATATTTTTCTCTCCCCCTTGTACATTGTATTTATCACAACCTTTAGTCACTGTTCATACACTAAAAGAAAAATGAAAATAACATCCATTTTAAACCTACATTTTTTAAAACTATATTCTATTCAAAAAAATGTGTTCTTCTACCCATGCAAAAAAAAAAATGCCTTTCCTGAAGTTGTTTTCTCTTTTATTTAGAAACGTCCCCATTTGTATGTGTGAAACCGCCCAGAATCTGGTTCCTGTAACTCAGAATCTGGTTCCTGTAACCCCGTTTCAGTCTGGAAACTACACTTCCATTGCAGTCATATTGGGAAAATAAGGGGAAACTGAATTAGTTTGAGCAGAACCTTTCTACCTAGCTGGTGGGATGTTTTCAACACAACAGTTTTGACAGGAAGCTGTGCCCTAGTTGTGCGATTTCCTCTTTATTTCTCAATCCAGCAGCTTCTATGTCATTCTAACTTGGACTCTACTCTCTTTTCCTTGGTTGGAAAGTTTATTCCCTCTATGGACAGAGTGTGGGGACAAAATAGTGCACATCAACCACATTGCTGGCAGATACATTTTACACACAGCAAATACAAGGTGAATTCTTGTTTTTAATGCAAATCACAAATTAATATGCCTGGATGAAGGCAGAATGTATCCTAAACCCGGGTCGGGATTTAAACTTGCCCAATAAAAACAAGAATTCAAATTGTAAGTGTATTTGCTTTGTGTAGGATTCAACTCCCAGTGATGTGTCCTTCCACTATCTCTGTGGTTTAAACAAGCAGGCCAAACTCCAGCCAAGGGGAGTACAGACATTGGAAGAACGTGGCAGTTGATTTCATACGTTACACAAACTGCATTCTATATTGTAAAAAATGCATTATTATAGCGTTTCAGACTATGGAATGGGGGATTGTACGTTTTGCATCAAAAAGGAATCTTCAGAATATTTGTTTTCGGCAAGGAATTTTAGTTCAAAAACATTTTTATTTTCAGAAGGGAAGAAACTGTACATCTAGGAGCATATGCATGGTGATGGCAGTGAACTTACACAATAAAGACAATTGACCAACGTCATGGTATTGGAGAAGAAAACAGCAGAAGCAACAAAATACGGGACAGTTCTGAAACTAAGGCTGTGGCTCAATCACCCCCTTCACTCAAAGAATGTTAATGCTGGTTCACACTAATGGTAAACCCAACAAAAGCCTAGTTTAATAGGAATCTACCACCATTCCAGTCAAATGGATGGAAGTGTTTCGTGTAAACGTCCTGGTAGATCCTGTTGTCTCATCTCATCTTGGACGCTACATGTAGCATCTAGAAGTCTGTTGGTTTTGCTGGCATTGCTTTTGACCACAAATGCCGCAAATGTCAATTGGGGGAGGCGAACAGTAAGAACCTTAATGCTGTTCTAATGGAAATGACACAAGAACTGCATATACCAGCAAACAAAGCGCTGACAAACAACTCTAACAACTTTAAGCAACTTTAAAAGTTTCACCAAAAATGACTGGCATTTGTGTTCAGAAAAATACGATTTTGAGCAGAAGCCCATCTAAACCAGCCTTAGGCTACAAGTGTGTTAAGTAGAAATAGGAGGGGAGAGGGAAGACCCCAATGCACAGAGTGAAAGCGCTAGGTATCAGTTGGGATCACAACTGGTGGAACACTCATAAGCAGCCACTCTTGGAACAATTTCGTAAGGCAGAAGGTATTTTGGACTGACTTTGTTTATAGCATATGAATAGTGAATAATGGTTGTTACTTGTTACTATTTATTATATTGTATTATACAACATTTGTATTTGTTATACTGTATTTTGTTATCTAGTTGGACAGTTTATTAAATTGTGAAATTGAAATATTTTTGGTAGTGTTACCTGTATTGGCTAGGGTAGGGACAGGGTAGGTGTGGACCCCACTGAAGAACAGTGTTGACCGCAGGCAGTGTGCACACAAGAAAAGCTTTGTCACTCAAAATGACCTTTATTATTTTGGGAGTTTTGACATGTGAGCCAGACAAACATGGCGTTTGGGTCATTTCTAAGCGATTAATTCTGTCTTATGGAGAGGGGAGGGACACACAAGCTGTGCCCTGCTGCAGAAAGTTCCCACAGGAACTAGAAGTGTCCGGGAGGGAAAGGTGTCATCTGTCCCAGCAGATCACTAGCTGGCCAGTGACATTGAGGGATATCTGTACACACTCCGAATGTTTTGCGAAAGTCCATCAGGAGAGATCTTTTGACAGATGGAAATCCAATATGTGAACCTACAGTAGCTTTACATCTAATCATGTATGGTGGTGTTTAGTGATGATAAACTGTGAAGTGTTCTGGGTAAGGCCCTGGCTCTGTCAGAGGTATATAAATGCATAACCACAATAATGTGCAAGGTTTCATGTAAGTTAGCCTATTTTATAATGTGTACCAGCTGTGGCATCACATTCAGAATGCAGCAGTGGCGTAACTAAGGAGCTGTGGGCCCCGATGCAGGTTTCACAATGGGGCCCCCAAGCACTCTATACATTACAATTGATACGGTGCACCAAAACCTGCCAATGGCAACTAGTGTCAGCGGTGCCAGAAGGGGATGGGGGACAGTTTGTTAGTGATCACTACTATTCAAGTCTCTATAGAAGTGATTATTACCAGCACAGGACCAATAGAGAGCTAATACCGTAGTTGAGGGAGGGCCCCTCTGGCCCAAGGGCCCCGATGCGGTGGCTACCTCTGCACCCCCTATTGCTACGCCCCTGGAATGCAGAAGTAGCTGTATCCTTGAAAAATGTGGATGTGAGGAATGAAAGAGTTTGGTGATACAGAAACGTTTCATCTCATGGAATGTGTAAGCTGTACTATGGATTTGTAATACTTCTGAGAGCAGGGTTGCTTTTAAGGGCTAGTTCACATTGCATCAATAATTCTGCATGACAACTCACTGCCCATACAATGCTATGCCCCCCATACTGCTCACAGTACTGCATTGCAACTGATCGCGTTATTCTAACTCGCTGCACGCAGGCATTAACCACTTCATCACTGAGGGTTTTTTCCCTTATGGACCAGAGCAATTTTCAACTTTTAGCGCGCCTCCCTTTCATTCGCCAGTAACTTTATCACAACAAGATGCTCTATCTTGGTTTTTTTTCCACCAAAAAGGCTTTCTTTAGGTTGTACATGTTGCTAAGAATTATTTTATTTTAAATGCAATTTAAAATATTTATTTAATAAAAAAACAAAATGGAAAAAAAATCATTGTTTCTCCATTTTCAGCCATTATAGTTGTAAAATAATACATGCTACCATAATTAAAACTCACGAATTTTATTAGTCTATTTGTCCCAGTTATTACACCATTTAAATTATGTTCCTATCACATTGTATGACGCCAATATTTTATTTAGAAATAATGGTACATTTTTTCAGTTTTTGTGTCCATCACTATTTGCAAAGCCCATATTTTCAAAAATAACAGTAATATACCATCTTGACATACATATGAAAGTTCAGTCCCTAAGGTAATTTATGTTTGTTTGTTCTTTAATTGCCATTTTTTTTTAAATGCAGAGCTTTTATTTGCATGTTTATGGGAGAGTATGGGAGGTTAGGGATTAATTTTAAATTATGCGTAGGTCTTTTTATTGAAATAAATGTATGCAGGTGTAATTTTACTCTTCAGCCACAAGATGTCACACATTTTCTTCCTGCCACATACTAACAGAACGTGAACACACAGAGGTGCCTGGCTCTTCTACTGACCACATATGCTATTGCTCCGTTGTTATTGCCTGATGAAGCGGGATCAAACCTGCGAAACGCGTTGCATTTTTGGAGTTCATAAATAAAATATATTGACTGTCTTTACTACAGTCGTTGTGTGTCTACTTGGAGGAGGCAAGTCCACCACTACCTCCTCTATTTACCAAGAATTTGTTTTTTCAGCTCATTTAGCTTCCTTTTATCATCTTTGCGCCTCTGTTATCTTACATAATATTGAGTCCACCTTGGGTGGAGGGTTGAACCCCTTTTTCTCATCTACATAGAGCGACTTCTTATTCCTGAGAGGGGTCAGGAAAATCTCCCCACTTGCCTTTACAGTGGTTGCCTAATGGTAACCCTGGTTTGTGAGTATTACAAGCGATTCAAGGTCGGTCGGCACACCAATTCAAGTTCCCAAGCACATTTATTGAATGCACAGCATGACAATTGTTTCGGGGCCACAGCGGGTCCCCTTCATCAGATAGGTGCAGACATATCTGCACCTATCTGATGAAGGGGACCCGCTGTAGCTCCGAAACAATTGTCATGCTGTGCATTCAATAAATGTGCTTGGGAACTTGAATTGGTGTGCCGACCGACCTTGAATCGCTTGTAATGAACTGATGTTGCTTCTACATCAAGGTTGAGCACCCAACTATCCACGGCAAGGTGTGCCAATCCTAAATCTGTTACCGTATTGGTTTGTGAGTATTAATATTTACTCTATCTAGTAACCATTTACCAGTACATATTACACTATTGCCTATTGGGGCTCTTGGTGTTCTTTGTTTTTATAACTTTTTATGTGTTCTCCAAAAACCACAATGTATGCTGTTAATATTGGCAAAATAAATGTATGGAAGCCATGACAGAAGGTGCACGCCTCTCTTTTCCTGTTTACACAAGATAATCTACAACTTCCTTCTGACCCTCTAACAAGCGGAGAACATGTCAGCAGTAGTGGAGGAGAGTGCAGGTTGCAGTGCGTTTGTTTGTGCCACCATAGCTGGTCTCACCACAACCCCCACACTCTGTATCTCTCCCTTCACAGCTTATAAGGTTCAGCCTTTTTCCAAGAGAGTGACCTGTGTACAGTGGTGGTCACTATTTTTAAGGTAGTCATTCATTATCTCTTCAGATGTTTATAGTGGTGTACTAACACTTGAGACTGTTTCCAGTGTGATGTCCAGAGTTTAAAGTTATTTCTGCACATGTATGAACTGCTGTGCAGTTTTTGTAATAACACTGCAACTGTATTAGTTTATCACCTTCTCAGTAATCTTCATTCAATTAGTCTGGCTGGAATTGTCCTTTACTAAGAGAAACAGAGGCGTAACTACAGGTGAGCAGCCCCTGCATCCACAGGGGGCCCAGAGCTGTAAGGAGGGCCCCAGTGGCGTAGCTAAGGAGCTGTGGGCCCCGATGCGGTTGCAACATCTGCACCCCATATTGCTACGCCCCTGGAGGGCCCAATTATTCACTCCCTCTGATAAAGGGGTCCATCTTTCACATGTAGTTTTTCTGGCTGCATTTGTTGTGGGTGTGAAGATCATGATGTCCTAACCTGTTTTAGGACCATTGCGAGACAGGCTCCCAGGTTGTGAGGGTGGCTCCTTAAAAGTTGCTGGGGGGGGGAGGGGGGGGGGCATGATTTGTAGTTATACCTGTGAAGAGAATGATATTGCAGTAACACCTAGTAAATATTTTCTTTGCAGAGAAGAACACAAGGGTTTTCTTCCTCTTAAAGTGCACCTAAACTGAGAGGGATATAGACGTTTCCTTTTAAACAATAGCAGTTGCCTGGCAGCCCTGCTGATCTCTTTGGCTGCAGTAGTGGCTGAATCACGCACCTGAAACAAGCATGCAGCTAATCCAGTCTGACTTCAGTCAGAGCACCTGGTCTGCGTGCTTGTTGGGTGGCTGTGGCTAAAAGTATTAGAGACAACGGATCAGCAGGAGAGTCAGGCAACTGGTATTATTTAAAAAGGAAAAATCCATATCCTTCTCATTGTCAGTTCTCTTTAAAGGAGTTATCAGGGGGAAAAAAAAGAAAAATTAGCTTTACTCACCTGGGGCTTTCTCCAACCCCTTGCAGCCGACTGTCCCACGGTGTCACCTCCGTACAGACACGTGATTACGCAAACGACTTCTGTCGACAACTACCGTCTCGGCTGATCTGGTCTTTAAGATCACTGACAACTCCTGCACAAAGCACCACGCTTGGACTCTCGTTTGAACCCCCCGTGTGCCGTCGCATAACATCGCGTGTACCCGCCGGCAGGAAGATGGATCAGCAAACGCTCGTTGTCGTGGGACGTCGCTGTGATCCATCTTCCCGTGTCGTAGTTGAGTATTCAACTTTAGTCATTTTTGTGCTTTTTCTTACTCTCTCTCGTTATTTTTATCGCTAACCTTCAGTTGTAGACCTTGGAGGATTGCAGACACAAGCTGTTTCTAATTGCAGATGTTTTTAAGCTCTGCCTCGTCTCTTACTGTACCTATAATTTTTCACCATCTAAAATGTTTTCGCAGTAAAGATTGATGTTCGGAGTGTCACAGCATCAAAGGGGTTGGTAGCTGCTGGGCTGGAACAATGGGGCTCCTCTCTCTGCTCGGCCTATGTGTGACTTACATGAGCGGCTCTTTATTGGCCCCTCGGAAAAGTGAACCCGTTGTTCTGTACATGCCCTCCCAGTTAATGTGACATTTCTTTCGTGTTAGGAGACGGTTTATTTTTCCCACCAGGCTGTTTATTTTAGAGAAAATGTAAAGTAGCCAGAAGCAGACACTGATCCTTTGAGTTGGGGCCTCTCTGAACTCCACGTGCCCTTCAGGAGATTTTACTGGCTTTATTACAGATCCCAATCACTGGCTCAGCCAAATATATAACGCGGAGCAGGCTGCTTTGGATTGTGGGACGTGTAGTTCAAGGGGACGACTTTCTCCAGCCACAGATCTAAATATACTATTTAATTTCTGAATCAAGATGCTTCAGGGGTTATGTTTTTGTGTAAAATGAGGTGTTTGAGAAGAAAAATTCTGTATCAAAAATGTTAACACACGACCAAATGCAGCTGTATACAGGAGGTTAGTCTCAGGTTCTGTGGGCGGGGCTGCTGCTGTTTGGATTGCATCATCTTGCTGTTCAGACTAAAGGTGAAGATACAGACTGAATCTCTCTAAGGGCCCTTTTCCACCAGCGCGTTTGCGCTGGCTGAATCGCAAAAACGCAAACCGCTAGCGATTTTACAATCGCTACGGTTTGCTTTTTAACATAGGAATCGCGGTAGGTCATTTCCACTACCGCGATTCGTTTTTGCCGGGAACGCAAACGCGCGGCGGAGCGATATTTGCTGCGATTTTGCTATGCAGTGCATAGCATAGCAAAATCGCGGCCGCGAACGTCGGGGGATCGCCGGTAATTGCGATTCAGCAATCGCTAGCGTTCAGCGTGAACGCTAGCGATTACTAGTGGAAAAGGGCCCTAAAGGTGGCCACTCACGATACAATAAAATGATCCGATTTTACAGCAATTTGATGAAAGCGATTGTATCTCTCGAAAAAATCGAAAGCTTTTTTTTCATTCGACTGAAAATCCCGAACGGAATTCCCGTTTTTTTTCGATTTAAATCGATCCGGAATGCCAGATATTTCTGTTCAATTTCTCTAAAGATTGTATGGTGTGTGTTGGATTGTAAGTTTATTAATATACACACCCTAGCAATTTTCTCAGTTTCCAATCATTTTTATCATAATTGGGGAAAAATTGAACATAGGTGTGTGGTACATTGGTCATATTTTTTAATTTGTTACAATCAGTCAGAAAAATTGATTGCAATTCTTAAATTGAACAGATATTTAAAAAATTGTATGGTGTGTGGCCACCTTAAAGTGAACCTCCAGACTAAAAATGTACTCAGCAGCACTGAAAAGGCTTGATGTTTCTTTAACAGTTTCACAGCATTAGAACTTTGTTTTTCTTATCTAAAACTAATTTTTAGCTGCACAAAAGAAAACTGCCCGGGCATTTTTCCCCTGATGCTGTGCAAAGCATGATGGGATTTCTAATATTGTTGTTCTCGTTCTGCTGTTTTGGTGCAATTTTTTTTTCTTTTCTTTTTTTTAATTTGAGATTTGAAGCCTAGTGCGCGCAGCTGGGAGGGGTGATCAGGACACAGGACAGTTGGAACTGTGTCATATGCTCCATGTCACCTCCTTTCAACCAAAAAGATGGCTACCCCCATGAACAAGATGGCTGCCCCCATGAAATCACAAACATTTGCCTGTTCTTGTAAAACAGGGTGGGTAAGAGATTTTATTACCTATCTATTTTAATTAATATAGCTAATGTAACTGAATGACAGTGTGTTCGTTTAGGCTGGAGTTCCCCTTTAAGGAGACTGCACCCTACAGCACAGGCAGTCTGTAGTGAAGGATGTGGCCAGTGTCTGAACTTATGACCAGAAAGTATTTGATACCTGCTAATCAAGGATTATCTACACATTTATTTTAAAGAGGTATACATTTTAAAATTTTAAAAATAAAATTTTAAAATAAAACTTTAAATTACAATTTAAAGGGACCCTGAGCAGTAGCACTGGGTACGTATTTAAGTATACCTACATATAATTGGTTATGCCCCCTTACTCACCCTGCCCCGCACTCTCTGCCTGCCAGTATTTGCGTTCCTAATTACATTACAGTGGCGACTCTGCCAAAAGAACAGGAAGCCTGCAGGTCCTCGCTGTGCATGTGCAGGCTTCCTGGCTTCTTCCTCCTCTGTTCCCCTCCCCTCTGCCATGTGTCATATGACCAATTTTCATTTGATTAAATAATAATAATCAAATTGGATGGTCGATTGGCTGCCAAGTCGCCTGATGTATGGCCACCTTAAATGTTTTTACATACTGAATGGTTGCAAATGTTCTTTTATGTAATTTTAGTTTAGTTAGTTTAATTCCACTTCTAATAAATTAAACCCAAAGAAGATGAATTATGTTTCATAGTGTAAATTAGGCTCAAAAGTGATTTCCATACAGGTGTATGTCACTATTGCAACAGCTTTCAGGAATGAGCTCTGGCATCTATTGTACTTATTACTTTGGGGTTAAGAAGGTCACACCTGTTGACCCGCCCTCCAGCTGAATCCAGACAGGAGAGGAAGTAAGCTGTACTGCAGTTCCAAGTACATTTGGCCCCTCAGGATCCTTGAGAAGGATGGGGAGCCCCGATGGGAGCTTTCAAGATGCTTTTTGCCAGGCCTCCAGCTTTCAGTAGTACAGAAAGATTCAGCAGAGGTGGCAGTCCTGTAGGGTCAGCAAAAAAGTGTCAGGGAGCAATGGTGGCAGGGAAGTCTGGTGTGTAGTGATAGATGTCAGACCTCCTGGGCACTGAAGGTGGGGATTAGCCCTTTGACATGGACAGGGGTTTTGCAGGAAAGCAGAAAAAAATTGTGCCCCTCTTTTGCAAAGTACCCCTAAGTCATGGATCATACATGCTGGGATAGGTCAGTATGGTGGACCCCCATGCGTTATGGCTCAGCCACTCTGGCTATATCAGCCTGCATGGGGTTGAAGACATTTTTAAGAGTGTAGGTCATGTTTTTATTTTTTTATTTTATTAACAAATATTTAATAAATAAATTAAAAAAACCGAGACTTCCTTGCAGCATGAAAAGGGCAATAGGGTAAGGAGGAAAGAACTTGCAGGGCAAAAAATGTACCCCATTCAGTGAGGTTTTTTTTACTGCAGTGCTAGGTGAAAAGTGGTATAGAATCAGGTGACGTTACCTCTCCTGATTTTAGAACGCTGGTAAATTATTAAATAGGATAGGGCTCTATGTTGGATAACCTTTTGAAGGACAGGTTTTTAAATGAAAGAAATGTAAGAAATATTGTTCTCCTTCGATGCCTATTCCAACTAAACTTCATGGAGTCTTTCTTTTAAAGCCACACAGTATATATCTGAGCACAGATACTTGGCTGGTGATCAAGTCCTTTAGATGAGGACAGAGAGCTCCGTCATTGTTTTAGTTAGAGCATATCAGCACCATATTGTATGTGAGTCATTTGACAACAGATCCGTGCATCTCATTAATTTTCTTGCAGTTCAGCCCATTAGCAGCAGAGGACACTGCAGGCATTCAGCTGCGGCTGCGATAGGTTGACATAAACTATTTGTAACTTGCGCAGTTTAAAAGTCAAGAAGATCTTTCAGCATTTTAATCCAGATTGGGGGCTGGGGGGGGGGGGGAGCAATTTCATTTGGGGGCAAATATGTTCCTGCTGTGTAAGCAGTCCCGCTGAGTGAGGGGCACTGTGGCTTATACAAGCAAGATCAAAGCACGCTTCCATCCTGTTTGATTACTGAAATATGAACAATGCATTGATAGGGACTGTGTTTATAAATGGTAGCAGACTGTCAATACTAGGAATTTGTTTTATATGATTTTTTTTTTATCTTCAAACAAATGCCTTCGTGTTTATTCAGTCGCTATGTCAGAATATGAATGGTGATGTCTGGTGAAAGATTATTTGAAATTTGCTTATGATACTGA
The DNA here is from genome assembly GCF_040937935.1 of Hyperolius riggenbachi. Classification (NCBI taxonomy): domain Eukaryota; kingdom Metazoa; phylum Chordata; class Amphibia; order Anura; family Hyperoliidae; genus Hyperolius; species Hyperolius riggenbachi. The sequence goes on from NC_090655.1 coordinate 77,774,325, forward strand.
TTCTTCATGTTATGAGGTGTCTGTAGTGTATTATTTAGGGTGGTTGCACACATGTGTGGTGCGATTTGCGCATGGCAGGAGAACCCGACAGCAGTGCATCACGCCACACCATTGCAAGCAGATCCGTTCCCTGCCACAAACTGTGCCGACAGGTAAATCTCCATGAATCCCGCCTTCCTGCCTTGACTTACTTCCTGTCCAGCAGGAAGTACATCACTGACCGGAGGGGTCAGTGATGTACTACCTGCCGAACAGGAAGTACATCAAGGCAATTCCCACGATCGGTACGCGACACGGCGACCACGACAATCTTTTCAGAATTTGCAGTGCCATTGATTCCTATAGAGTCATGCTCTGCTCGACTAATAGTAGGGATGGTCGTAAATGCCCATTTCCCATTCTGCGGAAATTCCAATTTCCGCCAATGCTAATTTTCATTTTTCCGATTTCCAAGGAGTATTTTATTAGTCACTTTTTTGCATTAGAGAATGCAAAAAAATGAAAGAAAAAACTGTAAATCTTGTGATTGGTCTAAAAGTACCGCGTGATCCGATTTTTGCAGACACATTCTGCACTCTCTGATTGGTCCAATGATACCGAGTTCTGTGATGGAGCTAAAATGACCAAGTTGAGCATCCCTAACTAATGGGCACTGCGACGAGCTGCGGTGGGGGTGAGTACTGTAATACATGTGTGAGGCAGAGCATCAGCCTAGAAGTCAGGCAACTGGCATTGTTTGTTAGAGAATGAAGATGACAGCCTCTGTATTCCTCTCACTGCAGGTTCCCTTTAAACGTGAGGCTGCCAGCAGTCACACACAGGTAGGCTTCTAAATGCACTGACAGTTGTAGAGCAGAGGACTCCAGCATTACATAATGGCATTAGACTTCTCCTGAATAATGAGCAGACTGCAGAGCCCGGCACACCCTGCTGAGTTAGGCCTCACCTCTTGTGAACTGCCTCATTATGCCACAAGGTAGAATGACTGCCTGTCAAAGACGTCAGGTCCAGCCTTACTCTCAATATTCAACACGACTTTCCCTGCCCTTGCTTTCATTCTAAGCTATTCAACAGGTACATGTAACTTCAAGATCCCCAGCAGGGCCCCTGGGGAGGATGGCTGTTGTACTGCTCACCCCTCCACGAAACAGCATCAACCTCACCCTGCTCAACATAAAACACTACTGGATGCAACATGGTTGCCAGGATTGGCAGGGTGGTTCTCACGTTCCCCATCTCCCCCTCTCTAGATGCGCGGCGCTGCTTCACTCACTTGCTCCCAGTGATGGGACCTCTATCCGCCCGTTCAGCGTCCCACATACAATAATGGGGACCAGGTCAACTGTACAATCAGGACATCCAGTGATACTATTCATGTGTAGTTTACAAGCATCACCAATATTGGTACATGTTCATTTGATAAAATACACAGAAATGGGAGACATGAGGGGGGGGGACCCTGCCCTTGCAAGCTTACAATATAAAGGGTAGTGGGGTGGAGACACTAGGAGAGTAGACAAAGGGGCTAGCAGAGAGCCTCAAATTCTAGCTAGTCTGAATAGGTGTGGCTTAAGGGTACATTTGAAAATGTCCAGGCTTGGAGCAAGATGGACAGAAAGAGTTCCAAAGGAGAGGTGATATAGTCCCAGCTAGTGGCAGAAACTACAGCTTTACATTTGAATGTATTTGCAACATTTTCCTACCAAAATGTTGGGCTATAAGTTGTGGGCTGGCTTATCCACGAGTGAAGACCTTGATTCAGCTTGTGTGTTGTACCTCCCCATGCAGAGTATGTGTAGATGCTGTAGAGCAGGGCTTTTCAACCTTGTCCTCAAGTACCACCAACAGTGCATGTTTTGCAGAAAACCACAAACATTCACAGGTGAGGTAATTAGTGTCTCAGCAGAGCTGATTAACTGCCTCTGTGGATTTCCACAAAACATGCACTGTTGGTGGTACTTGAGGACAGAGTTGAAAAGCCCTGCTGTAGAGTATGCATAGGAAGTGTACCTTTAATCATAGCCATGTAACCACAACAAGTTTCTAGAAGTCTCTGGGAAGCTCTGTGCTGCAAGGGACACGAGGACCTCTGCTGGAACCGGAAAAGGGAACTATGTTTATAGGCACGTTTCTGCAAGCATGTGTGCTCTGCATGGGGGGGACTGATGCACAGTGTAGTTGCTGCTTGTCTAGACCATTCAATTAAAAGTCCTCTAGTTAGGCCTCAAACCAGCTCTCAGCAGCATGTTTGACGTCAGAAATGTCCTCTAAACATTGCCCCTTCAGGTGTTTCTTTATAATCGGGAACAGTGTGAATGTCCTTTGCTGACTTTTCTTGAAGAAACAAAAACTTCATGATGGTCCATAAGTCCGATGACGCGAAACTTGCGTGTGTCTCCCGCCATCACAACTTCTCACTGAAAGCAAAAACTGTTTTAAGAATCAAAACACTTGATATTTGCAGTTACATACTATATCAGGTTGTCTTTTGCTCCCACTTTTGCATCTGAAAGGGAGCTAAGCCAGGAACTAATTTGCGCCCCCTCTTGTAAGATTTCTGCAGATTCTTCGGAATTATTATTTCTCTCATTTTAATTCCCTTCTTTACATCTCCTTTGGTGTCAGTCAATTCCCATCTCCATAACCAAGAGGCCTCTTGTGTCATGTTTTGAAATCCTATAGTGTACATCATTGTGTTATATGCACCATTGTATCACGGAGCATTTTGCATACAGACCTTGTTTCCCCCTTATGGACCAGAGCAGTTTTGACATTTTAGCTATGTTCCTATTTAACCCATTCGCGTTCCGTTAGCCTATAACTTTATCACTACTTATCACAATGAACTGATCTATATCTTTTTTCCGCCACCAATTAGGCTTTCTTTGGGAGGTACATTTTGCTAAGAGCCACTTTACTGTAAATGCATTTTAACAGGAAGAATAAGAAAAAAACGGAAAAAATCATTATTTCTCAGTTTTCAGCCATTATAGTTTTAAAATAATACATGCCTCCATAATTAAAAGTCACGTATTGTATTTGCCCATATGTCCCAGTTATTACACCGTTAAAATGATGTCCCTATCAAAATGTATGGCGACAATATTTTATTCGGAAATAAAGGTGCATTTTTTCCGTTTTGCATCTATCACTATTTACAAGTTTAAAATAAAAAAAATATAGAAATATATCATCTTTACATTGATATTTAAAAAGTTTAGACCCTTAGGTAAATATTTACATGTTTTTTTTTTATTATTGTAATGTTTTGTTTTTTTTTATATTAAACATTTTATTTGGGTAGTTTTGGGAGGGTGGGATGTAAACAATAGGTTTAAAATGTAAATGTGTGTTGATTTTAATTTTTTTTTACTTTCGGTTGTAGTATTACTTTTTGGCCACAAGATGGCGGCCATGAGTTTGTTTACATGACGTCAATCTAAGCGTAACACGCTTAGAGCGACGCATGGGGGAGGTAACAGCCAGAAAAGGCGAAGCTTCCGAGAGAAGCTGTCGCTTTTTCAGCGGGGGAGAGGAATCCGTGATCGGGCACCATAGCCCGATTCACTGATTGCCTGGCTAAAAAACTGTGGGCCGGGAGCGCGCGATCGGCCGCGGGAGCGCGCGGTAGCGCGCATGGTTCCTGGACGTAGTTTCTACGTCCAGGAACCAAAATAGGTTAATCAGCAATAACGTTATCCCTACATATGACATATATATTGTTTTTTTCAAGACTAACTAGGCTTTCGTTGTATTGCATTTTTTTTCCCCTCATTATTGCAGTTTTACCAATTCCAGTTTAAAAATAAAACGCGCTATTGTAGATGAAAAACACAAATTTTGTTTGGCTATTTCTATTGTTTATCACATAACTTAAATAATGTTACTGTCACAATTTATGGTGGGGATACTTTTCACTATGTACTGAAAAAATAAAAGTATTTTTAATAGTAGAAGTCAATCTTATTGGCTCAAGGAACATATTCGCTTTCACCAATTAGTGCTGCAGCAGACAGTGCCAGAGGTGTGCACAGGAGCAAACCCTATCGTGCACAGCTGTGCTTCAACTACCAGACTTATATCTACATCCTTGTGGCTTAGATGAAGTCACAGAGGGCATAGATATACTGTAGTGGTGGAAAAAGTGGTTAATAACCGTATGTCATTAAAGACAATCTGTAACAAAAAAACGTCCCCTGGGGGGTACTCACCTCGGGTGGGGGAAGCCTCCAGATCCTATTGAGGCTTCCCCCGTCCTCCTCAGTCCCACGGTGGCGGCGAAAATCCTCCCGGAGCGGCGGCGATGTAAATATTTACCTCCGTGGCTCCAGCGCAGGCGCAGTATCCGCTATTCCCGCGGAGATAGGCGGAAATAGCCGATATCCGTCGGGCCGCTCTACTGCGCAGGCGCAAGTCTCCTGCCCCTGCGCAGTAGAGCGGACCCGACAGATATCGGCTATTTCCGCTTATCTCCCACTGGAGCCTGGAAAGGTAAATATTGAACAGGCTGTCAGATTTGTTGCACCGGCTTTGAAGGGCTGCAGCGAGACCCCCGTGGGACAGAGGAGGACGGGGGAAGCCTCATTAGGATCCTGAGGCTACCCCCTGGGGATGTTTTTCTAGTCACAGCGTCTCTTTAAAGAACCACTATAGTGAAAAAAGTGAGCAGTTAAAATCTACAAGTCAACAAGTTTTGGACTAGTCCATCTCCTTAGGGGGTATTCTCAGGGTTTTCTTTTTTTTTTTTCAAAGGCATTTCCTGGGGGAATAAAGAAGCACCCAGAAGTATATAAAATTAGATTTAAAACAAATAAAAGTATAACAAGGAGGTGGATTACTTCAATAAAGTCAACTTTATATAGAAAGGAAATTTATTGTGCACTGGCAATGCGTTTTGTGAGTCTGAGCCTGCTTCCTCAGGCCAAATAATAGTGCCTAAAATTATTAATAGAGGGAGCTCAGTTTTCGAGCACACAAAATACAAATTATAGTACATAATACGCGTAACACACACACACGCACACACACACACACCTACCTGAACAGCATTTGCTCAGTCTAAAGGTGGCCATACACTTGTAGAATTGCAACAAATCCGCAAATCGGTCAAAATCGTCCAGAGATCGATCGGCCGATCGATCATGGTTCCTGCTGCATCGATTTCTAGCCTATTCGATCAGAGCAGTTGAATTGGCTGTCAATCGATGGCTGAACTCAACCAGTGAATGGGCCCCTTAACTGCTAAAATAGTAAGATACCAGCCACACAGAAAACAAAGAAAACCCTGAAAATCTCCCACGAGGAGATGGACTAGTCTAAATACCTGTCGGTTCTTCTCTCAAATTTTAACTGCTTACTTTTTCTCGCTTTCATGGTCCTTTATTGTTTAGTGATCTTTCCATGAGAGCACAAGCTGAGGACACAAGAAAAAAAAGCATTGATAAAGAGATAACGAATTAAAAATAACGAATACACAAGAAACGTATTGTGTGCTGCTAAATTATGAAACGTTCGGTCATTATGACAAGACTTATTTTACTTCTGGGGGGAAAAGACATGGATTTAGTTGCACAGCAGAAATAAATATATACTTGGCTCGCTGCTCGCAGTCTACACGCGCAGAATGTAACCCAACCCGCTGCTCCGTGTCTGTGCTGTACACTGCAGTACAGAGGAGGATGGCAGCTGCAAGCACTGGCCACTCAAGGGGATTGTTACAGTATCCCCATTACTGACAGCACACACACACACCACACAGGACACTGACCCAATACCTGGTCTAATCCACCTGGCTGCTCCTGGACTTCAGCTTTGGGAGGGGACTGTCACACTTAGAATGATACTGGCTTTGTGACAACTGGAGAGATTTCTGCTTTACGCTAATGTAACTTGATAATCTACAGTTCAAAACATTTTGTGACTCAAAACCTCAAATTGTGACCATCTCCTAATCCTGCTACACCACCTGTCCTCTTCTTCTTATTCCCACAAACCCAGTGATTCTCTAAGCGTTCTTAGGAGCAGGGCTGAGGAAAACTCTCAAATACGCAGTGAGAAAAATAAAAATATAAACACAAGGGGTCAGTGCCTGCAGCCATGCAAAGATCACTGTCTCCAATCATAGAGTGTTGTAGTGTTAGCCATCAGTAAAAGCAAGACGTTTGAATCAGGCTGACACCATTTATTGGCTAACTTGGAAGAAAAGCAGTAAGCTTTCGGCTATGAAGCCTTCATCAGACTGATTCCTAATCATCATTAAAAGACAGGAAAACTAAAGTGTGTGCAGGTGTTCCCTGATGTCGCTGGCCTACCCACCTGGGTACCCTCTGCACTCAAGCTTAATAAGGGAGAGAAGCAGGAAATTTGGGCTATGGAGGCGAGGACCAGGGGCTGATACAAATATCATTTATAGGAGGGACTGGGACTGCCCACTATGCAAATTTGCAGCTATAAATAGCAGGAGCGAGAAATATATTGTGGCAGAGGCGGTTAAGGTTAGGTGGCAGTGGCTGGATAGTGTACAAGTTAAACGCCGGGGGGGGTTTACAGCTACCCAGAATCCCCCCTCAGACCAGGGCCGGTGTAGTGTCTGGGAACAGGCACAAGTTTAGACTCAAGAATATCTGCAAGCATCCCCCTTTCTTTCCTGGCTACAGTTTACTTTGGATGTAGCAGCAGCGTTTGAACAGAGCAGGCATGGGCAAACTCGGCCCTCCAGCTGTTACGGAACTACAAGTCCCATAATGCATTGCAGGAGTCTGACAGCCACAGTCATGACTCATAAAGGCAAATGCATTGTGGAACTTGTAGTTCCGTAACAGCTGGAGGGCCGAGTTTGCCCATGCCTGGTATAGAGCGTGGAGCAGCTCTGGTGAACTTAAGAGTCAGGTATGAGCACAGCTCCGTGCCCTGCTGGTTGAATCCTTCAGTTTCCCCTTCATTACCAATGTCGGCTGTCCTCATTATTATCTGTATCAAAACAGCTCCTGATTGATCCCATTGTCGATCGGGAGCAGATTGAATAATTGTCAGATCCTGTCAGTCGGACGGGAAATTGCATTAGGTGTACCCAGCATGATGTCCTACCATATTGTTATACTGTATTGTGCTTCTCTGAGGGAGACCTTTCAGGAATCCCACCCCTTAAAAATCCTGGGTTTGCCCCTGCAAGGGAAGGTCCAAGTTGAATAAAAATAAATCCACTTACCTGCGGCTTCCTCCAGCCCCTGGCAGCCATTATGTGCCCTCGCCGCATTTCCGGTGGCTCCCGCTCCCCTCAGGTGCAGATGCCGATCTCGCCAGGTTGGCATCTACTTGTGCTTTAGCATGCGGCTCACGGAGTCGCACTGACGTCATCCGGACTGTACTATGCAGGCGCAGAACTACTGGTGCAGTACAGTCTGGATGACATCAGCGCGACTACGTGAGCCACACGTTGGCGTCAGGAAGGGGATTTAAGGAAGGCTTGGCGTCGGTGTATGACTGCATGGGGCTGATTCACAAAGCTTTTCTGTTGAATTATCTCACCTTACTTATAACCTCACAATTTATCTCTCCTTAACTGACTAAACTCATGATTTATCCCTCCTTATTTGACTTAACTCATGATTTATCTCTCCTTAACTGACTTAACTCACGGTTTATCCCTCCTTATTTGGCTTAACTCCTGATTTATCTCTCCATGGCCCATATGCAATTAACTTTTTCTCCTAGGAGATCATTTTTCATCTTCTATTTAAAATAACTTTCCAACAATTTGCAATTGAAAAAGTACCAAAAAGTAAGTGAAAAAAGTAATTTTGATATTATTTAGTGTATTTTCTTGCTTGCTGGTAGTTTAAAAGACATATTGACAAGTTTGAAAATATCACCTAGGAGAAAACTCAGGAGAAAAAAAGAATTGTATATGAGCCCCTATCTGTTTATCTCGTGATTTGTATATTCTAATCTGTTTATCTCATGCATTAGCTCTCCTTAGGGCTGGTTCACACTTTGCGCTTTTGCATTGCTTTGATGTTCTTCAGCGATCAGCAAAGTGCTGCCGCTAATGGATCCCTACGGATACATTCTCACTGCAGCGTTTGCAATTGCGATCAATCGCAAACACGCTGCATGCAGCGCTTTGGTGACTATTGCGCTGTGATTCTCTTGCTGTTGAACAAGAATCACACAAGCGTAAATCTTGAGATTTTGCCCACCGAATCGCGGTTCAGGGCTCAATGTGAACTGGCCCTTACAGTTAAAGTAGATCCGAGATTAACTTTTACTCCTTGCATAATTGTGTTCCTTTCATATATTTTATAGGGCATTCCTCAAGCCAAATACTTTTTTTGTTTTGTTTTAATACTCTTAATTCACTAAACAAGCCTCGCCCACAGCTTTTCACAGTGCCTTGGCATTTTCAGACAGTAGCAAGAGCTTACAGGAGCTCAGTCTGGGCAGGAGGAGGGGGAGATGTTACTAGCCATTGATTTCAAAGGCAGAGGGGAGGAGGAAGGAAGAGAGGGGACTGAATATACACACAGGAAAGCTGATAGCATCTCCAGCTCTCAGCCTGTGATAATGTGACAAACAGAACATGGCTGCCCTCATTGTATCACAGGAATAAAAACTCATACACTGTTGAAGCTGTTTGCAGATAGATATGCTGTGTAAACTATCTAAACTTTAGATAACCTATATAGACAAGTTACTTGTTCTAGTTAGTTTTTCATCTTGGATCCGCTTTAAGGTGAAAAATGAGTAAACTCGGAATCAACATTACAAATGTAATATTCTTAAATTTGGAGACGGACAACTAAACCCCACTGTCCTCCCTCTGGATCAGTTCTATGTTAAAAATATTTTTAAAACCTAATGTAATAAATTAAAGTTAAAACAAACCACCATACAGTCTTCTCAATAACAAGGTAACTGCAATTACCGGTAGTCCTATTTTTATCCAGAAACCTATGTGCTGGATGATTCATTCGCAAAACATCCCCAGTCCAGCAGGGAAGGAGCTGTCTGGGTGGTTTGCAGTGTTTGAGGGCTCTATTTAGAGAAAACAGCAGACAAAATGGCAGTGAATAGGGGGTGTGTTCAGTCAGTGAAAAGGTTTGCAGATAGTGGGTGATAATGGAACTTTCCTACAGATTGTCTATCTCTAGATACAGCCTGCACTTGTAGGGGCAGCTTTCTCCCAGACAGGCTGATACAGAAGAGGTATGGCTGGGATGTGTCTGTGCAGGAACTATCAGCTACATCAAACTGTGTGTGTTGTATGAGTGTGTGTGGTGTGTTGTGTGTATTAACGCTTGTACCCACTTCACGATACTTTGCTCAATCCTTCCGATGAGCTATAGTTTTGCAAGGTGGGTACGAGTGCGCGATTAGGTGAGCAACGCACGGTGACAGTGACCGATCAGATCTTTAAAATCCCTGATGACTCCTGCGCAAAGTGCTGCGATTGTTTGAACTTTCCTTTGCTCCCGTCGTGTTACGTAGAGTGTTCCCACGGGCAGGAGTATGGACTGGCTACGCCTCCCAAAGAACAAAGTTCCCCGATCCATTGTCAGATGAGTATTGATCTTAAGTATGTGTGCGTGTGTTTTGTGTGTGTGCTTGGATTCAGCCCAGAAGTTTATTATTACAATATCTCTATGCCTGGTCTCACTGAAACATGACTATCTCCTGCTACTAGTCCACATGCCACATTCTTCTGTGGAAACCTCTTTTCCACAGGGAGCTGAAAGCAGTGTACCGCCTGTCAGCTACTCCAATCCAGCGACCGAGCGCTTGCTAGTGTTTGGCACAGATGGTGAAAAGGAGCTTCCCCCCCTTTGGAGTAGCATTGAGGTTGCTGTACTTAGAGGCGGCATGAGATGCTTTTCGGCCATGGGGTAACGCCACCCCATGTCATACCCGAAATGCGGTGTGTTAGCAATTGCTGCCATTCGGCTGCATGTACTTGCAGCTGAAGGGTCCAGCCGGGATTTCGCACTGCCGGGCAAGCAAGCTGTTCAGCAGCCATACCATGCAGCTCAGCCATACTCCTGGACCAGGAGTTCCAGCAGGATGTTTGGCACTAGAGTGTTGGATCTTATCTCATCAATGGAAGATTTACTGCTGTGATTTCCCCTTACTGACCCTATAACAGTCCCGATTAATGCATGGTTTGGCTGCCAAAGTCTATCCCTATTTTTAGAGACTCTACATCAAGTATGTCAAACTGGTCCTACGAGGGCCGAGATCCTCACATATTTTTGATACAGCTCAAATGAATTGATGGGTCTGAATCTAGAAAGGTGTGGTCCATCAGGTAGAACACATCCCTTTCTTTCTCAGTCCATCCTAAACACTGGCATGGATCTGGCCCTCCAGGCCTGGAGTTCGACACATGTTCTCCACATGTAGCTTCTAGCGTCAGCTGCATTTGTGGTTTTGCATTTCCGGTAGGGGCTCAAAATGTGACTACGAACTGACGGAAAATGATGTGAAACGCTGAGTAGGGTGAGTAACTTCTCATTTACGCTCTTATCAGGACTCTGCATAGGGAAAGAGGCACTAGGAGAGGTGAGTGAACCGCCTTTCCATGAACAGCCGCCTGTAGGCATGTGCCTTATGGTAAATCCGGCCCTGCCCTAAGGGGTGAATTTGCAGAAGGGGGGGGGGGGCAAGGTTAGTTTTGCCCCAGGGCCACATTGTGCCTTGAACCTGCCCTTGGGTTCTCCATGCTCAGTTCATCTGATTGTGCATATTTATGGAAAGATTTCTGAAGAGAGCCCTGTCTGTGGCCAGCTCTATGAGGTAATGTGCAGGCGGGCTGGAGGAGCACCTTATAGCTGTAGCTGGAGGGAGTGAGGAGGAGACAGACTGGCTCTGATGTGAAGCTCTCCTGATTATGTTGCATTACTTACACTGCCAGTTATGCGCGTTATGTTGTTTTTTTAGGTCTCTGCCTTTGCGTTAATCATTATAATTGCAAATCCAATCTGAAGTAATCAGCAAGTGTGCAGTGCAAGCAAAATCTACAGCCTGAGCCTCTCTGCAGCTATGAAATACCTTCTTTTTGTAACTAACAGCTTTATACTTCATAATATTACATTTATGGAAAGGAAAACATGAGGGAAACTGATAACCACAGCATGGAGATTCCTTCATTCTTCTGAAAAGTAAAAGCTTATTGGCTGATCTGTGAAAAGAGCCAATCAGCTCCTGTTTTCCTCCACTTGCATGTATTCCAATCTTTAAAGGGGAGATACAGCAGCAAGTAAATAGACATGAATGACACATTTTTTTTTTGTGAAGTGAGCAGCAGTTTTTGTGTGCTGAAAAATCATCAAATGTCATTCCACAAATCCTTGAAAGGCCTTTTGCACGCTATGCAATTATGAATTTTTTTTTTTAATACGATCTGATTTTTTTATTCCGATTAAAAAAAGGTAGCAGTACTTTTTTTAATCGGAATCAAAATTCGGATCGTATAAAAAATCGCATGGAGTGTGCAAGAGGCCTGAATGTTTTTCTTAATTAAAGTAAGTTACAATGAAGTCATACATTTCTATGGCTATAATGGCTATTTGCATTTCCTAGAGTAGATTTCAGAATAACACATCCTAAGTGACTTTTTAAGGTGAGTACACACTTTTGGTGGATGTCACCTGTTGGGCGACATCACTGTGCTGGGCTGCACAGACATGAGTCAGATGTGTAGCTGATGATGCGCTGTCGGCGCTTGTGTGACATCATGCTGCGGGCGGGAGGTGTAGACAGTGGGATCGGCCATTGCGGGGGTGGGATCGCTTGCAGGTTGGGGATCCTGTATACAGACTCGATTCCTGATACCATTTATTGGCTAACTTGGAAGAAAAGGAGCTGAAAGCTTACTGCTTTTCTTCTAAGTAAGGCCCAGTTCACATTAGCGGGCGCCATCCGGAATCGCCGTGCCGGAGCCGGACCGCATGCGGGACGGACGGGACGGACGCACGGCATAGCAATGAAAGCCTATGCGTGCGTTCACATGCGTCCGTTTCGTCCGGACCGGATCCGGACTCCGGCATAAGACCCAACATGCGCTATTTTTTGGTCCGGCTCCTCCGGCAGCCGTATCCGGGGCGGAGCCGGACTGCACCATCCGGCCAATACAAAGCAATGAGAACCGGAGAGCGCACAACACACTGGCTAAAAATCCGGATGTTCTACCCCACTTCCTATGCGGATTGTTGCGGCGATTTTGGATGGGGACACATGGGCAAGCATTTTGGAGTGGATCAGCAGTGACTTTAAATGAGCTGGAGATGTTGGCAGCATGTCGGAGTTGGAGGTGAGTGCTAAACAGCGGAGGGCCTGATTCCACAGGTCCCCCTTCTGCTGACCTCCCAGACCCCAACATTTTATTTGGTTTGTACTAACTTTTGCCAAACGGATCCGGATCGCATCCTGATGAACACCTGATGCAACCTGACCGGATCGGATCCGGATCAGAACCGTACGGTTCCGATCCGGATCCGGTCAGGTCATCCGGTCCGTTTGGCAGAGAACCGCAAGTGTGAACCGGGCCTTAGCCAATAAATGGTACCATGCTGATTCAAAACTTCTTTCTTTTACCGATGGCTACGACACTCTACTGCATAATTAGGTAAAGTCATCCTACAAAAAACATAATTACGTGAGTGTCCCCCAAGCAAGAAAATTAGGCAGCATGTATCCCAAAGCATGAATAGGCAGTCTGTCCTCTAGATTCTAGAGTCTAGAACATAATTAGGAAGTGTGCCCCCCTTACCTTCAAATTAACTGTTGCCTGTGAATTAAAAAACAGCTATACTCACCTTTCAGCCCACTTGCATCCTTCAGCCTCTGAAGTCTGCAGCAGCAATCCTCTTGCACAGTGACCCTTCACTGGATGGACCCTAACCTGGCGTTATAGATGGCCTTGATGTGTAGGAGAGTCAGTGATGCACGGGTAGGTAAGTAATATAGCCTCCACATAGTTCTCAGAGCTTGTTTATTTATGATTATTGTACGGCAAAACTTGTACGCATTGTATTACATGTTTTAGATTTCTATATGATGTTACTAATGATTTCTACACATATCTTTTCCCTTCTCTGCAGGTGACTGGTGACCTCATAAATGGACAGAATGAAACTATAGGTAGGGTCCAGTCTGTTTCCCCTGATAACCAGGGACAGCTTCCCCTAATTGTACCTACTTACAATGAAGTCTATATTTTCCATGGGCAGATATTAGAAAGGAACAATTATCCATACAGCGGGTGTAAGTGGATACTTCAGCATTTCCTATAAACTGAATGCCTTAAATGACAACTGTAAGAAGAGGGATATGGAGGCTGCCATATTTATTTCCTTTTAAACAATACCATTTGCCCGGCAGCCCTTCTGGTCTATTTGGCTGCAGTAGTGTCTGAATCACACCAGAAACATGCATGCAGCTAATCTTGTCAGATCTGACAATGTCAGAAACACCTGATCTGCTGCATGCTTGTTCAGAGTCTATGGCTAATGGCTTAAACATTAGAGAAAAAGGATCACCAGAAAGCCAGACAACTAGCATTGCTTAAAAGGAAATATATTTGGCAGCCTTCATATCTCTCATGCTTCAGTTGTCGTTTAATGGACTGCACAGATCTGCTGGGTGAATGACAGACTATGGCCTCAATTCACTAAGCATTACTGCATTCGGCAATGCAGAAAACAGCTGATTTTACGGTTTTACCATCACCTTGCCAAATGCCAATTCACTAAACCTTTCAAAAAGTAAAATTACCAACTACTGAGGTACAGTATATCACCGACTTGTGCCATAAATACCTCAAGAAATTACAATTCACAAAGATTGTGAAACTGTGGAAAGGTTGGAATTTAAGGAATGAGGTCCGCACAATGCGGCCTGGGAAGCGTAAAGTTTGCCCAGGCCTGGCTTAGTGAATTAAAACATGTTTTTTTTCTGTATATTACCGAACTTCTACTGCATGCTGGAAATCTTAGTGAATTTATAAAAGATAAAGGAGGGGGGGGGGAGGGGTAAAAGACCGAATGCAGTATTTTCTGAATTCTGACCTAAATTATTTTCTGTACTGCCCTTGAATTGAGGCCATAGGTCAGTATAATATTTCTGTATCAGGGATCAGTATGTTGCAGTTTGTTACAATGTAATGTCTAGAAACCAAACTGTTGCCAGCGTATAGTTAGATTTTTATAACTGTTGCTATAACAAAGTCTTGAGCAGGGGCGTAACTAGGTTCCACCCCCTGCAGAAATTCTGAGTGCCCCCCCCCCCCCTCCCTGGGGCCCGCTCAGGGCCTTGAGTTCTAGCGCAGATGTTTCTCCCTCTAGTGTCTGATGCTACTACCTGTTTATACAGCAGCGCCGTGACGTAGATCGGCGATCCCCGGCCTCTGATTGGCCGGGGATCGCCGGCATATGGTAGGCTGAAGCCTATCCTTCAATGCGCAGGACGGAAATCCGTCCTGCGCAGCCCATGGAGGGAGAGGGAGGTAAGGGGAAGGAGGGAGCGCCGAAAACGCTGCGTAGGGGGGCTTTGAAGACACCCCCCCCCCCCCGCAGATCACAAACAGCTGGCGGCGATCAGACCCCCCCAGCAGGACATCCCCCTAGTGGGGAAAAAAGGGGGGGGAAGTCTGATCGCCAAGGCTCAATCCTGATCGGTGCTGCGGGCTGGAGAGCCCACGCAGCACCGATCACTGCAGAAAGCCCTGGTCCTTAAGTGGTTAAATTGAATGGGAACTGCATTTAAAAAAATGAGACAGATCCTTTCCCAAGGAGAGGGAAGGCTCTGGGTCCTATAGAGCCTTCCGGCTCCTCTCCTGGTCCCCTCGATCCAGTGCTGGCTCGCCCGGTAGCAGTATTTGACTAAATTAGTCAAATACTGCTTTATCCGGCCGAAGGAGGCTTCAGAAGTCTTCAGAGAGCCCGAGTGCTCCTGAAGAAGGGCGGCCCTGTACTGCGCCTGCGCAAGCACGCTCTCTTGCACGCTCACGCCTGTGCAGTATGGAGCCGCACGTCTTCGGGAGGACACGGCTCCCGAAGACTTCCAAATACCCTTTCGGCGAGGGATTGAAACGGGGGGGGAGACAGCACAGGATAGAGAGCACCGAGAGAGGAGATGGAAGGCTCTATATGACCCAGAGCCTTCCCTCTCCTTAGGTAAGCATTTGCTTCATTTTTTTTATAAATGCGGTTCCCATTCAATTTAAACGTGTCCAGGGTTGGAGCTGTCTTGATTAAGTTTCGGCAAGGCATTCCACAGGATAGGGGCAGCATGACAGTAAGCTCTGGCTCCAAAGGTTTTTAGTTGAATGTTGAGGGTGGTCAAGTAAAGTAAAAAAGGTTGAGCACTCCTGATTTAGTAGTCAAATTAATTTTCCAGTAATGAATAAGTTTATTTCAGATGTAGTCTAAGCCTGACGCATAGGGCATAATCATTGAAATATTTGCTTTTTGTTACTTTCGCTTCTCACAAACTCCAGATCTTGATTCTGTGCTTGTACATTTACTGGCACTGATATTATTGTGGACAGCGATGAGGATATGTAATACTCCCTGCGCTCACAGCTAAGTGTATTTTCTTCTGTATAGCCTTGAAAAGCGGCCCAGCGGAATTCATAATTCCATTCTATAGCTGTGTAGAAACTTTGTGAATGAATCAAGGTATTGGGTAAAAGGGAAGCGACACGAGCCTCGGTCCCAGAGCTGGAAGTAAACAGGCAGACAATAGGGAGTGTGTTGGGCCTCACATGTACGCTAAAGTACATCGATCTGCCACTGAAAGCACAATAGAGCCAAACAATAGTGCTTTAGTCCCTCAGCACTGGCAGAATGGAGACCCTGCACTGACTGCCACAAGCTGAACTGAGGACATACTGTTCACAGGCTGCTGGCGCTTCTTAGAATAGCACCTACTTACCTTTAGGCCAATTACTAGAAGCTATCGCTATCCAACTCTTGCAGATACTACACCAGCTCTGCAGTGTGGCCAAGTTTCTTTTGGTAATCACAAAATCCTTTCCACGTGTTTACACTAATATCCATTTCCTGTGTTTGGACAGTTTCGCAAGTTTTTTTTTTTCTACTTTGGCTTCCCTCTTTTGCTACATAAGGTAAACAGACCTGTTGAATGAAAAGTAACTAATATATAATTTTTTGTTGCTCATAACATAACTTATCTCATCCAGGGCTGGGACCAGGTCCACCAGCAACCAAAGCAGAGAAGGTTAAGTGACCCTCCACCCATCAGACCATAGGCATCCACCTTCACCACGTCACTTGCTTAGCCTGATATTCAGAGGTGCTTTCTGAATTGAAATGGACCAGTAGGAACCCTCCCTTCCTAGGGAAGATTGCCGTTGGTCCACCATTCAGTGGACCATTGAGAATCTTCCCTGGACAGGGAGGATGCCTACTGGTCCATTTCAATCCAATGGGCGGCTGATGGGACTGCCATCTGTATTGTGGTGTTTGTCTCTGGCTGCAGTTCACCTAAGCGGCAGCAGAAAAACTGGGCAGCGGTGGCGGAGGACAAGACCGGATGCACAACGGAAAGTAATGTGAACGATGCCCATAGACATGCAATGGGCATGTGACTGGTACCGTGTATCCACATAGGTGACGCTGTGAACATGCTGTTGTGCATCTAAAAAGATCATGGCCGACATTGGTGCTATAGGGGAAAATGTGAATGTTGGGCATAGTCCGATATAGCATTGGAAAGGGTTAAAATATTGGCACTATAATACCAGTATTTGACTATTGACCCAGTCCCCATCTTTCCACCTATTACCCAACACTAATCTCCCTCCTAATACCTAACCCTAACCTCTCTCCTAATGGTTAACACACTAAACCCCTCCTAGTGTCTAACACTAACCCTGACCTAATGTGTAACACTAGCCTTCCCCCTAATGCCTAGCACTAGCCACCCTCCTAATGCCTGACACTAACCCTCCCTCCTAATGCCTAACACTAACTTTCCTTCCTAATGCCTAACTCTTACCCCTTCCTAATGCCCATAACTGACCTCCCGCTAATGACTAACACTAACCCCTTTCTAATACCTATCACTAACCCTCCCTCTTAACCTCTTAATGCCTAACATTAACCATTAAGCTATGATTAAGGAGCCATGCAGAGCTCCGATACGCGTGAGCTGTTTTCTGTGTTTTTCGCTGGTGTGTTAAATTAAATTTTGAGAAACTTTTTTTACCCTGACAACGGTGTAGCGGGATATCCTCTTTTGTTTACTGCCTAACATTAACCCGTTCCTAATGCCTATTACTGACCTCTCCTCCTAATGCCTATTACTAACCTCTTCCTAATGCCTAACACTGACTTTCCTGCTAATGCCGAACAGCAAACCCTTCCTAATACCCAAAAGTAAACCCCTTCCTAATGCCTAACACTACCCCCCATGCCTAACACGATCCCCTCCTCCTACTGCCTAACACTAACCCTCCTACTGCCTAACACTAACCCTCCTACTGCCTTTCACTAACCCAACTCCTAATGCCTAACACACCATCCCCTTCCTAATGCCTAACACTAACCCTTCCCTCCTAATGCCTAATACTAACCCTCCTTCCTAATGCCTATCACTAACACCTTTCTAATGCCTAATACTAACCCCCTCCTACTGCCTTGCACTAACCCTCCCTCCTAATACCTAACGTTTAAACTAAACCCCTCCTAAGGCCTGTCACTAACCCCTTCCTAATGTCTAACACTACACCCCCTCTCCTAATGCCTAACTCTAAAGCCCCTCAATGCCTATCACTAACCCTTTCCTAATGCCTAACACTAGCCCCTACCTCTTCCTAATGCCTAACACTAATCCTCCTTCCTAATGCCTAGCACTAACCCTCCCTCTTATTTCCCTTACACTAGCTCCACCCCCCCAGCCAAACTACTAGCCGATTAACTACTAATGGCTGATTGGGTGGTAACAGGTGATCAATTCATCACCTTGGCACCATATAACTGCATAACCTCAAGTTAAGACAAATAGACAAGACAACATTTATATTGCGCTTTTCTCCTTGCGGACTCAAAGCGCCAGAGCAGAGCAGCAGCCACTAGGGCGCGCTCTATTGGCAGTAGCAGTGTAAGGGAGACTTGCCAAAGGTCTCCTACTGAATTAGTGCTGGCTTACTGAACAGGCAGAGCCGAGATTCGAACCCTGGTCTCCTGTGTCAGAGGCAGAGCCCTTAACCATTACACCATCAGCCAACTGCTAACATTGTGGGCTTTTCAACGCATGCCGAAGCTGGTGCCCAAATCAACTGATCTGTCAAGCAAATGTGCCACCTGCCTGCAATAGGTGAACTCCACTGGCAGCCTTGAGCATTGCTAGAAGAGGAAGCTGGTGTCTGATGACTTGCTGTGATATATTTCACTGTCAGATCACATATAGGAAAAGTGGTCAGTGTGTTTTCACACAAGCCATCACTGCAGCAGCTAGAGAGTCTCCAGCTACTTCTCCTGTGATGACCACTCCTTGATAGCTTTCTTTACCGTCAGGTCACTGAATGAACCATTGCTGTCTGCAAAAAAAAACGCATTCAGTTGGGTTGGATTTTATTGCATGAACATCAGTTTACAAATGGCATTTCTAAGGAAATGCAGGCAAATGCAGAATGGCCGTTGCTCACTCATCGCTGCATTGTCCATGCTCGCCCAGGGCAGAAACAGTGCCCGCGTTTCAGCAGAAAGGAATCTGAAATATTTTTGGCTATGTCTTCTCAATGTCGAGCTGCCTGAAACAGCTATTGGCCAACAAATGCAGCATATTTTAGTTCATACAGCTTACAATTTAATGTCCTTGCGGCCATTCTTATTACATATTCTGATGACAATGTACACAACGCAAGGATTGAGTCTGCAGTCATCACCGCTTTGTTCCGTCTTCTCTCTGTGGTTTGTGCCAGTGCTTCTCTGCGTTCCGATCATTTCTCGCCTTTTATTCTGTCATTGGCAGACCCCCTCTTTGCTCAGAGCTCATATTCTCTCCCTTTCTTTTGCAGACCTCCTGTAAGCTCTCTGATCTACTCACTCTTCTACTCTCGGTAATGGACCAAAAAAGGCATATTGGAGTAGGGCTGACATTAGGTCAGACAACACCATCGAAAAATCATAAATATGCCACCACCACTCTTCTAATATCTGCATTAGATCTCCTTTTTTCGACTGTTCCTGTCTCTTCGCTGTGGTTAGTGCCTTGAACTTTAAAGTGGGTTTACAGTCTGGCATAACATTCAATAAAAACCTGTTTCCCAACCTCTTTATCCCAAAGTAATGTGCCAAAATTCCCTCCCAGATCCATGATACAGCAATGCTAGGAGTGGCCAATACATGAGGTATTTTATATCTATTTCACTTGCCCTTTACTGAAGAAACCTAGATCTCTTCTACTTGAAATCACTGAAGCTTGCACACAGAATCTCTCTTCTGTATTTACTCTTGTTTTATTTACTGAAATCTGTAAACAAAGAACAATCTGGGATTCACTGCATGGCACCCTCCAAAACAAAGGAAAAGTAAGGAGTGGTTCAGACAGACAGCTGCCGGCATCCGTCTCAGCTTTTTTTTTTTTATCACTCGGGATACATTGCGTTGTGTCGTACCTCTTATTGATGCCCAAAATGTAATAGCCCCCACAAATAAAATGAAGCTCCTCCACTGTACCCTGTAACCTCCTTAACCACACTTGACTTTAACCAATAACCGCCTTCTGCTGTGCATTTTGGCTTCAGTGCCTATTCTTTCCCTCCTCACCAATCCTTTGTTCCACCACCAAAATGCTTGTCTTCAGCACTGGGTACCCAATCCTTCCTCTCTTCATTAAAATATCATATTAAGCATTGGGTGTGACGAATATTACGAAAGTCGTGCGCGTAAGCGCCATCGACTTTCGCATGGTCGTGCACAGTTCCTGTCAGTCTTGGGTAAATGCACAATAGATGTCAATTTCCCTCTCTCTTACTGAGTACAGTAACCTCCCCCACATCCTGTGTCAGGAAAGAATTTCACAAGTAGCCAGACCACCTGGGGAGCAGCATTTGGTACATAGCTCATCTTTCCCCATAAGGAAAACCAGCTCAAACTGGTTGAGATTCAAAATTTCCCTCCAAGCGTATAGCTTCACACAAAGGGAACGTTAACTTATTAATAATTCAAAATAGGTTTGTCACAGCAAGACCAAAATTACATTTCCTGATACCTAGGAAACAGGTCTATAATTCACATGAATTATCCTTCTCTAGCTATCAGGAATCAATTGAGAAACCGCTTTATCCGGCATGCGTAGAGCAAATTCGTTAGACTAGGCGTGTATAGTCTCATTTAATACAGAGTCGCATGCTGCTTATGAATATGGTCTCGGATCTGCGATGCACCCATCTGGGGCGGAATGTACCAATTATTAATAATTTGTGTAATTCCGCCCCAGATGGGTGCATCGCAGATCCGAGACCATATTCATAAGCAGCATGCGACTCTGTATTAAATGAGACTATACACGCCTAGTCTAACGAATTTGCTCTACGCATGCCGGATAAAGCGGTTTCTCAATTGATTCCTGATAGCTAGAGAAGGATAATTCATGTGAATTATAGACCTGTTTCCTAGGTATCAGGAAATGTAATTTTGGTCTTGCTGTGACAAACCTATTTTGAATTATTAATAAGTTAACGTTCCCTTTGTGTGAAGCTATACGCTTGGAGGGAAATTTTGAATCTCAACCAGTTTGAGCTGGTTTTCCTTATGGGGAAAGATGAGCTATGTACCAAATGCTGCTCCCCAGGTGGTCTGGCTACTTGTGAAATTCTTTCCTGACACAGGATGTGGGGGAGGTTACTGTACTCAGTAAGAGAGAGGGAAATTGACATCTATTGTGCATTTACCCAAGACTGACAGGAACTGTGCACGACCATGCGAAAGTCGATGGCGCTTACGCGCACGACTTTCGTAATATTCGTCACATCTCTCCCCTACCAGACGGACGCACAGAGTGGGTCTGCATGACCCGCTCTACGCGGCGCTTAGCTACTGAACGGGTTCTCGACTTCTTATCTGACTGCCCGTTAGACAACTCACCAGAAGCATAAGGCCTCATGGTCCGGTGTGTCCCAGTGTCCGCTTTGCAGACGGTGCGATGCACACCAACAGGCTTACCGCTAAAGGCCTGGCTGGGTTTGCGTAGCGCTTCCTGTAAGGGAGAGAGTCGCTGGCTGACATCCGGGTCACTTCCTGACTCTCGGGTGTCAGCCTGCGAATCTGGAAGCAGCGTGGCATACCCCTGCTCTAACTGACTACACCTTGGCACAACATTTTGGTCAGCACAACCTAGGTGGACATTAGAGTACATTTTAAAAAACGAATTAGCCTTTACCTGGGTGGCGAGGCTTGCCCCTTCTCCAGGAAGGATAGAGGGTGGACCTGTGGGCAGTTTTGCACTGGGTTGCTTCTGCAAGGGGAAGACATGCAAGGGTGAGACAGGGAAGGAACGGCCTGTCTCCACCAGCTGTTTGTTAACAGCAGACAATGGTGGAGCACTCTGGCTGTCATAGCAGGAGGGGAGGTCTAGGCCCCCAGCTGCCTGCTCTGACACCTGGCCTGCTTCCACTGCCCTGGACGGATATGACCCAGGCAAAACAAGACTGTTACCTCTTAGATTAGAGACTGTCACATTTGAACATACATCATTTTTAGCACTGTGAGATTCAGCATGAAAGCTATTAGCAACATCTGGTACAACATTAACATCACAGTTACGTTCATTTTTCACATGTACACAGGTATCTGGAACAACAGTGACAGGTTTAGAGTCAGACAAACCGTGACTGGACAGCTGTCCATTAGAAACAGGTACCGCTTCCTTCCCTCCTTCCCTAGGAGGGCTAGGTACCATTACCCTGGCTGCCTCCCTCTGTCCCACCCCAAGCTTGTACAGTACCTGAGTGGGTCCAGACTGGCAATCCGGGGTGTTGATCACAGGTTCATAAAAGGATCGTAGGGTGCCAAGATCGGTGCCCAACAGCACAGGCACTGGGATGTCATCTGTCACCCCCACAACTTTTGACTGGCGGCCCCTTCCCCAATCGAGAACAACACGAGCTTTGGCGATGCGTGCGTGTGCGCCACCAACTCCCAAAAGTGTGACACGCTCATTAGGCAGGAAATTCTCCCTGGCTACAAGATGAGAGCGAACCAAGGTAAGCTCTGCGCCTGTGTCGCGGAAACCAACAGCGATCTGGTCGTTAACTTCCACGACTTGATGATTTCCGGAAGGTCGAGGATTTGCTGCTCCCATGACGAGGTAGGCGTGTGCAGTAGAGGATGCGCTAGCCACTTCTGCGCTAGGCTCTGGAGACGGCGTCCTCACCTCGGGGCAGGCAGACTTGAGGTGTCCTCGCTGTCCACAGTGGTAACACTTCGGAACATATGTGGCATCAGGCGGATGAGTAGCAGGTGCAGCATCCGGCCTCTGTGGCTGTGGGACCCGATTCCCACGGTTAGCAGGGGGAGGAGAGCTGGGTTGCATAGGCCTCCCCCCTCTCCAGCTCGGGACTGGAGGTCTGCGGCTGTCCGGAACACGGGTGGCCACAAAAGTGTCTGCAAGTTCTGCGGCAGCTTTGGCGGATTCAGGCTTCCGCTCCAAGACAAACTGCCGGACATCTGGAGTGCAGCAGTTCAGCAACTGCTCCTGTACGATGAGGTCCTCCAGACCTTGGTGAGAGTCTTTTTTGAGGCCCCGTGACCACTGCCTGAACACAGTCAGCAGGCGACTCTCCAGGTCGGTGTAAGAGTCGGTGTGGCCTTTCTGCAGGGAGCGAAACTTTTTGCGATAGACCTCTGGGGTCAACTGGTATTTGGCGATAATTGCAGCTTTTATCGCAGCATAGTCATTGTCTTTCTCAGCGGGTAAGTCCACAAACGCCTCAAGCGCTTTGTCCCGCAAGTTGGGTGTCAGATATCTCGCCCACTGCTCCTGGGGCAGATGATGCTGACGACAAGTCTTTTCAAAGGAGTGTAAATAAGTGTCCGGGTCGGTTCCCTTCTCCATTTCTGGGAATTTAAACTTTGGAGTCCCAAACGGACCTGCTGTGGGCCGGAGTTCCGGAGCACTTTGTGAGGAATTTTGGCCTTGCGCTCGCAGTTTGGCCATTTCAAGGTCATGTCTGCGTGCGGCTTCTCTCTCCTCTCTTTCCGCTACTTGCTCAGCCCGCCACCGGCGTTCTGAAGATTCCCGTTCAGCCTGGCGTTCTAAACGGTCAGCGTCTCGTTCTGCTCTGTCAGCGTTTTCTCTGACAATCTGCATGTACAGCTCAGGATTTGTCTCCAACAGCCTTTGTAATCCAGGTTGCATTCCAGCATCAGGAACACAGAACAGGTTGGCATGGGCGGGCTCCTGCCGGCCACCATGCTCCTCAGCAGTTACAGCGACCGGTTCAGACGCGGTCCCGTTTTCCTCTGGGTCTGGAAGTGGGTTGCTTTGCTCCAACCGCTCACTTTCCTCTGCCCCAGTTACAGCACCGTCTGAACCAGGAGTGTGCTCTCCCAGCATCTGCTCTGGCTGGGTATCCAGTCGCAACAAGTCCTCAATCAATTGCGATTTCTTTTTTCTATAAGTCACAATGCCTTTTTCCTCACACAAGTTTACTAGGTCTGCCACTGACATTTTCTTGTATCTTGCTGCAGCCATTTTTGCCAAATAAAAGATAGGATAGGAAAAGAGATTGGGGGGGAACTCTGTGCTACACGTTTAGTCTATATAAATGGTAATGCACCGGTTATCAACCACAGATTTTTAATCTGTTCTGGCAGGTTAATCAAATAACGTTGCCGTTGATGTTCTGAACATACACAAATCCCAATAAGCTGCCAAACAAATGTCACAGACCGCGAGCCGGTCTGCGGATGGGGTAAATCGATCAGCGTCAGAAATCCTCTTACACGGTCATTTGTTCATCACGAAGGGTAACCCGCATTCGCAATTTGATGAACTGACTCGCGAAGGGAGCGTTCTGATACCAACCGAATCACTCCACACACATATACAATTCAAAGATCTGCCACCAAGCGAGTTACACAGCCCGCTACTGTAATTTTACTAGGACTTCGAGAACACTTTAGTAACCCCTAGCAGTATACAAGAATCTGGGCCAGATCGTTATGTCTGGGCCGGGTTCTCGCATACGGGTTATAAATGTATACTTCTATTAAACACAGGGTAGCGAGTTCAGGAGAATAGGTACGATTGTGTATGTTCAGCAACAGGTCATAACCGCTAAACGATTTTTAAACGTTTAATAACACAAATGCATTACATACAGTTATATACACCTATTAACATATAAAACACAGAGCTTAAAAATAAAAGGAATAAAACAGAAAGTTCTTACTTAGTTAGCTGAGCAGTCCATTTGAATCATGAAGAAAATAGTCCAGTTTAAACGTAGGCATTCAGCTTAAAAGTCCTTTGTACACAACATGCGCCCGGTTCTTCCGTGAGCACATGTCTGGACTTCCCTAGTCGATGTAAATTGAAGAACTGGGTGGAGTTCCTTGCAAACGCTTTTTACTGACCAGGGTTTTGGGGCGGTCACTACCTGGAAAGTAGGTGTGTTGGAGGCAGGGTTACCTCCTGGCAAGTCAGGTTACCACCCACAGACTTGGAGCAAGGAATGTACCAATTATTAATAATTTGTGTAATTCCGCCCCAGATGGGTGCATCGCAGATCCGAGACCATATTCATAAGCAGCATGCGACTCTGTATTAAATGAGACTATACACGCCTAGTCTAACGAATTTGCTCTACGCATGCCGGATAAAGCGGTTTCTCAATTGATTCCTGATAGCTAGAGAAGGATAATTCATGTGAATTATAGACCTGTTTCCTAGGTATCAGGAAATGTAATTTTGGTCTTGCTGTGACAAACCTATTTTGAATTATTAATAAGTTAACGTTCCCTTTGTGTGAAGCTATACGCTTGGAGGGAAATTTTGAATCTCAACCAGTTTGAGCTGGTTTTCCTTATGGGGAAAGATGAGCTATGTACCAAATGCTGCTCCCCAGGTGGTCTGGCTACTTGTGAAATTCTTTCCTGACACAGGATGTGGGGGAGGTTACTGTACTCAGTAAGAGAGAGGGAAATTGACATCTATTGTGCATTTACCCAAGACTGACAGGAACTGTGCACGACCATGCGAAAGTCGATGGCGCTTACGCGCACGACTTTCGTAATATTCGTCACATTGGGCACCGATCCTTCCTCTCTCTGCAAAAATCTCATCTTCACAACTGTGCATTGAATTTTTCCTCCCTCTGGGCAACAATGTGCGTATAGCCCTGTTTCATTTCCGAATCCTACTATGCTGAGAAGAGGTATAGCTAGACATTATGGGTCCCCATTGCAGAATTTTGAAGGGGCTGCCAGACCTAGGCACTCTTAAACAATGCCACCTGCCCTACCCTATGGGATAAAGTCAGTTGCTATTGCTACACCCCTTGCTGAATCAACCTGTTTCAGCATAATACAGTCTTCTGCCCTGTTTCAATTATCTGATGTGACTGCAGGATTACCTCAAATAACTAAAAGTGCCTGCTCAGATTCGCTCAGATTGTTATTTGGTAATATTTCCATTTGCTTTTCATAATTACACTATGAAAAGAAGAGGCAAAAGACCAGGTTTTCTCAATGAGGGTTCCCTGGAACCCCAGGGTTTCTTGTGGACCCTGCTGAGGTTTCCTGCCATTTCTTCCTCCAGAGACACTGGCCACAGCTGGTGGGGTGAAAAAGTATCTCTTTGGCTCCTCTATAAAAAGGAAAACAAAAATTTGCTTTCCTAAAACAGAAAGAATTTGCGATAATTCAGGTTGGAGTGAGCTCGAGATGTCTCCCAGAGCACCACTGCTGAATATATGCAAATTAACCAAGCCCTACTCCATAGAGCCAAATTAATCCATGCCATGCACTGATGAGGATCAAACAATCCGAAACAGTCTGTATGCATGTTGGATTATTATGGCTCTGTACAATTTAACAAGCTGACACATCATTGCATTCCAGCGGTTCTGGAGGTGTGTTAAGCTTCTAAGGGTACAATGGTTAATTTGCATATATTCAGCAGTGGTGCTCTGGGAGACATCTCGAGCTCACTCCAACCTGAATTATTGCAAATTCTTTCTGTTTTAGGAAAGCAAATTTTTGTTTTTCTTAACATCTTAGTAAGGGGGCTTTTAGGACCATTGTAGTCCCTTACACACTCCAATGAGTTCTGGGTCACCATGAGCTTGCTGGTTAGTATATAAAAAGGAGGGATACATTGGGGGTCAGTATAATAAGGAGGGCATTAATAAACAGTATGATAGTGAGGCAGTATGATGGTGAGGAACTATAGTAAGAAACATTACCACAGGCTACTATGATATGGAGAACTATAGAGGAGGAACATGGAATGGAGGCTAAACAATGAGGCAGCTACATTTTTAATAAAAGTTTTTAGCCACACCTTCATTTCAAGACTGTGCCACCTGCAAAAAAATCCCAACTCCCTCAGCTAATATGGGGGTTCCCTGAGGGCCCCAAAAATATTTGAAGGGTTCCTCCAGGGTGAAAAGGTTAAGAAAGACTGCTCTAGACCGGGGGTCTGTACTAAACTGGCTGCTGCCTGAAGCAAACTTTGAAGGACACACTGCCCCCCCACTACACCTGATATATATATATATATACACACACACACACACACACACACACACACACACACACACACACACACACACACACACACACACACACACACACAGTATATACACACTGGCTGGTCTGGCATTCCCCAGGTATGTATTTAGCTGGTGTTTGCTCCGCCCATTTTTCTAGCCCTAACACACAATTACTCAATGACCTAGTTTGTGAGCTTTGCGGTCTTTGGCATCAATCATTTGCATTGAAATGAAACAAATCTGTTTGGCTGTTTGTGGCTCCACCCCCTTTCCTGAATTTGAACCCCAGTCACCCAATGACCAACTGTACCAGGTTTGAGGCTTGTGTCGTTAACAGTGCTAAAATAGCAGCAATTAAATATTTCCCTTGAGACTCAATAGGTGAATTTTGATTGGCTTTTGTAGGCTCCACCCACTTTTCTGAATATTAATCCCAGTCACCCAGTGACCAACTGTGCAAAGTTTGAGAACCCTACCATTAACAGTGTAAGAATGGCTGCAGTTTACATTTTCCCAGTGAAATTTGTATTTGTCTCCACCCACATTTTGTCGTGCTGAAAAATGAAATCTTCATCTCCATAAAGCTTTTCAGCAGATGGAAGCATGAAGTGCTCCAAAATCTCCTGATAGCTAGCTGCAATGACCCTGCCCTTGATAAAACACAGTGGACCAACACCAGCAGCTGACATGGCACCCCAGACCATCACTGACTGTGGGTACTTGACACTGTACTTCACGCATTTTGGCATTTCCCTCTCCCCAGTATTCCTCCAGACTCTGGCACCTTGATTTCCAAATGATATGTAAAAGTTGCTTTCATCCAAAAAAAAAGTACTTTGGACCACTGAGCAACAGTCCAGTGCTGCTTCTCTGTAGCTCAGGTCAGGAGCTTCTGCCGCTGTTTCTGGTTCCAGGAAGGCAGCGGGGAGAGGCAGGCGCCAGGGGCCCAAACTGTTTGCCCAAACGACCCCCCCCCCCCAGGTTTCGCCACCTGAATCACATGATGACTATTCTGTACACGCGCATTGATAGAGGTGGCTTCTGTGCCACACATTTCCAGCCTGTCCTTTGAATATCGATGAGTCACATTGGATCAGATGCTCCTACAATGGTCCCTAATCCGTCTCAATATTTGTCCTTTGCACACTCGTCTTTATTCCTCTGAACAACAGTTATTCTGCTTGCAGTAAACAAAGACCTGTAATAATATTCTGTGTCGCCCTCAATGTCATTTAAGGTAATGTTTTGAATGTGGAACGCTCTAAATGTTCTCCAAAAAATGTTCTGTCGCACAAAGAAAATGGCACAAGAAAGCATGCTAAAATGCCATTATCCGAGGTGATTGACTGTCTGTCACTGAACATTTACGGGCTGGCATGCTGGAAATCTCCTGCCTCATAGACAGCTATGTTCCCTCTAATCTGTTATTCTCAGAAAGATGCCAAAGTTAGCAACGCTAGCGCTGGGGACCTGCGAAGAACAAGGAGGTGGAGGGTGGTGCGGGTCTCAGTCAGTGGGAGACGGAGAAGAACAATGCTGAGATATCATCTCCACCCCTCACCCAGCGGCACAGTCGCTCACTTTGGAATCTCAAACTGCACTGAAAATGTGACTTTTTATGGAATAAAAACTAGATAGACTGACATGTCTGAAATGCTTCTTATGTAAGCTCAGTGAATGTGTGCCAGCCTGCTTCAAAACAAGGCAGCGCCAGTCTCTTCATTAGTTAAGGTAAAACTCCGCTCAAAGTGTCACAGCTACAATTGCCCCCATTTAGTGGGTGTAAAGGTAGCCATACATCAGGTGATGATGGGCAGAATCGACCAAGAGACAGATCTCTCTCTAATCGAATTTGTTTAGAAAAAGATCTGTCGGCTACCCACACACCACAATTTCATGCAGAATCATCCTTGTGATGCTGCATACACCTCCTCACCGGCCCAATGCCGCCCCCCTAATGTTCAATGTGCCTCCCCCCGGTGCCCAGTGCACTCTATACATTACCTGTACATGTCCACCGCTGGCTCCGGGCTGCTTCCTCCATCCATACATGTGCCACACGTGATTGACGAATTAATGTGTGTGTGTGTCAAGGGTACGCCGACAACCAAGTGGGGCACCTGTATGGACGGAGTACGGACCACTGAGCCAGCGGCGGACACGGACAGGTAATGTATAGTGCACTGGGCTCCAGGGGGGCACCTGTATGGACGGAGTACGGACCACTGAGCCAGCGGCGGACACGGACAGGTAATGTATAGTGCACTGGGCTCCAGGGGGCACCTGTATGGACGGAGTACGGACCACTGAGCCAGCGGCGGACACGGACAGGTAATGTATAGTGCACTGGGCTCCAGGGGGGCATCTGTATGGACGGAGTACGGACCACTGAGCCAGCGGCGGACACGGACAGGTAATGTATAGTGCACTGGGCTCCAGGGGGGCACCTGTATGGACGGAGTACGGACCACTGAGCCAGTGGCGGACACGGACAGGTAATGTATAGTGCACTGGGCTCCAGGGGGGCACCTGTATGGACGGAGTACGGACCACTGAGCCAGTGGCGGACACGGACAGGTAATGTATAGTGCACTGGGCTCCAGGGGGGCACCTGTATGGACGGAGTACGGACCACTGAGCCAGCGGCGGACACGGACAGGTAATGTATAGTGCACTGGGCTCCAGGGGGGCACCTGTATGGACGGAGTACGGACCACTGAGCCAGCGGCGGACACGGACAGGTAATGTATAGTGCACTGGGCTCCAGGGGGCACCTGTATGGACGGAGTACGGACCACTGAGCCAGCGGCGGACACGGACAGGTAATGTATAGTGCACTGGGCTCCAGGGGGGCACCTGTATGGACGGAGTACGGACCACTGAGCCAGCGGCGGACACGGACAGGTAATGTATAGTGCACTGGGCTCCAGGGGGGCACATTGAACATTTAGGCGGGGCAGCATTGGGGATTTCGTCGCTCGTCCTGATATTATTGTTCATCGATACTTCCGGCGTACCCGATTGATCATGACAGTCCGACATTTTGCAGCGTGTCCGTTCGACATGCACTGCCCAAAATTGGTACGTCGAACAGGCATGCAGTTGGTGGCACCAGTTTTCATCCAATTCAATAATAATTATTGAAATTTCAATTACAATATTTCAGCGCTCACAAAAAGATATCAAAGTTCATAAGTTTAGTGAGTCCAATAGCATTTAATGCAGAGCGCTTTCCAGCTAGATGTGTTTCTAGTTTAAAATTAACGGTAAATCAAGGTTAACACAGCGCTACATGCATCAAGTGTGAACCAGTCCTCATAAGTCTAGATGTTCCAGTAGTGTGTTCTGCAGTTACGCCAATAACTATGCACACACAATCTGCAGGAGGGTAGCCGACTGCAGCCCCAACAAACTAGCTCAGAAGTGCACAGTACATGTGTATGTATACAGCAACTCCCTGGGCAGTGGCGTAGCAATAGGAGATGCAGAGGCAGCTACCGCACCGGGGCCCCTGGACCAGAGGGGCCCACTAGGTGCCCCCCTTCAACTGCTTTATTAGTTCTTTATTGGTGCTTTTATTAGTTGTAACCATTAATAGAGTGCTCTCTTCCCCAGCCTACGCCCCTGAGCTTGAGGCTGCCCTATGTAAAACTGGCACTGAGGCCCTGAGTTCCTAAGCCACGTTACTGTCCCTGGGTATAAATATAGTGCTGATAACTTACATGCCACTTTACAGAGTCTGTAGTAATTTTGCTAACTGTCCCAGGCACTGGTGTAACAATAGGGGATGCGACCCCTGCCGTCGCGGGGGGGGGGGGGCATAGGGCCCGCTTAGGGACTTTTGGGGGGCAGGAGGGGTCGCAGCATAAGAGGAGAGTGTGGCAGATCGGTGGGGAGGGGGGAAATCCCCCCCCCCCTCACCTCAGGCTCTTCTCTCAGCGCTCCCCTCCTGCAATCATTGGTGTTGTTCGTGGCGGTGGTGGCGGCAGGATGAATACATTACCACCTCCTCGCCAGAGCTCTTCCGTTCTCTAGGT
Source organism: Hyperolius riggenbachi (assembly GCF_040937935.1). Classification (NCBI taxonomy): domain Eukaryota; kingdom Metazoa; phylum Chordata; class Amphibia; order Anura; family Hyperoliidae; genus Hyperolius; species Hyperolius riggenbachi. The sequence goes on from NC_090655.1 coordinate 77,805,099, forward strand.
GCTTTATTCAACTTCCTGCGTAAACAGGAAGTTGCACTTAGAGAGCGGAAGAGCTCCGGCGAGAAGGAGGTAATGTATTCATCCTGCCGCCACGCACACCACCAATGATTGCAGGAGGGGAGTGCTGAGAGGAGGGCCCGAGGTGAGGGAGGGGGGGGGGAATTTCCCCCCTCCCCACCGATCTGCCACACACTCCTCTTATGCTGCGACCCCTCCTGCCCCCCAAAAGTCCCTGAGCGGGCCCTCAGAGGTCCCAGGGCTGGATTTACCATAAGGCACTGTAGACACGTGCCTACAGGCGTCTGATGATGGAAAGACGGCTTACTCCCCTCCTCAAGTGTCTCCCTCCAGCCTTCCTATGCAGAGTCTCATGTGGAGTGTAAATGAGAGGTTACTCGCCTGGGTCTCGGCATTCCACTGACCAGATCTCCCTTCAGTCAGTGGAACCTCTAGCTTTAATACTGAGAATAGCTCTGGCTACCTAATACTAAGGGGCACCTGTAGCTACCTATGACGAGCAAGAAAGCTAAGGGAGAAGACAGCTGTGCCAGTCAGCACACTTGGGGTGCAGTTCGGAATATCTTTATAAAGAATAAAAGCCTTGCTGAGAATCCCCTATGAAGAGATGGACTAGTCCAAAACCTGTCGCTTCTGTCAGATTTCTACTACCTACTGTAAGTGACAGCAACATAGGAGAAAAGTAATTTATGGCTCATTTTACTCTGGAAACAGCATACTTCTTATTTGTCTGTTTGCACATATTTTAAATTTTACAATTTTTTGCCAAAGTGCCCCTTTAAGTGTAAAAGGACCCTTAGGGTTGAAACAGGATGGAAGTCTGGCGTTGGCTGCGCAGCTGAAAGCTTACTCTTATTCTTTTACGTTAGCCAATATATGGTATCGGCCTGATTCAAAACTTCTTGCTTTTACTGATGGCCAACACGGTACAATACACTACTGCCGTTAGGTTGTGGGAGGAAAGCCAAGGAAACACAGGGAGAACATACAATCTTCATGCATATAGTGTTCCGGCCAAGATTTGAAACTAGGAACTCCATTGCTGCAAGTTGAGAGCTGTCGATTACCCCACCCCACGTAATAACATGCGTCGGGTCACTAAGAAGAGGCAGCCCTGGGAGGATAAGGATGGGAGCACATGGACTAATGGAGAAGCGCGTCAGCCAGGACAGGTAAGTTGCTATTCTGCTGAAAACTCTACGGGGGCAACAGGGAGCATAATAAAGTTGGATGGAGACCTGGGGAGAGCTCGGCAGCCAGCTTGGGGACCTGGGGCCCCCAAGTGACCCAGGTGTCCCCTATGAAAGGGCCAGCCCTACTAGGGATCAATCAGAACTTGATGAATGTATGGCTACTGTGAAAGATTGCTCTGGTACACACAGCCTTAGTGAACCTGAGCCAGGTAAAATTATTTAAAATAAACACATGATGTACCTGCAAATAATTCTATACTTACCTCGCCGTCAGTTCCTCTTAGATGCTCACCATTTCTTATAACAATGATTCCTTCCAGTTCTGGCAAGCACAAGGAATCCAGCGCAGGAGATTTGGGCACAGCCGGTGCCACCATAAACCCCAAAAGGAATTACGGCACAGTGAGTAACTTTGGTGCCGTCAGAAGACGGAGCTGAAGTTACTTTTAAAACCCTGTAATTCGGCCGCCAGCAATAGCATCATTCTCCACCATCCACGTGGACCTGGAAGGGAAATAGTAATTAACGCCGCTGGGACAGCAGGATAAGCCGTATATCAGCTATATCCTGCGCGCAAGTCTCCTGGCGGTGATTTCCTTCATACGCCTCGTCTGACAATATCTTTCCAGACCTGTCTGCCTAGCGAAGTGCTGTTGGGCGAACACCTAGATGTTCGGGTTCGCGAACGTTCGCCGAACATCGCCGCGATGTTCGGGTGTTCGCGCCGAACTCCGAACATAATGGAAGTCAGTGGGGACCCGAACTTTCGTGCTTTGTAAAGCTTCCTTACATGCTACATACCCCAAATTAGCAGGGTATGTGCACCTTGGGAGTGGGTACAAGAGGGAAAAAAATATTTGAAAAAGAGCTTATAGTTTTTGAGAAAATTGATTGTAAAGTTTCAAAGGAAAAACTGTCTTTTAAATGTGGAAAATGTCATGTTTCTTTGCACAGGTAACATGCTTTTTGTCGCCATGCAGTCATAAATGTAATACAGAGAAGAGGTTCCAGGAAAAGGGACCGGTAACGCTAACCCAGCAGCAGCAGCACACGTGATGGAACAGGAGCAGGCGCAGGAGGAGAAGGCCATGCTTTTTGAGACACAACAACCCAGGCCTTGCATGAGGACAAGAAGCGTGCGGACAGCATGCTTTTTACCGCCATGCAGTCATAAATGTAATAAAGATAAGAGGTTCAATAAACAGGGACCGGGCGTCAACGCTAACCCAGCAGCAGCAGACGTGATGGAACAGGAGGAGGCGCAGGAGGAGAAGGCCACGCTTTCAGGTGCACCTCAGGCCTTGCAAGAGGACAAAAAAATGTGTGCGCAAAGCAATGCAATGAGTAGTTTTCAGGACACAATGGGCTATTCGGAGGAGCTATTCCCACCCCCACAATCTTCTACCTGTGAAAGGTCAATGGAACAGCCACAAATGTTGTGCCCGGATTCACAACCTTTTTCTGTGGAAAATGCACCTCGCACTGAAATGCAAGGCGAGGCCGAGGATGAACATGACGTCAACAACTCAACATGACGCAAAATGGGGGCGGAACAGAAAGCTGCTTTCAATGTTTTGAAGGCCTTAATTGCCTCCGGTGGCCAGTTAGATGCATCATTCATCACACCCAAATCCCAGAGCAATGTGTGCAGGAATTTGAATCGCAGGAGGTGTACCGAGATCATCTGGACAAGTGACCAAGTGACAAGTGACCAAGTGAAAAGTGACAAAGTGACCAGTGACAAAATGACAAAGTGACAAGTGACAAAATGACCAAGTGACAAAGTGACAAGTGACAAAGTGACAAGTGACAAAGTGACAAAATGACAGTGACCAGTGACAAAGTGACAACTGAGAGGTTGTTCTGGGGAGCTCCACTGCACTCAGTCGCATATGAGGAGAGGTCTCGTCGGGACTGCTGATCCTCCTCAGCTTGCTCAAAGCCTTGAGGGTTCCTGAAGATCCTCTGCTTGGAGTTCGCCGGGGTTCAGCTTGGTGTCGGGGTCGGCGGCGTCCTCCTCACTCCAACGTGGCAGATCTTCTGTTGAAGGAAAAAAAAAAAACATTGTTAAAAGTCCAGTACCGCTTCTGAAGGACTCACCAAGAGATGCAGGAGCGCTTTAATCTAGCGCACCATCGCTCGCTGGGTGATGTCCCTCCCTACGCGCTGGAATTCTACGCTGCACATGCTAGCACGCTTTTGCGCAGTGCCGAGGCGCATTCCAGCAGCTAGCTACCAAGCTTCTGTGGATCTGATTGGGCCACCATGTTGGATCTCTGCCAAGTCCTCCAAAATTTTGAGCAATCCACGTTGCGTGACTGAGCAGTGACAACTCTACAGTCAGCATCACAATACCACTGCTGTGTTTGCTGAAGAAATCAATGTTGAAGATGTAAACCGCTGGCATGATGCAAGTGGGGGATTCTGAAGATGAAAACGATCAGCGTGATGATACCAACATCAGGCAACCTGCCTCAGGAAACGCTGGTCCCAGCTATGACAAAGAACAGGACGAGGAACAGCTGGAGTTGGAGCAGGAATTGGATGCCCCCACTGCCGAGGGACAGAGCGGTGCACGTTAGACTTCCACAATTTAGCGGGAATGGACAGCAGAAGAGGAAGAAAGTGATGCTGGTGACGAATATGGTGCATCACAACAATCACAACACTCACAAGAACATGAAGACAGAGGAGTCTGGCAGGACTCTCTGGCACACATGGCTCAATTCATGCTAGACTGCATTGAACGCGGCCCGCGCATTATTCACTATTCATTATTATTCATTATTCTGGAATCTGGACAACACCAATTACTGGGTTTATACCCAGTTTATACAAACACAATGTTAAAAAACTGATTGAAGAAAGTGTCAGACAGGTCAAAAATGGAACAATTCCAGCAGGCCCTTGAGGATGGAGACTTTAGAGAGGAGATTGACATCCTCCTCCTTCTCTAGCCAGTTGTACGCCGACAGACTGACTTCAGCAAACCCAGGAGGGCAGCAAAGAACACAAGCTGCTGCTAGTGCCGAAAAGGGAATGGTATTGGCAGTGTCCTTGGAGTGGGAACATTTTCTGACACCCATGCAGCAGCCCACAGAACAGCAATCGGGCAGTTCCACGTCCTCCAACACCAATCGCCTGGAGAAGATGGTCAAGGTCCAGGACTACATGTCAGATGGCGTAGCTGTGTTGAACAATCCATATGCAGACAGACGGTGAGTGTGACAGGCAGCACAGAAGGACCATGGCAACTCACTCATAGTACCACAGTTTGATAGTGCTGCCCAAAAAATTATATGGATCCGTGGACCCGGGCACTGCGGGCAGTACTGGGAAGTGGGAACGCAGATTTTAGTACCTAAACACACGATACAACATGTTTTCCGGGGTCGGACTCTGAGGCACATACAGATGGTCCCGATCATCATCCTCATCATACAACTCTTCTCCTGAGTCTGACCCACCCACCACCTCTGCCACCCCAACATCCCCAGACACAGACCCCTCATCGTCCTCAACATTAACTTGGGATGCTGGCCTGAGCCAGACCTCCTCCTCCACATCAGGCCCCATCATCTCCTCAATGGCAGCCCTCATTAATCGCTCTGGCGACGGACCGATGGACACAACGTTCTCCTCCGGGGAGGGCTGCTGCTGACCACTGGCTGCTGGGGTGGATGTTATAGCTTGCGTGGGGCGTTGGCTGTTGCTGTTGTTGGGAGTGCTGCTCACAGCGGAGGTCTCTGAGGAACTCATGGTGAGCTTATATAGTGGTTGGCGGTGAGTGGAGTATTACTGATCCCAGCAATATACACACTGACTGGCAGATTACGCAATGCTATATAGTCTGGCTGAGCGGTGTACACAGAGTGGCAGTACACACAATGCTATATAGTCTGGCTGAGCGGTGTACACAGAGTGGCAGTAAACAATGCTATATAGTCTGGCTGAGCCGTGTACACAGAGTGGCAGTAAACAATGCTATATAGTCTGGCTGAGCGGTGTACACAGAGTGGCAGTACACACAATGCTATATAGTCTGGCTGAGCCGTGTACACAGAGTGGCAGTACACACAATGCTATATAGTCTGGCTGAGCGGTGTACACAGAGTGGCAGTACACACAATGCTATATAGTCTGGCTGAGCCGTGTACACAGAGTGGCAGTACACACAATGCTATATAGTCTGGCTGAGCGGTGTACACAGAGTGGCAGTAAACACAATGCTATATATAGCGTGGCTGAGCGAGGTACACAGTGGCAGTACACACAATACTATATAGTCTGGCTGAGCCGTGTACACAGAGTGGCAGTAAACACAATGCTATATATAGCGTGGCTGAGCGAGGTACACAGTGGCAGTACACACAATGCTATATAGTCTGGCTGAGCCGTGTACACAGAGTGGCAGTAAACACAATGCTATATATAGTGTGGCTGAGCGAGGTACACAGTGGCAGTAAACAATGCTATATATAGTGTGGCTGAGCGAGCGGTGTACTACTGTTCCCAGCAGCGACACACAATGACTGGGGGGGACCCTGGCTAGCGTGGCTGGAGAGCGAACTACCCTGCCTGCCTACCCAAAGCTAAACCCACAGAGAAATGGCGGAGATATGACGTGGTTCGGGTATTTATTTACCCGAACCACGTGACCGTTCGGCCAATCAGAGCGCGTTCGGGTCCGAACCACGTGACCCGTTCGGCCAATCACAGCGCTAGCCGAACGTTCGGGGAACGTTCGGCCATGCGCTTTTAGTTCGGCCATGCGGCCGAACGGTTTGGCCCGAGCACCATCAGGTGTTCGGCCGAACTCGAACATCACCCGAACAGGGTGATGTTCTGCAGAACTCGAACAGTGGCGAACACTGTTCGCCCAACACTACCCAAAAGCTGTTATGGGGTTGTCATCATTTTTAAAGTGGAGAACTGAGAATTCCATCAATCACAGTGCATAAACCGGATGCGGAAGAGGAGATTGATAAGCAGACTATGCAGGAGGTAAGTATGACTTGTAGAAGCTTATTTTGACTTTTATTTTTCAGTTCAGGTTTGCTTTACACACATAGGAGTAACACGTCTGTTACTAGGAAGGGGGTTGGAGACATTGCGAGTGGGGCAAGACACAGCAGCTTTGCGCAGGCAGGGTGAGTGGGAAAAACAATGCACTGGGGGGAGTCGCTCAGACATCAGGGATTACCGTCAAGCAGCAGCTGCACAAACTCTGGATTCACTCTGGATTCTTGTCCGGGGCGGTCTTTGACGGCTGCCATAGTGTGTGTACATGAAGCAGGTAACTACGGTACTCAGCACCGAAGCTGGGCGCCCTCCTAGCAGAAATGCTGTGATGTGCGCCCGTACAAGAGTAATTAGAGATCCGGCTATCGCCAAACCCTGGATAGTGTAATGGTTAAGGGCTCTGCCTCTGACACAGACGACCTGGGTTCAAATCTCGGCTCTCCCTGGTCAGTTTCCTTCTGAGTTGCTACAAGTTACCTGGGGAGTTAAGCAGCAGCATGGGGAGCCGTCATTCGGCTCGCCCTGCGCCCAACTCACCGCCAGAGTACATATGCGTACGATGTGCACATTTTTACTTTCCGCAGCTCTGGGTGAAAGATGCATTGACCGTCTGCCACCCCCCAGAGAGGTCTCGCTTTATAATTTGCAGTCCGGCAATTTCAAGCTTAAGCATTGTTGCTTGTTCAGTTTCCTCTTCCTTTTGATGTTTTACTTTCTGCTAAAATTTCACTTACACTTCTATATAAACACGGATTAAAGCAATTTATGCCTCAATGAACGTAGGCTATGAGGTTTATTTCCGTCCTCTGTGCCAATGCTAAACAAAGCACCCCGACCCATGACAGTATGCGAGAGCCCCCTGTGCAGTCCGCCACGCCGCACACACATTGTACCTCCATGTGGTCCTGCTTAGTATTAGTAAATGCCATGAGAATTAATAGAAAAATATGAGACATGGATACACGGAATAGATGGGACTGAGCATATGAAAGCCTGGCATCAGCATTTGGAAATTATTTCTTGTGCGGTCTGTTAATGGTACAGCTTGGAGTCCTATAATGAGATGGAAGGAACACAGTGTTAGGAAAGAAAGTCCTTTCATTTATTTAGTTGTCTTTTTTTTTTTTAAAGATGAATGTCGAACAGGCAGTTGGGTTTTCTACTGAACTGGGATTTTATGGACTTATCCCAGTTGCCTAAAGCAATACCATCAATTCTTTCTTCTCTTAGTAATTGTCAGTGAGAACAAATGGCCCTTGGATGTGGGTAGGAAGCACAGTATGTCCATGGGACATACCTGGAGTGTAACAATAGCTCCATCAAAGTTTTGAATTGCATTTACGCCACTGGATGAGAGGCAGAAGAGGACCAGTCACCACTGTGACAGCAGCAGTATAAAGATAAGGTTTGGGGCAAAATGATATATGTCAGGTAAGTTGAGCTTTGTTATGTGAACATTGTGCACTCCCTCCCCTTACCCATTTCTGGAGCTGCACATGTATGTAAAAATGTATGTTTAAAGGGAACCTAACTGAGAAGGATATGGCTTTTTCCTTTTAAAATAATACCAGTCGCCTGACTCTCCTGCTCATCCTGAGTCTCTAATACTTTTAGCCACAGCCCCTGAACAAGCATGCAGACCAGGTGCTCTGACTGAAGTCAGCCTGGATAAGCTGCATGCTTGTTTAGGTGTGTGATTCAGCCACTACTGCAGCCAAAGAGATCAGCAGGACTGCCAAGCAACTGGCATTGTTTAAAAGGAAACATCCATATCCCGCTCAGTTATAAGGTTCAGTTATAAGGTTCCCTTTAAAGCGGAATGAAACCCAGCATTTCTTCTTTGCCCTATTATTATTATTTAGTATTTATATAGCGCCGAAATATTACGCAGCGCTGTACAGTGTGTGTGTATATATATATATATATATATATATATCCTCACTAACTGTCCCTCAAAGGAGCTCACAATCTAATCCCTACCATTGCCATATGTCTATATTATGTAGTGTAAGTACTGTAGTCTAGGGCCAATTTTTTTAGGGGGAGCCAATTAACTTATCTGTATGTTTTTGGAATGTGGGAGGAAACCGGAGTGCCCGGAGGAAACCCACGCAGACACGGAGAGAACATACAAACTCTTTGTAGATAGTGCCCTGGCTGGGATTCGAACCAGGGACCCAGCGCTGCAAGGCGAGAGCGCTAACCACTATGCCACCGTGCTGCCCATAATTATTTACAGCATATTCTATACTACCACCATTTTTTTTACTAGAACAGTAGTTAAACAGTTAGTTAAACACAGGCTGGCCCTTGCTAATTGCTATACTGTGCCAGGCCCAGCACATTCAGTGCCTACCTTTTCACTGCGCCTGTGTGTGTGACAGCTGCACATTTGTAATACCAGTCTGTGCTGTGCATACCTCCAGTTTTATGTACCAGTCACTGCATACCTGTTCACTGTACCTGTGTGTGACAGCTGCACATTTGTGATACCAGTCCGTGCATACCTTTCACTGCACCTGTGTAACAGCACACATTTTTATAAACCAGTCACTGCATACCTGTTCACTGTACCTGTGTGTGTGACAGCTGCACATTTGTAATACCAGTCCGTGCCGTGCATACCTTTCACTGCACCCCTGTAACAGCACACAGTTTTCTATACCAGTCACTGCATACCTTTCACTGCACCTGTGTAACAGCCCAGTTTTACATACCAGTCACTGCATACCTGTTCACTGTACCTGTGTGTGTGACAGCTGCACATTTGTAATACCAGTCCGTGCATACCTTTCACTGCACCTCTAACAGCACGCAGTTTTATATACCAGTCACTGCATACCTGTTCACTGCACCTCTGTGTGACCGCATGCTGTTTTATATTCCAGTCCGTGCATACCTTTTCACTTCACCCCCCCCCCCCCCCAATATGTACAAAACAGGCAGAGCCAGAGGTCGTGTTCGAGGTCGTGCTATAGTGATTTCGTGCGGCCCTTGACCAAAGTACAGTGTTCAGAAGAAGGCACGTGCCATCAACCCTCAATATTGTCAAGACGTAGATGACTATTTAACACAGAACACCTCATCTTCCTCAGCTTGGAAGCATGACCTATCTTCCTCCTCCTGCTCTGATTCTGGCACCCCACTTAACACTCCGTCGGCAGCCATCACCAAAGTGCCATCATCCCACGGCTCAGTGGTGTGGACATTTTTTTGTGTCTCTTCCTCAGATGAGTGCAATGTTATCTGTACTCTCTGCCACCGAAAATTGAGCTGTGGAAAGACCAAGACCCGCGTAGGGACAACTACCTTACGAAGGCACATGATTACAAAGCACAAACTGCTATTGGATGACCACCTGAGGAAAAGCAGCACACAAAAGCAAAGCCACACACCGCAGTGGAAGATACCATGCCGCAATTATTTCTCAAAAAAGGCGATACCCAAACTGTACCGTGATGTTGAAAGGCAAGTGGTGTCATCTCTGGCACACAGCGTTGGGTCAAGGGTCCATCTGACCACGGATGCCTGGTCTGCAAAGCATGGTCAGGCCTGCCCGAAGACTAAGTCAGTCCCCACACACAGCATCTCTGCCTGCACGCCGTGTGACTGCCTGACCCAAGACTAAGGCGGTCCCCACACAGCATCTCTGCCTGCAGGCCGCTTGACTGCCTTCTCCGCCACCACCAACTCCAGGTGGATTCCTGAATTTTTAAGGCGGCTGCTAGCAGCGGCCGCTATAATAATTTTTCTGGTGCGTGTACATTTTTCTGGCTGCACTGCGGATGCAACAACTAAACAAAAGGCATGCACATGTGTCAATTCCCCTTGCGCTTGCGTATCACAATGAAGCAATGACCGGCTAAATGAGTGTGTTGGGGGGCACACCCAATATAATAAGGTCGTTCCTTCATTGTGGACAGACCAAATTCAATCAGCTGGACACTCAGTCACTGTTGTTCTGTCATTTAGCTACCTCAGCCTGACCATATGGGCTTGAAAACCGCTATCGCCTGCACTCTCGCCATGGTGCGCACCAGTCCAGCACGGCCGTCACTACACAAACAGCTGTTTGCAGTGCGTTACACAGTGAGTTTAGTCTGTCAGTGTGAAGCAGTACACTAATTCCACTCCCTGATTGATGTATATGTTACGGCCAGAACCCGAAGTTTGGCCACTTCTAGTTCTGGCCGGCCACTTCGGGTTCTGGCCGGCCAATGCGCGAAGTGGCCGCTGCGCTGCGGCCAATGTTAGAAATAGATTGATTCCTCTGAGGTTAATGTATCTTCTGCGCCGTAGCGCAGCGGCCAAACGTATAACAACTTCGTTAATTTATTGCAATTCAGCCGGGGGCAATGTAACAATTCAAGCCGCCGGCTTTTTCTCTGCCTCTCTCTCCTTCTCCCCCCCCCCCCGCCTCTCTCTCCTCCTTCCCCCCGCCTCTCTCGCTCTTCTATGGGCAGCCGGCGGGGACACGCGTGTCCCCCCTCCGGAGTCGTTCGTCGCGGCAGGGTTATCCTGCCGTTCTTGCAGAGCGGGTGCTGGCAGAAGCGATGTCTTCAGCCTCCCCGCTCTGCTGCCCTGGCGCCACGAACGACTCTCGGGGACACGCATGTCCCCGCCGGCTGCCCATAAGAGGAGAGAGAGAGAGAGGCAGAAAAAAAAAGCCGGCGGCTTGAATTGTTACATTGCCGCCGGCTGAATTGCAATAAATTAACGAAGTTGTTATACGTTTGCCCGCTGCGCTGCGGCGCAGAAGATACATTAACCTCAGAGGAATCAATCCATTTCTAACATTGGCCGCAGCGCAGAGGCCACTTCGCGCATTGGCCGGCCAGAACCCGAAGTGGCCGGCTAGAACTAGAAGTGGCCAAACTTCGGGTTCTGGCCGTAACATATACACATGCAAGCTGTTTTAAAGCACTTTAGGCCTCCAATTTAGCAATGCAATTGTAATGATCCGCTCAGCTGCCTGCGCAGGCAGGCAGCTTTTTGACCACTGTTCAGGTCTGCATTCTGCAGGTCTCTGGAAAAGAGACCTTTTGTCAGTTTTGCAGCTTGCTGCTGCTGAAGGATTTGCATACGTTTGTCATGCAAATTGCCTAGCCACATCCTTTGTAGGCTTGCTCTATATATACCATGTAATTCCACAGTACGTGGCTGGTCATAAGGGTTTGTCCTGTGAAACACTCCTGGAGTGTCAGCCATGCTTATTGTTTGAAGATTAGCTTAGAGTATTCCTGGGACTGCGCTAGGCATCCTTGCTAGAGCAGTCAGGATTGTATTATTTGTATTGCCTGTTCTGTCTCTCTTGCTGTACTTGGATCGCATTTGCTCTGGCGGAAAGAGCAGTGGATTCAGCTCGCTCTGTTTCTATACTTGGATCACACTCGCTCTGGCGGAAAGAGCAGTGGATCCTGCTAAAGCTATCTTGCTATACTTGGATCACACTTGCTCTGGCGGAAAGAGCAGGGGATCCTGCAAGCTCTGTTGCCTTACTTGGATCGCACTCGTTCTGGCGGAAAGAGCGGTGGATCGTATCTCTCACTTATTCCTGTTTTCGTGTATCTGTCTTGTCTGATACGAACGCTTGCTTGAGGCTCGGTGAGGTAACCATTAAGCAAGCGCTCGCGTCCTATGTTTCATGTTTGTCTGTCGGTGGTTAGTTAGGCGTGCTTGTCTCTGTTGTGCTTACCACGCGGTGACCGCGCAGTAAACGCGTTCACTGTTGCGAATGAGTGCGGTGTTCGCGTTTAGTTAGCGTTTGTTATTTTCCTTATCTTCTCATTGTATGATTGCTCTGCCTTTGCTACTCTCATGCCCTGTCTTGCTAAAGCCTTGTGTCACCTCTGGCAATCGCCTCTCTTGCGATTGCGTTCCTACTTCGTTTCTGCTGTTGTGTGTGCACCGTCGTGGGTTGGCGACTAGATTGGTGCACACACATACATTCCTCCTCTGTGCTTATTCTGTCTTGTGTCGCTGTTAGCAATCGCCATCTCCTGCGATTGCCTTCTCACCTGATCTTCATGGTTGTGTGTTCATCGTCGCAGGGTGGCGACTAGATTGGTGGACACACATACCCTCTGTCGCTTTGTTCTCTCTCTTTCAGGGCTATCTTGCCCTGCGTTTCTTCCCTTCGTTCAATTCCTGTCTGGCATCTGTGTCAGGGCAGAGGATCTGTTCCTCTGCACTCCACAGCTCCATCTGCCGACGGGAATTTCCCTCTACAGGTGCGTTGCACCTTTTGCTGGGTTCTCTCAAATTATACGCTTGTGGAGGATTTCCGCAGTGTCAGCGCACATCCTGTGCGCTGACCATGGAGAGAATTCCACAATCGTTACAGCAATGTGATTTCTGCCCTTAAACCCTGCTGTGCGTCAAATCTGGAATTTTCCCGGGGACTTTTGGCGTGTATCCCACTCCGCCATGCCCCCCTACAGGTGTTAGACCCCTTGAAACATCTTTTCCATCACTTTTGTGGCCAGAATTAGTGTTTGTAGTTTTGAAAGTTCGCCTGCCCATTGAAGTCTATTGCAGTTTGCGAACTTTTTTCGCATGTTCGCGTTCGAGGCTCGCGAACTTAAAATCGGAGGTTTGCGACAACTCTACTGCAAGGATATCGATTCTCTACCAGTAGGCCACTTAAGCTCTAAAGCCTCATACACATTTTCAACTTTAATTAGCCAATCTTTGGCCAATTTTACCACTTCCAGTGAGTATGAGGGCCAAATGATTATGACTAATATAAACAAATTGTATAGGTATGCCCTCATACTACATGGAGGTAGTAAAACTAGTCAATGAGTGGTCAGTAAAAATTGGATCTGTGTATTATTATTATTATTATTTAGTATTTATATAGTGCCGACATATTACGCAGCGCTGTACAGTGTATATATATATCTTGTCACTAAGGCCTGGTTCACATTAGCGGTTGTTTGCCAAACGGACCGGATGACCTGACCGGATCCGGACCGGATCCGGATCGGAACCGTACGGTTCTGATCCGGATCCGATCCGGATCCGGTCAGGTTGCATCAGGTGTCCATCAGGATGCGATCCGGATCCGTTTGGCAAAAGTTACGTTAAAAACAAAAAAAATGTTGGGGTCTGGGAGGTCAGCAGAAGGGGGACCTGTGGAATCAGGCCCTCTGCTGTTTAGCACTCACCTCCACCTCCGACATGCTGCCAACATCTCCGGATCCGGATCCAGCTGTGCTGCTCCACTCCAAAATGCTTGCCCATGTGTCCCCATCCAATATCGCCGCAACAATCCCCATAGGAAGTGGGGTAGAACATCCGGATTTCTCAGCCAGTGTGTTGTGCGCTCTCCGGTTCCCATTGGTGTGTATTGGCCGGATGGTGCAGTCCGGCTCCGCCCCGGATACGGCTGCCGGAGGAGCCGGATGAAAAAATAGCGCATGTTGGAACGGAGGCCGGAGTCCGGATCCGGCCCGGATCCGATCCGGCTCCGGTTCGGCAGAACGGACGCATGTGAACGGACGCATAGGCTTTCATTGCTATGCCGTGCGTCCGTTCCGTCCGTTCTGCAAGCGGTGCGGCTCCGGCACGGCGATTCCGGAGGGCCACCGCAAGTGTGAACCGGGCCTAACTGTCCCTCAAAGGAGCTCACAATGTAATCCCTACCATTGCCATATGTCTATATTATGTAGTGTAAGTACTGTGGTCTAGGGCCAATTTTTTTTTGGGGGGGAGCCAATTAACTTATCCGTATGTTTTTGGAATGTGGGAGGAAACCGGAGTGCCCGGAGGAAACCCACGCAGACACGGAGAGAACATACAAACTCTTTGCAGATAGTGCCCTGGCTGGGATTCGAACCAGGGACCCATCGCTGCAAGGCGAGAGAGCTAACCACTACGCCACCGTGCTGCCCTTAAGCCTGGTACACAACTTCAATTTTGATTTGACCAATTTTACCACCTCCATCTAGTATGGAGGGTCAGTGGATTTTGACTACTATGAAGAGATTGTGTAGGTAAACTCTCATACTACATGGAGGTCGTAAAATTTGTCAGTGATTGGCCAATCAGAATTGAAGGTGTGTAGCAGGCTTAATACTTTCTCAAGCTCATGCCCAACACCAAAAAATTGATAGTAAGGTAATGAAGTTATTTTAACCTCCTTAGCGGTATGCCCGACACTGTGTCGGGCATACCGCTCTCTGTCGTCAGGAGTCCCCCAGGATTGATTAATTTGCTGCAATGGCTTTTGCTAGCTTTTGCTAGCACTAGGCTAGCTAGTACAGGTGTCCAGCACCCCCCGAACCCCTGCATTCCCCCCCCCCGATCCCCCAGTTTATACATTACCCAGCCTGGCTCCAGCGATCACGCAGCCTCCCCGCACAGCTCTGGTCTGTCTATGGGGAGGATGGGGTTTGCGAATGACGTCGGCGACGTCATGACGTCACGTGCGATCCTCCCTATAGTGAAGACCGGAGCTGTCCAGGGAGGCTGTGCCGGTCGCTGGATCCAGGCTGGGTAATGTATAAACTGGCTGGATTGGGGGATCGGGGAGTGCTGGACACTTCTACTAGATATCCTAGTGCTAGCTAAAGTTTTTGCAACCATTGCAGCAAATTAATTAATCCTGGGGGCACAAACTAACAAAACCTCCTGAGTGGCGTAACGCTTAGGAGGTTAAAGATACAATAAAAATAAGATATGGGTGAGATAACTCATGAGGCCACAGAGGGCAACAAGGCCTGTGATGTTTACTAAGTACTCAAGCATGTAGGCTATTTTGTACAGCAACTTCACAGAAACTTAATCATGATTCATCCTTAATCACAACTAGAACATTGATGCCCACTGGGCACGGCACAAGTCATAACAATAATTCCTTCAAAATAAGTCACCTCGGGGTTCATATCAAGAGAACCTGTTCTATATCCAGCTCTAGGAAGAGCACTGTGAAAGAAGCTGCACGTAAACATTTCCAACTCACCGCCACGTCCCATTATACAATACATGCGTAATGCAGCTAAACCGGATACAAACACTCCTGAGAAAGTTTAAAGCAAACCAGAATAGAAGAAAACCCCCAGATACTTACCCAAGAAGAGGGAAGCCTCTCTCCAGAGGCTTTCCATGTCCTCCTGGAGACCGTCGCTGCTGTCTGGGAGCCCCTTGTAAGTCACGACTGCACTTCTCTCCATGCACGAGCGCGGCAGGGCTACACCCACCCGCATGAGTATAGCAGCGCCTGTGCAGTGGACAAGTGGCTCCGGGTTACTGCGCAGGCACAACCGCACACTATGGGCAGGCCCCATAGTGTGATTTACCTCACAGGAGCCTATAGGCACAGATGTCCTGGCACCTTAGACTTCACCCTCCATGAATCTACAAACCCCCTCCGAACTGCACAGCAAGTGTGCTGGCTGTCCCAGCTTAGTTAGCTAGAGGAACCTCAGTATTCAGTAGCTAGAGGTGCCCCTGACTGAAGGGAGATCTCGTCAGTGGAATGCCGAGAGCAGGGTGAGTAACCTCTCATTTACACTCTCATCTGGACTCTACATAGGGAGGGAGGGGCCCCGAACTACTACTTCACTCCCTCTGATAAAGTGGTCCATCATCCAGATTAGGTGTTTTGTGGCTATACTTGTTATGAGTGTGAATATTATGATGTCCTCACTTGTTTTATGATGACCCCTGTAAGATGGATCCTCAGGCTGTGAGGGTCACCGGGGGTGGGCAAGAGAAGGGGTGGGAACATTGGGGGGCCCCAAAATCTGTAGTTACAGCCCTGGTTCTGGGGGTCCCACTCCCCACTTGGCAATGGTAGGGCTAGAAGCTCATGCAAAGCCTCTGCAGGATCCAGAGGCTTCCCTTTTCTTAAAGAGAACCTGTACTTAAAAAAAAGCCTTCTGAGGATACTTATCTGCAATGTAGCTTTGGAGAATTCAGCGCTGGCTCCCCCGAAACCTCCCCCGACAAGCTTGACAAGCGCTGATTTATTTACCTCTCCGGGATCCTGCGCAGGCGCACTAGCTGCTCTTCGTTTGGGAAAGGCGGAAATAGCCGGGACGATCGTTCTGCTCTACTGCGCAGGCGCAAAGGACTCGCGCCTGCACAGGACATCGGATCCGATCGGGTTTGGCTATTACCACGTTAGCCTGAACAGAGAGCCACTAGTGTGCCTGCGCAGGATCGCAGTAGGTAAATATTTACCTCGCAGCAGTTCCGGGGGCTGCAGCGCTGGATTGCCAGGACACTGGAGGATGGAGGAAGCCTTGTTAGAAACCAGAGGCTTCCCCCTCCCGAGGTTAGTATCCCCCAGAGGGCTTTTTTTTTAAATTACAGATTCTCTTTAAAAGACAACTGTAGTGAGACGCATATGGAGGCTGCCATATTGATTTCCTTTTAAGCAATACCAGTTGTCTGGCAGCCCTGCTGCTCTATTTAGCTGCAGACGTGTCTCTGAATCACGCCAGAAACCAGCATGCAGCTAATCTTGTCAGATCTGACAAAAATGTCAGAAACCCCTCATCTGCTGCATTCTTGTTCAGGGGCTATGGCTAAAAGTATTGGAGGCAGAGGATCAGCAGGGCTGCCAGCAGGGCCGACCCGCTCTTGAGGCGGGGTGAAACTTTTGCCTCAGGCGGCACTTTTTGGGGGGCGGCAACCGCCCGTCCGTGGGTGCGGGGAGGCTGGCCGCCGAGCTGGAGGGGTAGCGCTTCCCCTCCAGCTTTAAATTGTTACGCAGCTGCCGATAGTAAGAGGGACGGGCAGGGATCACTCACCTCTTCCACGTTCCAGTGTGCGCTCCACTGACGTCACTTCCTGCAACGCCGCCCACTGTATTGTATGTGGCCGGCGTTGCAGGAAGTGACGTCAGTGGAGTGAGTGATCCCCGCCCGTCCCTCTTACTATAGGCAGCTGCGTAACAATTTAAAGCTGGAAGGGAAGCGCAGATCGGAGGACCCAGGCGAGGGAGGGGGGGTCCGACCCCCCTCCCCACCGCTAGGCCCAATACCCCCTTCCTGTCCGCTACCTCTCCAACTCGGCGGCCCCAGGTGGCAAAAAGTGTAGGGCCGGCCCTGGCTGCCAGGCAACTGGTATTGTTTAACCACTTCACCCCAAGGCGGTTTTTACCTTAAAGGGAAGGTTCGGGGTGTCTGTTAAAAAAATAAAAATGCCCATCCACTTACCTGGGGCTTCCTCCAGCCCGTGGCAGCCAGGACGTGCCCTCGGCGCCGCTCCGCAGGCTCCCGGTCCCCTCCGGTGGCCGACCCGACCTGGCCAGGCCGGCGGCCAGGTCGGGCTCTTCTGCGCTCCGCTGACGTCATCGGACGTCCGCCGGGCTGTACTGCGCAGTACAGCCCGGCGGACGTCCGATGATGTCAGCGCGCCCGCGTGGGACGCAGAAGTGCCGGGATTTGGAGCGCAGAAGAGCCCGACCTGGCCGCCGGCCTGGCCAGGTCGGGTCGGCCACCGGAGGGGACCGGGAGCCTGCGGAGCGGCGCCGAGGGCACGACCTGGCTGCCACGGGCTGGAGGAAGCCCCAGGTAAGTGGATGGGCATTTTTATTTTTTTAACAGACACCCTGAACCTTCCCTTTAACGGACAAGAGTGACTTTCAGTGCTCATCCCTTTCATTTGCCAATAGCTTGATCAATACTAATCACAATTAAATGATATATATCTTGATTTTTTCACCACAAATTGGGCTTTTGGGGGTTGATATTTGTTTTCAGTAATTACTTTATATTCTATGCATTTTAAAGGGAAATACAAGGAAAAAATAAAAAAAAAATACACTATTTCTCCAATTTCATCCCCTATGGTTTTAATATAAACACTGCTAATGTGCATAAAACCCACACATTTTATCTGCCCATTTGTCCTGGTTATCACAAGATTTTAATTATGTCCCTAGTACAAAGTATGGTGACAATATATAATTTCGAAATAAGGGTGTATTTTTTTTTTGTGTGTTTTTTTTTTTTTGGGTGGTTTTTTTTCCCCACAATTTGCACGTGCATGAGGATGCACGCGCGGGAGCGCGCACAGCGGCAGCAGCAGCACATTAAGAGGCTCTAGCAGAAAGTTTTTATAAGTCAGGTTGTCATAAAGTGGTTAAAAGAAAATAAATATGGCAGCCTCCATATACTTCTCACTACAGTTGTCCTTTAAGTATCTTTTTGAGAGGGGGTGGGAGAGAAGGGATTTTATCAGGTCTGATAAGAAACAAGCTGTGCAGTGCAGAATGAAACAGAATCTCTTTAATGAGATGCTATGTCTTCCAACTTGCATGCATATTTTCAGGTTCGTTGAACTTCATCAACTTCAAAGGACCACTATTGTGAAAAATTGTAAAATTTAAAATGCATGAAATCACATACAAATACGAAGAGCATTTCTCACAGGCTTAAATGTACTTTAAATTACTTTTCTCCTATATTGCTGTCACTTACAATAGTAAGTAAAAACCTGACAGATTTTGGACTAGTGCATCTCCTAATGGGGGATTGTAAGTATTTCCTTCATTCTTTACAAAAGCACGCTCTGGAAAGAGTCTACAAACAGATGTTGGCCAGTCTCCCTACTCGCTTGCACACTATTTTGGCAGGTGGCCTTCAGGAAATGCTTTTGAAAATAAAGAAAAGCCTGAGACTCTCCCATGAGGGCATGGACTAGTCCAAAACCTGTCAACTTTTTACTACATACTATAAGTGACAACATAAGAGAAAAGTGATTTGTTGTATAGCTCATTTTACTCTGGAGGAAACCTACTTTTTATTTGTAAGTGTTTACATGCAGTGGCGTAGCTAGGGTATTTGACACCCGGTGCGGATAATTTACCGACACCCTCCCCCCCCCCCTTCCCCCCCAGTAAGGCAGTGGGCTAATATAGGTAGCCAGAATAGTTGCCCCCAGCATAGGTAAGGTAGGTAGGTGCCTCCAATATAGGTAGCCAGTATAGTTGCCACCAGTATAGGCTAGCTAGGTAGGTAGGTGCCCCAATACAGGTTAGATAAGTAGGTGCCCCCAGTATAGATTACATAGGTAGCTGCCACCCAGTATAGGTTAGATTAGGTAGGTGCCCCCCAGTATAGCCTAGGTAGCTGTCCCCCAGTATAGGTTAGATTAGGTAGGTGCCCCCCATTATAGGTTAGATAGGTAGCTGCCCCCCAGTATAGGTTAGATATGTAGCTGCCCCTCAGTATAGGTTAGATATGTAGCTGCCCCCCAGTATAGGTTAGATTAGGTAGGTGCCCCCAGTATAGGTTAGATAGGTAGCTGCCCCCCAGTATAGGTTAGATTAGGTAGGTGCCCCCCATTATAGGTTAGATAGGTAGCTGCCCCCCAGTATAGGTTAGATAGGTAGCTGCCCCCAGTATAGGTTAGATTAGGTAAGTGTCCCCCAGTATAGGTTAGGTAGCTGCCCCCTAGTATAGGTTAGATTAGGTAGGTGCCCCCCAGTATAGGTTAGATAGGTAGCTGCCCCCTAGTATAGGTTAGATTAGGTAGGTGCCCCCCAGTATAGGTTAGATAGGTAGCTTCCCCCCAGTAGAGGTAGGTAGGTACGTCACCCTCCCCCCCCCTCAGCCGCGGGGAGGGCAGCCCGACCTCTCCCTCCCTTCCTCTCCCCGGGCCGCCCTCCGTGCTCCCCCCTCCGACTGCAGAGTTAGTGCAGGGAAGCGATGTACATAGTCAGTAACTCACCTCCCTGGTTCCAATCACCGCTCACTCACCGCCGGTCTCCTCCTCTGCATAGACGCTTATACACACGCTGCTAACATCCCCCTGACGCTTGTGTTTACATGTATTTTAAATTTTACTGCACTTTTTCATGACAGTGGTCCTTTAACATCCTTTTCTGAGTACGAATATTACCCCTTGGAAATAAAAAAAATGAACTCACATCAGTGGGATATTCACCTGATCTGGACTAGGTGCCAAAATGTAGATTTAAGCAAACGGAAACAGTGACTCACTGTGAGAAATGTTAAGGGTTATGTGTGGTGTGTGTTTGAACTGGGCACCTCTCTCTTCACCACACACCTAGTGCCAGCCGAAATTAAAAATGGCTTCAGATGGTGTCAGTAAAAGTAGATATGACCCTAAAGAATAGTAGTGGATAAGGGATATCACTCTTGCCTTGCAGCGCTGGGTCTCTAGTTTGAATCCTAGCCAGGGAACTATCTGCATGGAGTTTGTATGTTCTCCCCATGTTTGCGTGGTTTCCTCCCACTTCCCAAAAACATACAGATAAGTTAATTGGCTTCTCCCTAAATTGGCCCTAGACTATGATACATGCACTACACGATACATACAAGGGTTGGACAAAATAATGGAAACACCTTGAAAATCAACAAAATATATTTTAATATGGTGTGTAGCTCCACCTTTTACGGCAATTACAGCCTCAATTCTCAGAGGCATTGATTCATACAAATTGTGAATTGTTTCCAAAGGAATTTTAGCCCATTCTTCAGTTAAAACACCCTCTAGTTGTTTTAGAGACGATGGCGGCGGAAATCGACTTCTTGCTTGAATCTCTAATAATGACCATAAATGCTCAATAATGTTGAGGTCTGGGGATTGTGGTGACCAGATGAGATGCTGAACTTCATTAGAATGTTCCTTGTGCCATTCTTTAACAATTCTAGCTGTATGGGTTGGGGCGTTATCATCTTGAAAGACGGCATTCCCCTCCTGGAAACAGTTCTTGAACCATAGGATGAACTTGGTTGCCAAAAATTCCTAAATAGTCTCGGCTGTTAATTCTTCCATGAAGGGAAATCATTTGCCCGGTGGATTTCCAAGAAATAGCACCCCAGATCATTACAGAACCATTGCCATGTTTTACGGTTGGGAGAAGGCAGTCTGGATGAAATGCTTCTTTCGGCTGTCTCCAAACGTACACTCGGCCAGAGGTCGGAAATAAGGTAAACGATGATTCGTCAGAGAAAATCACATTTTTCCACTGCTCGATGGACCAATTCTGGTGGTTTCTACACCACTCTAAACGCTTTGAAACATTTGTCTTTGAGAGCAGAGGTTTTCTAATTGCAGTTCTTCGTGGAATCCAGATTTGTGCAGCTCCCGACGAACAGTTTTTGTGGAAACTGGGTTCTGTAGATCTTCATTCAGCTCTGCAGTAATTGTAGGAGCCGTGGTCTTGCAAGCTTTTCTAACAATTCGATTTAGAGTCAGACGGTCTCTCTCAGACAACTTCGACTTTCAGCCACAACTGTGCTTTGCTGAGGACGTTTTTCCTTCTCTTTCAAAGGCAGTCATTACTTTTGAGACAGTACCTCTTGAAATGCCAAGCATTCGGGCAGTTTTGGTTACAGTAACGCCTGCCATACAAGCACCAACAATTTGGCCTCTTTGAAAGTGTGAGAGATCTGCCCTTTTTATAAATTATAACCAACTTTGGTTTACATATCTGTAAAAAACAATTATTTTAAATAAACATATCAAATAACAAAAAAATAAACAAAAACATTTAACATAAGTCAAGTTTTGATTGTTTAAAACATGTTCAAAGATTATGATGCCAAAATGTTAGGTGTTTCCATTATTTGGTCCAACCCCTGTACAGTACATAGACATATGACTATGGTAGGGATTAGTTTGTGAGCCCCTCTGAGGGACAAATAACATTTATATTGTGCTTTTCTCCTGGCGGACTCAAAGCACCAGAGCTGCAGCCACCAGGACACGTTCAGTAGGCAGTAGCAGTGTTAGGGAGTCTTGCCCAAAGTCTGCTTACAGAATAGGTGCTGGCTTACTGAACAGGAAGAGCCGAGCCCTCACACTACCCAGCCACCTGTTAAGTGACAAGACAATATACTCTGTACATATATATGTATATATACAGTACATACTAAATAATAATATATGATCAGTGGAAGAACTTTTTGCAAGTGCTAGAATTACAGGTAGCAGAATAGATATGATGGATGGACAAGCTGTACTCCACCCACATGGGAACTACAAGTCTCAGCATGAGCCGATAGCCGTAGGCAGTGCCTCTCAATCCTCAGCATTGCAGATGTGATTGCGTTCTGCAGCTGTGACACCTGAGCCTATAATTATCCCACCATCGAGTCAGATCCATCAGACTGTGACAAGAAGTGATGTCAGGGGCTGTGATATAACATGCTTGGTTTTTTCTTTATAACTCCTCTCCTCTGGATTACATAAACAGAAGCTTCTCGCGAATGTTCCCCTCATAAAAAGAAATCCCTGAAAAAATAGCTCATCTATTTATTTAGTAAGAAAAGTGTGGTTTACTGCCTGTGCAAATTTTATTGTATTTTTTTCTTTCTCAGAGGTACGCTTATGTAACATTTCTTCATGGCCGCACTGCAATATCATCTTTCTGAGGGAAACATCAATAAAAATCACCATATTGAATGTCTTTGAAACACAAAGTATTTTCTGCCATGCAGGGCAGTTTCTAGCCTAAATTGTTTAAAGTGTGAGGGTGTCAAAATCCCCTCCTCCACCGTAGCCTCAAGAATGCTATTTGCATTTGCTGCCCCCAGCTAGATGTAGCCCCCCAGTATAGGTAGCCAGGTGTCCCCTTAGTATAAGCCTCCCCCCAAGTATTGGTGGCCAGGTATGCCCCCAGTATAGGTAGCCAGGCATAGGTGCCCCCAGTATAGGTAGCCAGGCATAGGTGCCCCCAGTATAGGTAGTCAGGCATAGGAGCCCCCAGTATAGGTAGCCAGGCATAGGTGCCCGCAGTATAGGTAGCCAGGCATAGGTGCTCCCAGTATAGGTAGCCAGGCATAGGTGCCCTCCAGTATAGGTAGTCTGGCTACCTATACTGAGACACCTGTCTCAGTATAGGTAGCCAGGCATAGGTGCCCCCAGTATAGGTAGTCAGGCAAAGGAGCCCCCAGTATAGGTAGCCAGGTAGGAAGGGGGGTGCAGTGTAGGAGGAGGCTAAGGGGGGAGCAGCGGGCACAATGTGATATAGCCACAGGGAGGGGGCTGACTCTTCGTTCTCTCACCTTGGGACACCATCCATGCTCCCCCTTTAGCACAGCTTCAGCAGTGGCGGGCGCTCTGAAAACTCAACTCTTCCGGGTTTCATACAGTAGAGCTCCACGTATTGCCATCTTCTGTGTCTCCATCGCCGCTTACCCTGAGCAGTGTTGGAGACACAGAAGATGGCAGTACGTACTGTATGAAGACCGGACCCTGGAAGAAGTTAGTTGCCAGAGTGCCCACTGCTGTTATGGCTGTGCTAGGGGGAGGAGCACGGAAAGTGGTCCATGGTGTGGGAGGGAGGGGTCGCACCTCCCATACCCCTAGTCACACACTATAAAGATTTCATAAGAAAAATATGTTGTTTTATAATTCAAACCACAGTGGTTCTTTCTTTCCCGATTCATTTTCCTTCATATTACTATTTTTTGAAAATAAGAAATATATCAATTTAAAGCAGTATAAAACCCTGACATAATATTCAATAAAAACATGTTTTCCTACTTTTTATATGCCATACGGTTATCATATTTGCTTTTGTGCATAAGTATTATTATTTATTTAGAAATGACAAGTTCCCAAATTACATTTTTTTTGCTCTGAGAGTTGCCTTTGCATTTTATTCATAACTGATTTATTAATCGTGAATTTTGAGCAGAAATGCTTTCTGGGTGTCTGTCTGTGTTGAGAGTTTGCACAGTCAGAGAATGTGCCACATTCCTCACTTGATACAATTAAGTGAACACAAGATAACATTATCTCCAGTTCGGATGCGTCCAGCTTTCTCTGCTGGGAACTTGTAAGTCTCGTGTTTAACTAATTGAATGCTCTTCTAGTAAAAAAAAAAATGGTGGTAGTATGGAATATGCTGTAAGTAATCTTTTAGAGCAAAGAAGAAATGCTGGGTTTCATTCTGCTTTAAAGGATGAGAACAAAGTTTAGAGTCAATTAAACACATTTTTAAGTAGGAAAAATACATATATTTACATAAATCTGTACATCAGTCCTGACAGAGGTACGAATTAGGGAGAAAGAGGAATTTGGTTCCCAAAGAGGGACTGTCCCTCCAAAAGAGGGACAGTTGGGAGCTATGGTAACTGCCTCAATTTGAGACCATGGTTGATGTGGCCTCAGGTTTGACTGCAGCTATCATATATTTTTTCCTTATGATACGGACTTTAAACAGCAGAGGTACACATTTGGTGGGCACAGGAATATATTTATCCCTGAAGAAGCAGCCCCTCACGATGCACAACACCAAGCCCCCCAGACTCGGGCTGTCCCTTCCTGGCAGGAACCCCATCTTTGCAGTTCCCAGGGAGAGAAGGAGAGGATTAATTGTGCATTGTCTTGCTGTTGATGGCGTAATCTTGTGTGTGTGTACAGAGGAGGGAGGATAGGCCTGGAACAAAAGAATGGTTGGGACGGTTTCGGAGCCTCTCAGCGCTGCCTGGGAGATGCTTTGCGTTAATGCTTCTATCAAGACAAACACTTTGGCACACGAAATATCAGTGCCGAGAGGCTAGAGCCAGAGCCACAAAGACCCTGAGAACATCCGTTCCAACACAATATAACCAACCAATTCAGAATGAAAAGCTGTTTTCCTCTGAATTGCTTTCACCCTTCCTCTGCCAGAGGGTTAAGCAGAACCATTCAATTCAGACCCCTTCTGCATGGGGGTTGGGGGAACAGTAAACTCATCCACCACTTAACACATATTGGTACGCAGCGTGCGTCTTTACAGACGTCTGTCTATGAAATTGACAATATAAAAGGGCTATAGTTAGTCCAATTCATGCTGCAATTAAAATAATGCTAACGAAAAAAAGGCAGGCTCTTTTCACCGGCAGAGCTTTTATTTCTAGTAAGTAGGGAATTATTAAAGCATATCTTTCCGTCCACATATGCCTTTCATTATACTTCTGTGTTACACTACTCAGTCCCAAATTTCTTTTTGTGACTTGAAAAAGTTTTGTAGCAAAATCTTCTGTTTTCCGGACAGTGTAAATGAAGCTTCTGCTGTAAACAAGAGTGCATATTACGAGGATCAGAACTTTTAAGATGGTACACTGTGCCTAATTTATACTTACCTGGGGCTTAATCCAGCCCCATGAGGACGTTGTGCTCCCTCAACGTCTGCTCCGACCTCTCCACTCACTTGTAACTGCTCCTGGCAATCTGGCCAGTCGCGACCAGTCATGCACATGCCCCTGCCGAGCTGCTGTACCCGGGAGCATTCTGCGCCTGTGCAGTACTACTGTGTCAGTGCACAACGGCTGCGGGAGGGTGAAAGGGGTGAGAGCGTGGCCATCCAGAATACTTAGAGCAATTCCAACAGGTAGAAAAAGAGGGCTGTGCACATCCCTTGATAAAACATCACTTTTATTCAAATTCTAAAAAGGCATACTTTACATATTCCATGCAGCATAGAGAGAGGTACAAGGCTGGTGGGGAGGTCGACAGCTGTTTCGCGCCGTCACATACTGTGGCGCATCATCAGGACACCCACCCCTAAGTAAATCACCCCTTAAATAGACTCTTACCCTTCCAGGTGGAGCAGCTGCCCTGCATTAGCCCAAAAACGCGCCATCCGTACCTGGAACGCACGCCGGGTGATTCCAGGAAATGGTAAAAGTGAAGGCTTCCGCTTGGTGGAATGCAAATACCGGAAGGCGTCATTGCGTCATATCCGGAAGTCGCTACTCCTGACGCATGCGTACAATAAGGACGCGTCCGCGTCATAGTAAGGGCACTTGCCCGCACTCCTAAGACAGGATGTGCATAGCGTATGCGTCCAAAGGGACGCCTCGATGGCTGACAATGGAAAGGCCATCCAAAAAATAGCCACAAGAGGACAATGTGGCTACGCTAAAAACGCAATAATCCAAATGCAAATGTCGCTGCCATCTAGTGGCCATATATATTAAGACCACTCTATAAATTCATAATGGAAGCGACATATATCAGGCAACTGCTCCATCCTAATCCACAATTGAAACCAATAAATTAAAACTAGCTACACATACCATAGAACGTCGTTTAAAGTCCATCCATGTGGGGGGGGGGGGGGAGATGGAACAATGATAATCAAACTGTAACAAACAATATTAACCAGTGTATGTGCATATGCAAATTATATACTCACCACCCCACAGAAATGGACTGTCCGACTGCAATCCTGTAACTAGAAAAAGAAGAAGGGTATAGGTTCATATAGGAGTGACCACTATACAAGGGAATACTATTAAAAATAGATTAAAATATAAACACCTTAATCAGATAAATACTGCTAAATTATTCTTTTCATTAAGTCCTAAAGGTCCCACCGCATCAAAGTATGATATCCAAAAGCTTTCCCTTTGTAGGAGTTTTCGATGCCAATCACCGCCCCTCCTGTCTCGTCTAACCTGTTCAAGTCCCAAAAACCTTAACTTAGTCACATCACTGTTGTGAGCTGCTCGAATATGTTCTATCACTCTGGGGCACCCCACCCCACTATGGACTGACCGGCAGTGGGCCTGATAACGGTCTTTAAGCATGTTTGTAGTCTCACCAACGTAAATACGCTGGCAAGGGCACAACAATGCATAGACCAGACCTCTCGTTCTGCAATTTATGAACTGTTTGATCCTACACGTCCGTCCACCGTGGGTAAAGGTGCTACCCAGTTCCAAAAAGTTACAACATGAGCACTTCTGACATTTAAAATTACCCTTTGGGCGATTGGAACCTAGCCAGGTTTGAGACTGTGGGCTAATAAACTCACTATGTGTCAGTCTATCTTTCAAATTAGGAGCCCGTTTGTATGAGACACAAGGGCGGGACATGCTCTTTGAACAAAGTGTCTTGTCTTGTTGGATGATCCACCAATTTTTATCTATTGCCTGTTTTATCTGGTGAAACATTGGCGAATAAGAAAAATGCATAAAAAACCTTTTCTGGGCACAGTTTTGATTGTTTTCTTTCTTATGCAGTAACAGTGAGGCCCTCTCTTTTAAAGCTGCCCGAGAAAATGCTTGCTGGATTACATTTGACTTGTATCCTCTATCCAATAATTTAACCTTAAGGTCCTCAGACTGCTCCAGGAAGGTCTCCCATGTGCTAGCATTCCTCCGCAACCGGAGGAACTGCCCATAAGGGACCCCCCTGATCGTTGAGGACGGGTGATAGCTAGTAGCACTAAGAAGTGCATTAACTGCTGTTTGTTTCCTATGAGTTTTAGTTATTAGTATCCCCTCCTGTACCTGTATATCCAAATCCAAAAACTGCAATTGTTGACCTCCCCAAGTATGAGTGAAGGCCATGTTAACATCATTCGAATTCAAATATTCCATAAACTCCTCAAACTCCACTTGTTGCCCCTCCCACACTATAAGAATATCATCTATATAGCGGGTCCAGAGTTTTATCCGCTCCAGGAACCCATTCCTCGATGAATAAATGTAATCAGCCTCCCAGCGGCCCATAAAGAGGCCGGCATAGGTCGGGGCCACAGGGCTCCCCATTGCCGTGCCGACCTCCTGATGGTACCACTGGCGGTCAAAGAGGAATGAGTTCCTGGTGAGGACAAACTCCAGACCCGCCAGGACAAACCACCGAAGAGCTTCCCCTTCAATAATCTCAGGTAGGAATGATCTAATAGCCTCTAAACCGTCCGTGTGACAAATCCGACTATACAAAGAGACCACGTCAACTGATGCTAGACAATATTGGGGTTGCCATTCACAACTACCTAAGATATTCAGAACTTCTGTAGTGTCCCCCACATATGATGGCATTGATCTTAAGAGGGGTCTTAATTGGAAGTCTAAAAATTGGGACAATGATTCTGTTAGGGATCCTATAGCTGAGACAATTGGGCGGCCCGGTGGGTTTTCCTGAGATTTGTGTATTTTAGGAATACAGTACCACACCGGGCTGCGGGGATATTGGGGAAGGAGTTTATTTGCTGTTGTCCTATCCAAGGCACCATCGGACACTGCTTTTTGAAGCAATCTTCTCAAATCCTCCGTATATTGTGTTGTAGGATCTGTCGCCAATCTAGTATAAGTGGATCTATCTCTAAGTTGTTTCAAACATTCCTTTTGGTACTGTTCCGTTGAAAGCACTACGACCCCTCCCCCCTTATCTGCCTGCTTTATAGTTAAATACTTAGAGCAATTACAGGTAAATGGAGCGGCCAGAGAAGACAGCAAGAGAGCCCACGGTCCTCCTGGGGCTGGAAAAAGCACGAGGTAAGTATGAATACGCTCATTTTACAGATCTCAGGTTCCCTTTAAGCAATACCAGTATTCTGGCAGCCCTACTGGTCTATTTAGAAACACCTGATCTGCTGCATGCATGTTTAGGGTCTATGGTTAAAGTATTAGACAGAGGGCCTTATTTAATTAACTTTTTCTCTTAAGCTTTCTCCTAGGATATCATTTTAATCACCTGGTTAAAATAACGTTTCATCACTCTGCAATTAAAAAAGTACCAAAAGGTAAGAGAAAAATACTCTCAAAATTATTCTGAGTATTTTCTTGCTTCCTGGTGGTTTAAAAGGCATGTTATTCACAAGTTGTGAAATTATCACCTATGAGAAAACTCAGGAGAAAAAGTTAATTGCATAAGGGCCAGAGGCCCATATGCAATTAATCTTTTCTCCTACGTTTTCTCCTAGGTGGTATTTTCACAACTTGTCATAAAATGCCTTTTAAGCTACCAGCAAGCAAGAAAATACTCTAAATACATTTGATAGCACTTTTTCACCAACTTTTGGGTACCTTTTCAATTGTAAAATGCTGAAAAGTTAGTTTCAAGAGAAGATAAAAATTATCTCCTAGGAGAGAACTCAGGTGAAAAAGTTAATTGCATATGGGCCAGAGGGTCTCCTAGGTGATATTTTCACAACTTGTAAATAAAATGCCTTTTACACCCCGAGCAAGCAAACAAATACTCAAAATAATTTTGACAGTACTTTATCATCCTACTTTTGGTACTTTTTTCCATTGCAAAGTGCTAAAAAGTTAATTTAAATTGAAGATGAAAAATTATCTCCTAAGAGAAAACTCAGATGAAAAAGTGAATTGCATATGGGCCAGAGGATCGGCAGGACTGCCAGACAACTGGTATTATTTAACAGGAAATAAATATGGCATCCTCCATCTATCTTTCACTTCAGTTGGTAGAATGTTTTTAAACTAGTAAAAATAGATTTTGCTGTAGTACACTGAGGGCACAGAGGGAGACACTGAAGGCAGAGGGGGGCACAGAGAAGGCACAGTGTTCTAACTTAAAGAGAATCTGTATTGTTAAAATCACACAAAAGTAAACATACCAGTGCGTTAGGGGACATCTCCTATTACCCTCTGTCACAATTTCACCGCTCCCCGCCGCATTAAAAGTGGTTAAAAACAGTTTTAAAAAGTTTGTTTATAAACAAACAAAATGGCCACCAAAACAGGAAGTAGGTTGATGTACAGTATGTCCACACATAGAAAATACATCCATACACAAGCAGGCTGTATTCAACCTTCCTTTTGAATCTCAAGAGATCATTTGTGTGTTTCTTTCCCCCTGAATCTCTCATGCACTGAAGTTTCAGGCTGCTCTTTTCTTCCTGCAAACAGCTTTGCCCTTGTCTGTAATTCCTCAGTATGTGAAAGCCCAGCCAGCTCAGAGGACGATTTATCCAGCTTGTAAAAGAGAAGAGAGAAGAGAGAAGCTGCTCTAATCTAAATAACACACAGGCAGTGTGCATAGAGGGGGCTGGAAGGGGGAGTTCATAGCAGAACCACAACACTGAAGAACTTGGCAGCCTTCCAGACACAGGCTGACAAGTCTGACAAGAGAGAGATAATTTGATTTATTACAGAGACTGTGATAGCAGAAAGTGCTGCAGTAAGCCAGAACACATTCGAATAGCTTTTGGAACTTGTAGGATGATAAAAAACAGGATGTAATTTTTGTTACGGAGTCTCTTTAAAGCGGATCCGAGATGAAAAACTAACTATAACAAGTAACTTGTCTATATATCTTATCTAAGGTTTAGATAGTTTACACAGCAAATCTAGCTGCAAATGGCTTTAATAGAAAATTATTATTTCTGCCTGTGATACAATGACAGCAGCCATGTTGTTTG
The DNA here is from genome assembly GCF_040937935.1 of Hyperolius riggenbachi. Lineage (NCBI taxonomy): Eukaryota > Metazoa > Chordata > Amphibia > Anura > Hyperoliidae > Hyperolius > Hyperolius riggenbachi. Next base: position 77,835,423 of record NC_090655.1, read on the forward strand.
TAAACATTACACAGAGGCAGGCTTATCTGTATCTTGAGCCATCAGCCTAATCCCCTCTCCTCCTCCCCTCTGCCTCTGAAATCAATGGCTAGTAACACCTCCCCCTCCTCCTGCCCAGACTGAGCTCCCATGAGCCCTTGCTACTGCCAAGGCTCTCTGAAACCCTGTGGGTGTGGTTTATTTAGTTTATAGGGAATTAGAGTATTAAAACAAAAACAAAAAAGTATTTGGCTTGAGGAATGCCCTATAAACAATAGGAAAGGAACACAATTATGCAATGTGTAAAAGTTCACCTAGGATCCGCTTTAAAAATGGGTTCAGGTTTAGAACAATCATACACTCCCTATCTTATTTGTTAACCTAGGACTGCCTGTAAAGAAACAAAGCATACGAAACTGATAAGGGCTGAAAGCATCGTCTGAGCTGTTACCATCTTGGAATGATATCATGAAAGGAAACTAAGCAGGCGCCTGTTCTTTTGGGCACCGGGTGATTTCAATAGCACTATTATCATCCATGAAGCTGTACACAGTAAAAAGAAACAAGGGTTAAAAGAATATGAACTATGGTGTATGTAAAAATACAGACATAAATATACAATATTGAAATGATAGACAATATATCATTAAATGAGTTGCAAGGACAGCTGATTAACAAAATGGACAACTTGGGAGACACAAATAAGGGAGAATAGTAGCATTACCACTAATGTGCTATTACTGATTCTGAAGTTTATATCTACCTTCCTAGCGCTAGTTATTAAAGCTAACCGTCTCCTATCCTATCCCCATATCCTGTAACACTAGTCCTCCTGAAGCTGTGCCTAACCTTAAAGTGTACCAGAGACGACTAATAGTAAAAGATTTATACATACCTGGGGCTTCCTCCAGCCCCCTAGCATGGATCGCTCCCACGCTGCCGTCCTCAGCCTTCTCCCGTTATCAGTCTGTTTGACCAGTTGGGGCAAGTCAGCGCATGCGCAGCGCACAGTCCCACCATTTCTGTGCCTGCGCAGTAGTACTGCCCGGATGCAGAGCACTCCCAGCCACGGGAGCACGGCGGGGAGTGCACATACCAAACGTACGGGACTGATAACAGGGGCTACTTAATACTGGGGTGGGGGCACATCTGGCTCCCTATACTGGGGGGGGGGGAGACATCTACTACCAAAATTAATATAGGGGTGGCCTGAGTTGAGGGGCGGAGTTTAGGGCACCAGAACGCCTGTGCCTACAATCTCCTGAGCTGGAAATCCAGCTTTGCAAAGGGTGCTGCTTACAAATAATAACCGGCACTCAGATATACCACAGGGACCACCGGCTGTACAGCAGCCAATTGCTAGCACTTGGCCATCCAATAACTGAAGCCGGAGCCCAAAGTAAGGGCAATGCGCAGCATGGGCACAGCTTTGCATTGTGGTCTATGATGGCGCTTAACATAGCAGAACGTTAGGCACAATAGTGATCTGAAGCTACTGCTGCTGCAAACTAGCCACAGAGTATTGAATATTTTCACCAGTCTGGAACAAAATCGGTTCTTTTCAGCAGCTGCCTTGGCATGAGTTTTGATGGACATAAATCATCAGTGAAAAGCCTGTAAAAGTGAAGCAGTGAAGATCATTCTGATAACATACCTTGGCCCATATGCAATTCACTTTTTCACCCATGAGATAATTTGTCATCTTCTGTTTAAAATAACTCCTGGCTTGCTGGTGGCTTGAAAGGCATTTTATTGATAAGGTGTAAAAATATCACCTAGGGGAAAACTCTAGAGAAAAAGTTAATTGCATATGGGCCCTTGTCTCTTCAGCAGCTACTGAGGAATGCAGGTTCCTAACCTGTCGCTAACCCCTGACAGCTGTAAACCCTTTGGCAGTAATAACATTCAATATAGGTAGGCAGGAGGATTTGAGAACCAAAACTATAGAAAAAGATGGACAATCCCAAGGCAACAAGTCCATCTCCAGAGATCTAAATGTTCCCGTGTCAACTGTGCGTGTTTACAGCCCATGGCTCTGTAGCCAATCTCTCTAGACGTGGAGGAAAGAGAAAAATCATGCTAACTACGGCAAAGTCCCCGCTGTCTGCAACTCAGGCAACCGGAAGTCTCAACTAACCAGCATGCCTGAGCAGGATAATGGGGCTCAGCTTTTGGGGATTTTGGGTTTTTTTTTGGAGCAGCAGGAAACAGTCATTGACATTCAGGCACCGTCTTTTATTCATTCTGCAGCTCCCAGCTGCTTTCCGGTGTCCATGTACAGCTCCTAGCGTGTCCCGTGATGTTGGCGAGTAGTTCCCGCTGCTGGGGGGAGGTGGTGTTTCTGCTATTTAACCCTTTCACAGGCAATTTATTTAGAGGCCTGGAGCATTTGCAAGCCAATTTATTTTAGCACATTTTTTTATTTGTTACATTTCCTTGCTACTAATTGGCATTACTGTAATGTGTTTTATGGCCTCTTGTCATTATGGGTTAGTGTGAGACAATAACAGAGGACTTCTACTTTCAGTTTCTATATTTTCTGCTAGCAGAGAGACCTCAATGCATTCCAAAAATTTACAGCACGAGTTCTGCCGACTGAGATCAATAGCAGTGCACTTATCTCAAACAAGATAATTCCTTTGAAGCTGTTTATGGGTTCACGCTGTTTCCAGCAACTGGAAAGCACATGTATCTGGCATCAGGTAAATCCCCACCTGTGCCTGGATAACGGGGGTCTAGCTATATGTTGCAATGAAGAATTGCTTGAATGGTGCATCAACTTCCAAATTCAAGCAGACCTGCAGGGTACAACAGTGTCATCTCGCACTATCTGTTGCCTTCAGAATAAAAGGAGATGCTATGGAAGGAGACCCAGGAGGATCCGACTGCTTACACAGATACATAAAAATCCATATTGAAAACTAACCTGTGGAAGCCACAGTCCCCCCTGGGAGACTGTCCTCTGGACAGATGAGACAAAAATACAACTTTTTGATAACATACATCATTCGACTGTTTGCAGCAAACAGAAAGCAGCTTTCAAAGAAAAGAACATGATGTGGATGGTGATGGGAATCTTAAGTGCTGAACAGCCCAATAGCTGAATCAATGTTGCCCAACGGGGATACCAACCAATGGGCCGTTCTCTCCGTGTGTGTGGCAGTCTTTAGATAGATGTAAAAGACTAGTGTTAGAGGACCAGTATTGTGCCAAGACTGTATTGTATGACTGTTCTGTAATTGCAGTGTCAGTAGGAGCTGTGCTTGCTGCACTAAGTGTACTGTACCCAAATACTGCTTAGAAAACAGCGTTCTAATTAAATGATCCTATTATTACAGATAATTGCAGCACTTTTACATTTGCTTTCAACGCATCTCAGGGCAGAGCCTGATTCTGCCATCTGGAAATAAACTGGCAGCGTTCTATTGACATGCTAATGAATTGCATCGAGATGGCTCTATTATGCCATGAACAAGGACGAATGTTAAAGCTGCACTCCGGGCCTAAAGCTCCCTGTCCAGTGGAAATGCTGAGTTCTGGAACTCAACTAAAGACAGCCAAGCTGGACCTTGCCAGCCAACTCTATGACCACACCTCCACAGGAATTAGCCAAGTGTGTGCCATAGAAATACAATGATCAACAATGAGGTCAAATGGCAAATTAACTCACCTCTTCAGGAAAATGAATAATGTGATATTGGCTATTTTAGCCAGTTGATGACCCAGGAACTGTTTACTAAGAGACCCATCTTACATACAGCTTGCGTATTGTGTTCATCCAGTATTTTCTTAAAGTGGTATGAAACTCAGCATTTCCTCTTTGTTTTAAAAGATTTACAGCATGAAATCTACCACCACAAAAAATATGTATCAAAACAGCATTCAAACAGTTAAACACAGCACTGTGTTCTTCAGTGTAAAGTTTAGGAAAGCTTTTGGCCACATCCAAAGAGGTGAAAACATCTTTTGTTTACATTAAATCGTTGCTACAATTAGTATATCTCCAGTAGTTTGTTAAAACCGAACTGTACTGAGCTGAGAAGCAGAGAAAGCTAAGAAATGATCATTAAAGAGAACCCGAGGTGGGTTCTAAGAATCCAATTAGCATACAGAGGCTGGGTCTGCATATAATACCCAGCCTCTGTTGCTATACTGTTTCCCCCAGCCCCCCTCTGCGCTCTGCTATGCCCCCATAAATCACACAGCCGTGCTGGCCGGCTGATTACATGTGAAGTGTCAGTCTCTCCGCCTCCCTTCCCTCCCCGCTGATTGGAGGGAAGGGACGCAGGTGGGGAGCGGGGCTATGGAGGAGGCGGGGGAGCGGCAGAGACTGACACTTCATGTAAACAGCCGGCTGCGACACGATGCATGTCGCCAGCACGACGATTGATTTATGGGGGCATAGCAGAGTGCAGGGGGGAGACTGGGGGAGACAGTGTAGCAACAGAGGCTGGGTATTATATGCAGACCCAGCCTCTGTATGCTAATTGGTTTCTTAGAACCCACCTCGGGTTCTCTTTAAATAGATCTTAATATATAAATACAGCAGCTATATGAAAAATGCAATAGCAGCTTTCAGAGCAGATAAACTGTACTTTGGGAACTTGTAATTTGTAAACAGACAATATTACGTGTGCACAAAAGCAAATATGATAACTGTATAGGTAATGAAAAGTAGGAAAACACATTTTTATTGAATGTTATGTCAGAGTTTTATCCCACTTTAACGGGGCAAGGTTTTCTTGACTATTGAAGGTGGGTATTAATTTATCAGCTTTGCTGTCCTATCTGTTTATGCTCTGTATAAGTAGAAAAGGTTGTCACTGTGGGGATGCCATGGTCATCTGTATGACAAGGAAAGACCAGGAGCCAAATAGTGCAGTATTGTGGGGTATTAGATGTTAGATTGTAGTACAAAAGTACAGTATTTATACTCACAAAGGTGGGTTGCAGTCCCTGGATGGTCGCAACTCCTGGTTGGTCTTTCTTGGTTGAAGATAACACCACACCCGGAATGAAGCACGTGCACAGGGGGGTGCTCTGGGTGCCCCCCCCCCCCTTTTTTAAATCCTCAAAAAAGGCCCCTCTCGCTGCACAAAATAAGCTCCACCCCCGGCCACAATAAGCCCCCGCCTGGGACACTTTTAAGTGAAGAGGCCCAGACAGGAATCCTAGTGTGGCATACTGACCTCTCCCTCCACCTAGGACCCATACTGACCTCTACCTCCCCCAGCACCCATAGTGACCTCTCCCGCCACCTAGTACCCAGTGACCACTCCCTCCCCTAGCACTCACAGTGACCTCTTCCTCCACCTAGGACCCATACTGACCTCTCCCTATTCAGTACCCACAGTGACATCTCCCTTCGCCTAGCACCCACAGTGACCTCTCCCTCCACCTAGCACCCACAGTGACCTCTCTCTTACCCAGCACCCACAATGACCTCTCCCTCCACCTAGCACCCACAGTGACCTCTCCCTCCACCTGGGACCCATAGTGACCTCTCCCTCCCCAGCACCCACAGTGACCTCTCCCTCCACCTGGGACCCATAGTGATCTCTCCCTCCCCAGCACCCACAGTGACCTCTCCCTCCCCAGCACCCACAGTGACCTCTCCCTCCACCTAGCACCCACAGTGACCTCTCCCTCCACCTGGGACCCATTGTGACCTCTCCCTCCCCAGCACCCACAGTGACTTCTCCCTCCCCAGCACCCACAGTGACCTCTCCCTCCACCTGGGACCCATAGTGACCTCTCCCTCCCCAGCACCCACAGTGACCTCTCCCTCCCCAGCACCCACAGTGACCTCTCCCTCCACCTAGCACCCACAGTGACCTCTCCCTCCACCTGGGACCCATAGTGACCTCTCCCTCCCCAGCACCCACAGTGACCTCTCCCTCCCCAGCACCCACAGTGACCTCTCCCTCCACCTGGGACCCATTGTGACCTCTCCCTCCCCAGCACCCACAGTGACTTCTCCCTCCCCAGCACCCACAGTGACCTCTCCCTCCACCTGGGACCCATAGTGACCTCTCCCTCCCCAGCACCCACAGTGACCTCTCCCTCCCCAGCACCCACAGTGACCTCTCCCTCCACCTAGCACCCACAGTGACCTCTCCCTCCACCTAGCACCCACAATGACCTCTCTCTTACCCAGCACCCACAGTGACCTCTCCCTCCACCCGGGACCCATAGTGACCTCTCCCTCCCCAGCACCCACAGTGACCTCTCCCTCCCCAGCACCCACAGTGACCTCTCCCTCCACCTGGGACCCATTGTGACCTCTCCCTCCCCAGCACCCACAGTGACTTCTCCCTCCCCAGCACCCACAGTGACCTCTCCCTCCACCTGGGACCCATAGTGACCTCTCCCTCCCCAGCACCCACAGTGACCTCTCCCTCCCCAGCACCCACAGTGACCTCTCCCTCCACCTAGCACCCACAGTGACCTCTCCCTCCACCTAGCACCCACAATGACCTCTCTCTTACCCAGCACCCACAGTGACCTCTCCCTCCACCCGGGACCCATAGTGACCTCTCCCTCCCCAGCACACACAGTGACCTCTCCCTCCCCCAGCACCCACAGTGACCTCCCCCCCCCCAGCACCCACAGTGACCTCTCCCTCCACCTAGCACCCACAGTGACCTTTCTCTTACCCAGCACCCACAATGACCTCTCCCTCCACCTAGCACCCACAGTGACCTCTCCCTCCACCTGAGACCCATAGTGACCTCTCCCTCCCCAGCACCCACAGTGACCTCTCCCTCCCCAGCACCCACAGTGACCTCTCCCTCCACCTGGGACCCATAGTGACCTCTCCCTCCCCAGCACCCACAGTGACCTCTCCCTCCCCAGCACCCACAGTGACCTCTCCCTCCACCTAGCACCCACAGTGACCTCTCCCACCCCAGCACCCACAGTGACCTCTCCCTACACCTAGCACCCACAGTGACCTCTCCCTCCACCTAGCACCCACAGTGACCTCTCTCTTACCCAGCACCCACAGTGACCTCTCCCTCCACCTAGCACCCACAGTGCCTCTCCCTCCACCTGGGACCCATAGTGACCTCTCCCTCCCCAGCACCCACAGTGACCTCTCCCTCCCCAGCACCCACAGTGACCTCTCCCTCCACCTGGGACCCATAGTGACCTCTCCCTCCCCAGCACCCACAGTGACCTCTCCCTCCCCAGCACCCACAGTGACCTCTCCCTCCATCTAGCACCCACAGTGACCTCTCCCTCCACCTAGCACCCACAGTGACCTCTCTCTTACCCAGCACCCACAGTGACCTCTCCCTCCACCTGGGACCCATAGTGACCTCTCCCTCCCCAGCACCCACAGTGACCTCTCCCCCCCCCCAGCACCCACAGTGACCTCTCCCTCCACCTAGCACCCACCCACAGTGATCTCTCCCTCCACCTAGGACCCATAGTGACCTCTCCCTGCCCCAGCACCCACAGTGACCTCTACCTCCATCTAGCACCCACAGTGACCTCTCACTCCCCAGCTCTAGCAGTGATCCTGCCTACCCCAGCACCCACACTGACCTATCCCTCCCCCAGCACCCACAGTGATTTTTCCCTCCCCCAGTGGCTATCCTCCTATCCCCTGCAGCACCCACAGGGACCTCCCATCCCAAAAGCAGCACCTACAGTGACCTCTCCCATTGCCAGCGCCCACAGTGGCTTCTCCCAACACCCAGCATCTACTCCCTCCTCCAGTAACCACACTGACTTCTCCCAGCACCCACAGTGGCCTACCCTTCCCTCAGCACCCACACTGACCTCTACCTCCCTTAGCAGCAACTATGCCATTCATAGCAGCACCCATAGTGACCTCCTACCCCCTGCACCCACAATGACCTCTACCTCCCAAGACCCACAGTGATCTCCCCCAAAGGACCCACAGTGACCTCCCTTTCCTCCAGCACCCATACTAACCTCTACTTTCCACAGCACCCACAGTTACTTCTCCCACAGCACCCACAGTGACCTACCCTTCCCCCATCAACCACACTGACCTCGACCTCCCCTAGCAGCAACTATGCCATTCATAGCAGTACCCACAGTGACCTCCCACCCCCTGCACCCACAGCAATCCCACCAATATTCAGCACCCACATTACACTCAACCAGTAACCCCCACTATAGCAAGCACCCAGTACTTGCACCAAGCACCCTGCACCCAATACTCACATCCGGCCTCAATATGGCACTTAGTACTTGCATCAAACAGCCACATGACACCCAATACCTGCACCCCTTCATCCTATAGCTGGCACCTAGTACTCACACCTACATGGCACAGTACTTGCACCCAGCTCTGACATGTCACTCACTACTCACACCTGCACACAGCCTCCACATGGAACCCACTCACATAACCAGTACTAACACCCGAAGTACCTGCACTCTGAACCCACGTGACACACAACACCCACCCAGAGCTAGCACCCAGTGCCGGCATTGCACCAAGTATTTGCACCTATGTGCAAATCTGCACCCAACACCCACGTGTTTCATCTGCAGGAGTTCCAGTTGCACTAAGCCTCCACTTGATGCCCAGCACCCACACCAAGCACTCACGTATGACATCCATGCACCCATAACTCACAAGGGACTGAGTACCTGCAATCAACACCTACATGATGGTTGATACACACCCATACAGCCAGAATCCACATGACACCCTGTGCCAGCACCCAGAACCCACATGGCACCCATCATCTGCATTCAGCAGCATGACAATCAATACCCCCCTAGCCAGAAACGAGGAGGGGGGGGGGGGGCATGCAGGGGAAGGCATTGCCAGGCCCCTTTTTTAAATTTGAGCACCCCCCACTTAAGGACCCTCTGCACGGCCCTGCCCGGAATGATGAACACCGCCAAAGGAGATGTAATGTATAGTACTGGGGGTGGAGGCACCCAAAAATAGGTAATGTGATAAAACAAAAAATAATAATGGGGGGGGGGGGGGGAGGGGGGAGTGTTTTTACCACTCCAGATGGAAGAACCCAACCCACAGGGTTAATGTAAAAAGATTAAATTATTTATTCAGGATGATTAAAAGTCCTTTAATGTTTTACATTAACCTGTGGTTTGGGTTCTTCCGTCTGGAGTGGTAAAGACACTCCGACCCCCCCCATTATTACTTTTTGTTTTATCACATTACCTATCTTTGGGCACCTCCACCCCCCCCCCCCCCTCCCAATGCTCTGTATAAGATGTTCTTTTCTTTTCTATTACCAAGTTTTATCTGTGTTGACTTTGTTGGCTTACATACTTTTTGGTATTACACACTATGGCCCATATGCAATTAACTTTTTCACCTGAGTTATCTCCTAGGAGATCATTTTCATCTTCTCTTTAAACTAACTTTTCAGCATTTTAAAATTGAAAAAGTACCCAAACGTCGATGAAAAAGTATTATTAAATGTATTTTGAGTATTTTCTTGCTTGCTGGTGGCTTAAAATACATTTTATGACAAGCTGTGAAAATATCACCTAGGAGAAAACTGAGGAGAAGAAAGTGAATTGCATATGGGCCTATGTTTTTGTCTAGCATCATGGACGATGTTGTTGCTATGTAATAATAATAATATCTAGCACCTTTCTCTCATACTATAGTAGATGTTGTTCTAGTTAGCTTTTTCACTGGATCTTAGCTAATGGGGTTGAAATTGAATTTTAAAGTTAAAATATATATATATTTTTTAATATACGTATTTCCTTATTGCCCCAGCTACATCAGTTACACAATACCATAATGCAGCTGTAGTTCAATGGGAACTACATTTCCCAGCATGCATCACATGTCCCCGACATGCATTGTGCAGCCGGGAACATATGAGTAACCGGCGCGAATATGCAGCAGGGGAGAAAGAAGATGGAGGTATCCAAATAGATCACAATGGAGGCTACGGAGCAGCTACGAATGGTTTTTAAACAATTTGTTTACAAAGTCTATGGCACTTTTCCCTGCATCATTTAACAATCCTATTGGTTACAATTGTTTGACTTTTCAGTTGCAGTCTTCTGCTGTCGTTCACATTTACTTTACATCGTTTTATATCCTCTGAATTTGATTGTGGTCATTTATCGGTACGTAGCTTACTGGTCAGTGTTGTCAGACCAAGTTGGCGTACCACAATATTTGTGTTGCCTGTATGGAGTCTTTGCGCCTTATTTGGCATTTGGTATCTAATACCCATTTTTATTGCATGCATTAAAGTATTAAAGCTTTTATTGTTTTGGCCGGCTCAAGTCATGTTTTCATCTGCATACTTAGGATTGACATTGTTTTCCTAACAGCCCTCCTCCCCTTCTTTGTCTTCTTGTCCTCTTTTGGTAATCAAACAATTTCTTCTTTATTTGGTGAATAATTGATGAATGTGACACAGAGCTGGCTGCTCTGGATTTTCATATTGTTTGTTGTCTATTTCAGTACTGCATGCTTATTTTTGCAAATCAGGAGGAGTCCTTTAAAATGCAGAAATTCCACCGAATCCAAAGACAACTTGTACTAATTATAAAATTAATGAGGAACATCAATGAACTATTCTTGACCTCTACTTTCTCAAACTCTATCCCTGAAGCCCCGTACTCACCATAGATAAGTCCAGTGTGTGTTCAACGGTCCCCGACTTCCCTCGTCCAATGATAGCCAAGAGCATTGTGCTCGCCATTCACCCAGCTCGCAGATGCCATCACAACCACCCTGGTATGGAGGACCCTGCATAGCAACAGAACACACGGGCTGAACTTTCCATAAGGCACTGTAGGCACGTGCCTACAGGCGCCTGATGATGGAAAGCTGGCTCCCTCCCCTCACCTAGTGCCTCTGCCCAGCTCTTTGCAGAGTCGGGAGCATAAATGAGAAGTTACTCATCCGGCTCTTGGCATTCCACTGACGAGATCTCCCTCCATCCGGAGGCAACTCTAGCTAACTAATACTTGGGGGCACCTTTAGCTACTTAATACTAAGGGTCAAACGTGGCTACCTACGCCAGGCAGGGGATGTAGGAGACAGATGACAGCTGGGCCATCCAGCATAGTTGCGGTGTTGTTCAGCGGGGGTTTGCAGGATTGTTAAGGGCAAAGTCTAGATTGCCAGAACATCTGTGCTTATAGGCTTCTGTGATGTAAATCAGGGCCTATGAACACATCACTAGCCTGCAGGCATGTGTACAGCCCCAGCCCTGCAATGTCACCCAAGGGATCGGATCCTGATCCTCACCGGGCGACATGCCTTGTATGTGTGTACGAGGCTTTCGGCTGTATTCAAACTTTGTGCATTGCATTACACATGCGTTATAATGAGTGTGTAGTGTACTGCAATGGACGCAGGACACATTATAACATACGCAATAATACAAAAGCCTGCATACAGCGAGTTAGAATAACGTGATCCGTTACAATGCAGAGATGTGAACGGGCCCAGAGAACTGCATGAACAGTGAGGATTATTCTGCAATGCAACGAATATAGTGTGAATACAACCTTATTCTCCTAACAGTAACCATAATTAGTTACAGAATGGAGTTTGTATGCTCTCCCTGTGTCCACATGGGTTTCCTTCAGGCACTCTGGTTTCTTCCCACAACCCTAAACCATATAGATAGTTCCCCTCAAAAACCGGTTCCCCTCAAAATTGACCTTAGTTTACGATAGGGAAATAAGACAATGTCTATGGCGGAGATCAGGGATGTTGAACTCCAGTATTCAAGGGGCGAGGTCCTCAAATTAATTGATGGTACTAAATCAGGAAAGTTGTGGTCAGGGCCGGATTTCTGGAAAGGCTGAAAGGTCTAGGGCCTTGGGCGGCTGCAGCCTAAGGGGACACCTGGATATGAAAGAGGGGTTGCTACATATGAAAGAGGAGGCTGAGAATGGAGAGCAACACATGAAAAAGGGAAACTGATACTCAAGGAAGCTGTTCATGAAAGAGAGGGGTTGCTGTACATGGATGATACACATGGAAGAAGGGGCTGCTCATGGAATGGGTGGGGTGCTGTGACACAAGAAAGGAGAGTCAAAATATACTTGGCCTAGGGCAGTGATCTGCAAACTTGGCTCTCCAGCTGTTAAAGAACTACAAGTCCCACAATGCATTTGCCTTTATGAACCATGACTGTGGCTGTCAGACTCCTGCAATGTATTGTGGGACCTGTAGTTCCCTAATTAAAGGTACACTATGGCAAAACAATTTAAAATTCAAAATATGTGCAAACATATACAAATAAGAAGTACGTTTTTTCCAGAGTAAAATGAGCCATAAATTACTTTTCTCCTATGTTGCTGTCACTCACAGTAGGTAATAGAAATCTGACAGAAGCGACAGTTTTTGGACTAGTCCATCTCTTCATAGGGGATTCTCAGGGAGTTGGTTGTTTTCAAAAGCACTTAGTGAATGGCAGTTGCTCTGTCCAACTGCCAAAAAACTGTGTAGTAAGCAGGGAAGCTGGCCAGCGTCATTGTTTAAATTCTTTTTAGGGAATATCTTTATAAAAAATAAAAGCCTTGCTGAAAATCCCCTATGAAGAGATGGACTAGTCCAAAACCTGTTACTTCTGTCAGATTTCTACTACCTACTGTAAGTGACAGCAACATAGGAGAAAAGTAATTTATGGCTCATTTTATTCTGTAAAATACTTCTTATTTGTCTATGTTTGCACATATTTTAAATTTTACAATTTTTTCACCATAGTGCCCATTTAACAGCTGGAGAGCCACGTTTGCAGATCACTGACCTAGGGTCACAAAAAGCATAAAATCAACCTTGGGTGTGATTCATCAAGTAGAACCCGTTTCTCCATTTCTCAGTCCATCCTAAACACTGGCATGGATATGGCACTCAAGGACTGGAGTTCAACGCCTTTGGATTAGATTGTGAGCTCTTCTGAGAGACAGTTAATGACATGACTAAATACTCCCTGTGAGGTGCTGCGAAAGATGTCAGTACTGTATAAATCTACTCTAGTAATAATAATAGTTCTCCTATCCTAATAATTCTCCTCAGAGTATGGTTTAAAGAATTAGGGTTAGTAGAGTTAGGGTTAAGGTTAACAAATGTAGGTTTTTATTTAGTAGAATAGAGGTTAGCAGCATCTGACCCCTTTTCTCAGCTTCTCTGCTGTACAGCCTATATATACTGCAGTAAAAAGTTATACCAATCCTGCCAAAAACAGCTATTTTCAGCACAACAAATAGATAAGAGTACTCACATGTCTGTCTAGGACTTAATCACCTCAGGAAATGAAGTTTTTATAAATAGGCCCAGACAGATACAGTAGAACAAATATACCAATGCGTATCTGTGAACATTCGGGTTATGCAAAAAATTGTCAATAATGAATTTGCACTTTGGAAAATGATTGAAAGGTGAGTCTTAAAGCGAACCCTTGTAAGGATTGTGAGGTTGCTACAATTTATGATTTAAATCTCTAATTGTATAAATGGTCACAGGAAGTCTGTACCCAGCATTAGCCTTCTACAGTGTGTGCGGGAATGAATATTGGTTCCCATCATGGGGGATTCTCAGGGTTTTCTTTGTTTTTTAGAAGCACTTCCTGAATACCAGTTAAGTGCCAAAACCGTAAGATACCAGCCAACCTCCCTACTCATTTACTCACAATTTTGTCAGTTAAACTGGCAACTGCCATTCAGGAAATGCTATTGAAATCAAAGAAAACCCTGTGAGTAGATGGACTAGTCCAAAACCTGTTGATTTTGTCAGATTTTAATTGCTTGATTTTTTTTTCGCTGGAGTGGTCCTTCTACAGCTTCACCTCTCTTCACAGGAGAAGCTGTTATCTTTACTGAAGACCAGAGCCCACTAGTGCTCCTCACCAGTGTCACACAACTATTACTACACACTACCAAGGCAGCTCGGGGTGACCCAGAATCACTAGGAAAGTATAGGAGACTAAAAGAGACCAAAAAGCACTCCTACTAAAAAGCAATTGGCCTTAAAACAGAAGGTATTTGTGATCATTCAGCTTTAACCTCTTGACGACCAGCTAACGCCGATTGGCGTAAACTGGTCGTCTGTAAGTTTCCATGGAAACGGCCGCTCGTTCGAGCGGCCTTTCCATGTCCATTCACGGAGGCTGTCTCCGTGAACAGCCGGAGAGCCGCCGATCGCGGCTCTCCGGCAAAATGTAAACACGCGGGGAAGAAATCCCCGCTGTTTACATCATACGGCGCTGCTGCGCAGCAGCGCCGTAAGCCAGATCGGCGATCCCCGGCCTCTGATTGGCCGGGGATCGCCGGCATATGATAGGCTGAAGCCTATCCTTCAATGCGCAGGACGGATAACCGTCCTGCGCAGGCCATGGAGGGAGAGGGAGGGACGGGAAGCCAGGGAGCGCCGAAAACGCTGCGGAGGGGGGCTTTGAAGAGCCCCCCCCGCAAAGCGCAGAGAGCCGGCGGCGATCAGACCCCCCCAGCAGGACATCCCCCTAGTGGGGAAAAAAGGGGGTAAGTCTGATCGCCCTGGCTAAAACCTGATCTGTGCTGCGGGCTGGAGAGCCTACGCAGCACAGATCAGCCAGAAAGCCACTGGTCGGCAAGTGGTTAAGTGAGGGACTGTGGTTTCCCACAATGCATCACTACAGGGGCGTAAAGAGATAATTTGCATATTCAGTAGTGATGCTTTGTGGGAAACCACAGTTGCTCACTTAAAGCTGAATGATCACAAATACCTTCTGTTTTAAGAGGGAAAATTACACTGAGCACAACTATTACCAATGTCACATGAGAGTGAAGAAAATTAACATTGCAGCCACATGTGGAACAATCATGAGAGGACCATATGCATGATATTTTTACTGCTTCCCCTTACTTCACAGGATTCGGACGTAGGTTCACTTACATTGTTTGAGGGTCACAGGAAAGCTGTTTTGTCCTATTTATAAAGAATAAAATAGGAGAAAAATATCATACAAAATAATAATGAAGAATTACCGTATCCACTTTGAACAAGAAACAAAAATGAGCAGTAGACAAGACATCTTTGAGAGCTGTTATGTGATATATGTGTGATATCACAGCTCTCATCACATTTCATGGTCAATTTATTATGTGTTTTCTGATTGCTGTAAATATTAATTTTACTAAATTATTATCAATCATTATTATATAAAGTGTACAACTTTCATTTTATTATTTTTATTTACTTCATTTTACTACTTTTTAGAATATATTACCATTTACTTACTTTTTATAATATATTACTACTTTGCTGACTTAAAGAGAAACCGTAACCAAGGACTGAACTTCATCCCAATCAGTAGCTGATACCCCCTTCCCCACGAGAAATCTTTACCTTTTCTCAAACGGATCATCGGGGATCTCTGTATGGCCGATATTGTGTTGAAACCCCTCCCACAGTGTGATGTCAGGACCATGCTGCTGACGTCACACTGTGGGAGCCTTGTTGCATTGTGGGAAATAACAGCTGTTTCCAACTGCCAAAAAAGCAAGCAGCATCTTCTTCCACTGACATCACCTGCCAGCAGTAAAAATGTCACCATGATGTGATGAATGTCAGAATGTAAATCAGGGAGAGGGAAGATTTTACAATGGGCAAACACCGACTAAATCATTTATACATAATTATTGTAAAAATTAAGCACTTTTTTTTTCTTACGTTATTTTCACTGGAGTTCCTTTTTAAGTGCATAGTAGAATTTGCACCTCCTTTACAGTTAGCCTGGTAAATTGCAGTAAGATGTTGGGTATCCTGCTTTATATATTTATGTAAGTTTCATACAACTTCGTACTTTTTTTTTATCTTTGGCAACAAAATTTGCCCTCATAAAGAACGGTCTAACAAATTGTACTCCAAAAATGTGCATGGCCCTTTTATTTTGAACTATAATAGTGTACATTTCAAATTAGGTAATCATTATTTAAATGTTTGAAAGCAGAAGGTGTGACAATTTTCCTCCTTCTAAATTTTTTTGATATGATAAGGTCCCAAAATGTTCTGCTGTACAATCCAACATCATTGCTATACTAGCTCAGCCTGGAAAGCTTCTGTTTGAGAGGGTTTAGCAACTCTCTCCAGTGTTCCTGAATCCCATTCCCCATGCCCATTGAGGGCTGGTGCACACCAAGAGCGCTTCTGAGCACCTTTAAAATTGCCATAGCTTTTTTAAAAGCGAAAACGCGGGTCCTGCAGCATTCCTGAAGCGATTAAGCCTCAATGTTAGGTATAGGAAAGTGGAAAATCGCTCTGAAACGTGCTAGGTCAGAGCAATTTTCCAAGCGTTTTTGTTACAGAATGTAAGGATCCCTCCTGCCGGTTACAGCGGAACTGCAGCTAAGCAGTTTTGATTTCTCTACCTGCATTTGGTTGTTTGGTTTTGTTTGCAATTTCCATGAGAGTCTTTGGTATTTGCAATCACACTGCAGTTCAGAGTAGCCCAGGATGTTGGCTTGCTGCAGTTGAACTGCAGTTAGACAGCTGTGGATTTCTTACATGCATGTGGTTGCATAATCTGGGATGCATTTGTAATCAGAATCCCTTCCATTCACACACAGTTTACAGCCTTCCATCAGTGTAGCACAGGATTTAATGATTACCATTCAGCTGTGTGGGAATTTGCATGTCTGTTCCCATTGGCTGATGTCCATATAAAAGCCTGTCTCTCATTCCAGATCTCATTCCAAAATAAAATGCAACTATCACAGCGTGGACCCAGCAACAACTCAGGTAAGCTGTACGCTATGTACAGCTTACCTGAGTTGTTGCTGGGTCCACGCTGTGATAGTTGCATTTTATTTTGCTTTGCATTACCTTGCCTGCCTGGACGTTCACACCTGCGGGGGTCAGTGAAGTCTTACCATCCTGCTAGTAGGAGACTTCCTTCACCATGTTGGTAACTGGTGGTTCCTGCTAGCTCTGTTCCTGTGGACGTGACTGTAGCAGCGGTTGCTATTAGTTACGCTCTTACCTGTTTGTCTTGTCTATGTCAGTGTGGATGTTTGCTATTGTTAGGCAAACAATCCTTCTGTCTGTCTGTTCCTTACTCATTCAAATGCTCATGACTGCGGTGGTCCTGAGCAACCAGTGTTTCTCGTTCATTAACAACCAATCTGTCTGTCTGTCTCTTGTCTGTCTTGTTACTCAATCAGAGGCTCAGGGCGGCGGTCGTCCTGAGCAACCATTGTGTCTTGTTTATTTGTGACGGTTATCGGAAGCCCAAAGCTGCGGTTACTCTGGGCAATCTTGCTCCCATGTCCATAACGCCTTTGGTGATCTGTGTAGCCTCTTCCATCACCCAGCTACATAGTTTTGTTTGTTCTGGTGGTACTCTGGCTTTCCTGGCCTCAGCTGCTATACTTTGCACCTCCAAGGCCTGGGTGTACCCGAAGTCGGGCAGGAGTTATTTCCGCACATCCCGTTCAAGCAGGGAAACGCCACATAGGGTGAAGAAGGTGGTGGTAGATTGGGGCATAGCAGCTGAAAGAAAGCAGGAGATCTGCCAGGCATTACATAGAAGCTGTTCAGTTACAGTTCTACTGTAACAAAAAATAAAAAATGCTACTCCAAAACGCTCCAAAAATCGCTAGGCATGATCAGAAAATTGCTAGGCAAATGCCTAAAATCACCTAGAAAAAACACTTCAAACAGCTGAGCATTTGCGATCACGCTAGCGCTTATTTGGTGTGCACTGGCCCTCATTCTTGTTCCGCATAGGACAAAATGGTATATATGCCAAGTGGCACGTGATCCGCAACTGCAGTACCTCAAAAAGGCTAAAATGAAAAAAAAAAAAATAATAATAATTAATCCACAGGAATTGGAATTAACAGGGCTTTACCAGAACATTGCAGGTGGCCATCAGATTCTGCTATTTAATGCATATTTACTGCCATAGATTAAAAAAATAAAAATAAAAAATGAGGAACTGAGCTAAAGCGAACGTATAATTGTACTTTCACACATCAGTTGGGCTTTAGGGTGGCCCTACGCATCTATAGCAGCGTGATAAAACAAATGACCAATTATACCCCTTACTTTTTTGTAAGTATTGAGTGAGACGTAGTAATGTGTAAGCTACATAATACCATTCTAATTTGAACAAATTGCAGCAGAAAACTGAATGCTCTGCTACTTTGCTAGTTTGATAATGCTCTGTGCTGTATAAAGCTATGGATTTGTTGATGATTGATGAAGTAAAATGTGCCTGTGCCCCTGATCATGCTATCTAATGCATAGATGGGCAACACTGTACTGAATAGATTTCAGACCGTGATCAAACCTGCTGGGAAATTGACCTGAATGTGGTATTTTTGAAGAGCGGACCACTTTTCATTGGTTCATTTACTCACCCGCCGTCTGCTCTAACATAAACAAGAACATGCACAGGCAGCCCAAAAGGTAAATAGCGCAATAAGAGGAGCAAAGTGCATATTGTGTCTGGGAGTGAGACCAAGATAAACTGTATGGACTGTTCTTCTAGCGGGGCGTTCCTTTGTTATACTTAGCATGCCTCAAATCCCATCCATGGCTTCACTTCTTGATGGTGCTTGTTCATAGCACAGATTGTCCAGCCTGCGGCTCAAAATACTCTTTTTTTTTCCAGGTAAAACAGATATTCCCAGTTCTCCACTCAAGATAAGCTTGCAGGAAATGACTGTTCTGTTGTTGAGGCTGGTTTCACACTGCCAACCGGCGTTACGGGAGCGCTGTGGTGCAATGAGTGCACTTTACTGCAATGCTAAAAATAGCCTTCAGGGATTACCGCGGTAATGTGTGGTAATCCCTTTTCTGCTGCAGGCCAAGCAGGAAGTGAGGTGCTCCCTTCCTGTGGGCGAAACTTGAATCGCGTGGAAGTGCGTTGAAAAAATACGCTTCTGTGAATGCGCGCCGCAAGGTGAATGCAAAAAATGTAAAAAACCCCTAAAACTCTGAATCGCCATAGACTCACATGACTTCCGGTTGCCGCATGCATGTTGCCTGACAACGCACCATTGCCCGTGCGTCAGATTTGCGATTATTTCAATCGCCTCACACCATGCTAGGTATATAATGCCCCATAGGCTTTAATTGGAGTAGCGTTACCCTGCGGCAAAAATGGGTAACGCAAAGTGCTAATGTGAAAGGTGTCTCAGCCTTGATTACCAGTGCGAAATTGATAACTTTATTTAACCGATTACACATATAATTGAGATTGTATCATGTATGGGAACACCAACCAATCTTAAACGTTTACTTTGCTCACAGTGTATTTGCCTCCAGAAGTCTCTAGTGGGTGAGAACCTGTATGGCAACTGTGGCATAGTATGACCGGGTCCTTGCCCCACCAGGTTCAGGGTGTGGATTCCAGATGCCATGTCCCACTGTCTTGTCCTCAGGCCATGCCTTCCTGCATATATGTGAAATAGAGGGAATTTGAGCGACAGGCTGACTCTGCTCCCTCACATTCTGATGAGCATCTGATCTAGTAAACAGCGGGATGCTGTGGCAGGGTGGTAAATGATGGATACATCTGGTGGTAAATATTGGTCCTTGTGAACAAACACGTTGCTAGGTCAAATACAGCTTTCAATTTCCATGCAAGCAATGATTAGCCCTCTGCACACAACAATCTGGAACTGTAGAAGTGATGAAAACTACTAGGTTGCAAATTTGTTCTTCGTTGCAAAAAATGTATATTCACAAAATAGACTGTAGTAATTGTGAACTGGACCTATTCACCGGAGTTAAAGGGACCCAGATCAGAAGAAAAAAATGCCAAACTGAACTTACCTGGGGCTTCCTCCAGTGCCCCGTAGTCCATGAGGTCCCTCGGCATTCTCTGGGCTCCCTCCGTTCTACCGCCGGCTGCTCCGTTAGCGCACAACTTGGCCTGGAGTGGTGCGCAACTGTCTCACTCGTGTGCTCGTCGCCTTGAGCAGCCTGCGTACATGTGCTTCATTCTATCACTAGGCGTTTAAGGGAGAGATGGGCGCATGGACAGGCCGCACATGTACAGTTGTGCACGACTCCTGGCCAAGTCACGCACGGAGCTGCCAGCGGTAGAACGGATGGAGCGCAGAGGATGCCGAGGGACCACACAGACTGCAGGAGGCTGGAGGATGCTCCAGGCAAGTTCAGTTTGGCATTTTTTTTCTTCTGTTCTGGGTCTCTTTAAAGCCGAATCAGGTTATTTCGGTGCGCTGCACTAAGCGCCATGCGTCGAAGCAGCCCCCGAATTACATCTCCATCCAAGTTGTGACAACATGGGGGGGGGGGGGGAATAGTAATTAACCTCGGACTTTAGCGGCAGTAGTGAGAGCCATCATTCAGCTCTCCCTGCGCCAAACTGAGCGGCGCCAGAACAATATGCACTGCCTCTGTAGAATTGGTCCCTCACTCTACTTATGCAAGTCGTCAAGCAAGCGAACACTTCATGCTCTTGAACCTGATTAAAACCTATGCACGCACATATGCCAAATCTATTGTTTGTATGCTATTGGGCGTAGTGGTTAGCGCTTTCAGCCCGGTTTGGATCCCAGCCAGGTCAACATCTATAAGGAGTTTGTATGTTCCCCTTGTGTACGTTGGTTTCCTCTCACATCCCCAAAAACGTACAGATACGTTAAAGGACACCCGAGGTGAAAATAAACCAATGAAGTATACAATTGTATCGATCTTCTGTCTTTTTAGGATATTCCAGTTTTATTTTATATTTAAATCTACTTTTTAAGATTTTACTGTTTTTGCTCAATGACACATTCATTGAATTATGCCAGAGCTAAAATCTTCTGTGAACTATTGACCCTTTCTTGCTCTCAGAAGCCATTTTCTCCTAGGAAAGTGTTTTATAGTTGGAATGTCTTATCAGTGAGGGTCACACTGTAGTCTGACTCAGTCCTGACTCAGACAGGAACTGCCACTTACATACCGCTGATGTTAACCACTTGCCGACCGCACGCTTATACCGTGCGTCGGCAAAGTGGCAGCTGCAGGACCAGCGACGCAGTACTGCGTCACCAGCTGCAGGCTGATTAATCAGGAAGCAGCCGCTCGCGCGAGCGGCTGCTTCCTGTCAATTCACGGCGGGGGGCTCCGTGAATAGCCTGCGGGCCGCCGATGGCGGCTCGCAGGCTAAATGTAAACACAAGCGGAAATAATCCACTTTGTTTACATTGTACGGCGCTGCTGCGCAGCAGCGCCGTAAGGCAGATCGGCGATCCCCGGCCAATCAGCGGCCGGGGATCGCCGCCATGTGACAGAGGACATCCTGTCACTGGCTGCACAGGACAGATAGCGTCCTGTGCAGCCCGGATCACTGGGGGGACAGGTAGGAGAGGGAGGGGGAGGGAATGTCGCCGCGGAGGGGGGCTTTGAGGTGCCCCCCCCCCCGCAACATGCCACCAGCAGGAGCGATCAGACCCCCAGTGCACATCATCCCCATAGGGGGGAAAAAAGGGGGACGATCTGATCGCTCTGCGTACACCCTGATCTGTGCTGGGGGCTGCAGAGCCCACCCAGCACAGATCACAACAAACAGCGCTGGTCCTTAAGGGGGGGTAAAGGGTGGGTCCTCAAGTGGTTAAACTCTTTCAGGCAGAGAAAGAAAAAAAGGAACACAGCATAGTAATTTGTGTGCTAGGCACTGTACATACACATGTCTATCTCATCATGTCACATGTCACCTCGGGTATCCTTTATTTGGCTTCCCCCTAAATTTGCCTTAGACTATGATACATGCACTACCCAATACATACCTAGAACAATGACAATGGTAGGGACTAGATTGTGAGCCCCTCTGAGGGACAGTTAGTGACAAGAATATATATTCTGTACAGCCCTGCATAATATGTCAGCGCTTTCAAATAAATAAAATATTTGATATTTTGATTTCGTATTGCATTGTGAGCATGGTACCTCTTTCCAGCACATGTAGCTGACTCTGTGCTGCTGAGTTTCTGTTGCATTTACAGTTTTTGTGCTGTCTTGTCATTTGACCACTGAGCAGACACATGACTGTCCTGTCTTTCCTTTGAAATTAATGTCTATAGTTGTCCATAGATGATGGTTGATCAGCCCCTTCGTTGGGAAGGGCTTCTACAACCCCCTAGACTTTTAAAATGTGGCAAAGCTAGTTTTGTGAGGTGATGTGCCTCATCAAATCTATATATACTGTATCTATATAAGTAAACCCCTAAATCTGCTCACAAGTTCACTTAAATGGAACTGTACTGGGTTTTTGTTTTTTTTTAGAATATTTTATTTATTTAATTGCATTTTGTGTTTTTATATTTACAGCATACTGTACAAAATATTTGAAGTACTATTTTTTTTTATTTTTTTTACTAGCTTTATTTACAAGTTAAAGAAAACCTAAAACGATAATAAACATACTACATAACGATTTGTATGTGTAATACAGCTAAGGAATAGGATATTAGTAGGGAATAAAGGAGCCTCATATTGTTTTCCAGTACAGGAAGAGTTAAAAAAAATCTGTGAAAGAGCTTCTCTGAGCTATACGACCCAACTTGGTCAAATACAGTCCTATTTTCTAAACGCACTTAAAGAGCATGAATGCGCAGTTGAATTGCTGCATCCCCGTGGCAGATGAGTGATTAATTACAGAGCAATAGCCTTGAAAAGCTCCTGGGCTCACAGGGTTTTACTTCTTTGAAGAGGCAGGGCTTTGAGCTGTAGCTCTGCCTCCTCAGCGGTCAATATCTGCCGATCGCCGTCTCTCCCCGCCCCTCTCAGTCTTCTTTCACTGAGAAGGGCGGGGAGGAGGCCAACATCTGCGGAGATTGATTGCGGAGAGGCAGAGCTAAAGCTCAAAGCTCTGCCTCCCCAGGGCAGCACAATCTGTGACCTGCAAAGTCGTAAAACTTTGCAGGTCTATTCCTCTGTAATAAATCACTCATCTGCCGCGGGGATGTGGCGATTTAACTGGGGCATTCATGCTTAAAGTGAACCTGAGACAAAGCACCCGCATGTATTTTACCATATATATATATATATCAGGGGAGCATTAGAGAAAACACTTACCCTGCTCTCTGCTTCTTCCTTCACTGCTCAGCCTGCTTCTTATCAGCCCTGATAAAATCCCTGACTGACCATTCAGTCTGGCTTTGCTCAGGAATCATTATAGCTGAGTCTGTATTCTCTGATGTCTTTTCAAGCCCAAGCCCGCCCCCTTGTGGCTCTGCTATAATGACTCAGTCAGCTATAATGATTCCTGAGCAAAGCCAGACTGAATGCTCAGTCAGGGATTTTATCAGGGCTGGTAACAAGCAGGCTGAGCAGTGATGGATAAAACAGAGAGCAGGGTGTTTTCTCTAATGTTCCCACTGATATACATGGTAAAATACATGAGGGTGCTTCTGTTCTAGTTCACTTTAAAGGAGTTATCAGGCTTTTCATACCCACTATCCCCCCTCTCCCCCCCCCCCCTCTACTGAACCGTGGCTTCCTCCAGCTCGTTGCCAGCGACATGTCCCACGTTGCAGCTCCGCTCACAGAATGCATCTGCGCAGTACAGCGCGGACAACGTGGCGGTAATTGAGAGCACCGCTTGCGCAGGCGCAGTACGAGGCTGACGCTGAGGTCGGCCTCAGTACTGGCGGAGATTGCGGGCTGTGAGCAGAGCTGCGTCATGGGACATGTCACCGGCAACGAGCTGGAGGAAGCCACTGGTAAGTACATGGGGGGGAAGGGGCCTGAAAAGCCTAATAACTCCTTTAAGAGGATTTTATTACAAAAACAGGTAAAAAAAAGAGACTTCAGGGTCTCTTTAAAGGACAACTGAAGTGAGAAGTATATGGGGGTTGCCATATTTATTTCCTTTTAACCAACACCAGTTTCCTGGCAGTCCTGCTGATCTATTTGGCTGCAGAAGTGTATGAAACAACTCAGAAACAAGCATTCCTGGGCTGCTGCATGCTTGTTCAGGGTCTATGGCTAAAAGTATTAGCGGTAGAGGATCAGCAGGGCAGCCAGGCAACTGGTATTGATAAATATGGCGGCCTTCATATTCCTCTCATTACAGTTCTCCTTTAAACTGCCAGGAAACAGAAACAGCTTGCGATACGGCTTTACTGCAGGAAAGTTCAAAGGGTTATTATTTCTGTATTTTATAGCTGAAAAGACAGTGTGGTTTTAAAACTGCAACTGTGACAGAATGATGCAATGTTCTTAAAAAAAAAGCTATATAGCTGAAAATAAAAATATGAGACTCTTTTCTTTGCTACTAATGTTCTATTCATTATTCATACATACAATTCATTATATTATAAGGTTTTTTTTTCTTCAAGTTTGCTTTAATGAGTTTGCTATTTAACCACTTGCCGACCGCGCACTCATACCGCGCGTCGGCAAAGTGGCAGCTGCAGGACCAGCGACGCAGTATTGCGTCGCCAGCTGCAGGCTGATTAATCAGGAAGCAGCCGCTCGGGCGAGCGGCTGCTTCCTGTCAATTCACGGCGGGGGGCTCCGTGAATAGCCTGCGGGCCGCCGATGGCGGCTCGCAGGCTAAATGTAAACACAAGCGGAAATAATCCGCTTTGTTTACATTTGTACGGCGCTGCTGCGCAGCAGCGCCGTAAGGCAGATCGGCGATCCCCGGCCAATCAGCGGCCAGGGATCGCCGCCATGTGACAGGGGACGTCCCGTCACTGGCTGCACAGGACGGATAGCGTCCTGTGCAGCCCTGATCTCCGGGGGGGGAGCAGGTAGGAGAGGGAGGGGGGAATTTCGCCGCGGAGGGGGGCTTTGAGCTGCCCCCCCCCCCCGCCAGCCACATGCAGGCATGAGAGATCGGACCCCCCCAGCACATCATCCCCCTAGTGGGGAAAAAAGGGGGGTGATCTGATCTCTCTGCCTGCTACATGATCTGTGCTGGGGGCTGCAGAGCCACACCCAGCACAGATCACTCAGCACAGCGCTGGTCCTTAAGGGGGGGTAAAGGGTGGGTCCTCAAGTGGTTAAGCGTGTTATTTAATGCCTTTTCACGTGTAAACCTTTCTGTCATCCCGGTGATGAGGCTTAGTAGCCAGGGCTACAATAGTTCAAGTAAAAATATGATATTTTTAAATTTATGAACAGTTACTCAACTTGCCTTGTTAAAGCCCCAGGAAATAGGCGTGAAAGTTGGCATGGTAATCTGTGCATAAAATCAGGCATTACAGCATAACGCCGATTGGTGCCAACCCAAAAGTCTCCAAGGGCTACACAGACCTGTGACTCTGGGTTACGTTAGGATGAGATCAGTTTTAATATCGCAACTGTACAAGAAAATGGGAAACAGAGGTCAACCCAAGGTCACCTTGACCTCAACCTGAATGACGATTGAAGAAAAACTGACCAAACAGCATGTGACCTGCACAACCACTAATGAACTAAAGTCAAAGGTCTGTGTTTACCAGTTTCCACAGATATTACATACTGTGTCTTCTGCAAGTAAAAGTTTGGTAGGACTATTTGGCAACAGGGTTTACCAACCTTAAAGTACACCTGAAGTAAGGGGGACATGGTGGCTACTATAGTTATTTACTTTCTAAACAATACCAGTTGCCTGGCAGCCCTGCTGATCATTCTGTCTGCAGTAGTGTCTGTATCACACACCTGAAACAAGCATGCAGCAAATCAGGTTTTGCGGCCACGTGGTCATCATTCCACTGTCTTGTTACCATGAGGATTATGACCACATGGTCACGATTAAGTTGGTTTAGTTGGGAGTAAGATGGTTAAGACATATCTCGTTGCCTGGGTTACCCTGCAGCCTACTGGCGGCAGGTGGATACATGCGGCAGAAATCCCAGGCACGCTGTCTTGGTCACCCGATGATACATGGGCACAAGAAGAGGTGACAGGAGGTCTGGGTTGCTATGGTAGCTAGGCACAAACAGCTGTGAAAGGTTATGACGTTCCACTACATCTGGTGGATGGGTGGGAGTGTCAGAATATGACGCTACACACGTCTCTCATGCTGTATTGCCACTGCTACCGCAGTATATACAGATTGGAAGGCAGGAGGACCGTTCCTTTGAGACTGATTGGGTTCAGAGCCTTATGATGGGACCTGGAACATGGATACTATATAACAATTAGGTGGGCCGTCAACTCGCTTGACTTGGGCTACTTTGCTGGGGGAAATGTTGTAAATTGTATATGTTATATGTTACTACTGCACTTTATCCAATGCATTACTGACGAAGCCCTTCAGGGTGAAAGATGTTGAGTGGGGTGTGAATGTCACCCCCCCTCCCTTCCCCCGTATTCTGGGAGACCAGGCATCTTTTGCACTAGCTACAGAACTCAGCAGAGATCACATGACAGGACTAAAGAAGTCGACACCTGTGGTACATTTCAGAGTGTAAATCAGGGAGAGGTAAGATTTTACAATGGGCAAACATTGACTAAATGAATTGTAAATGAATATTTAAAACGAAAATTAAGCAATTTTGTTAACAATGTTGTTTTGTTTGTCTTTAAGTTATCAATATGTTTTTTTGGAGTGTTTGAGTAAACTGGAGTATCTGGAGGAAACCCAGGCAAATGCATGGAGGGCTTTTGGGTCTTGTTTTAGTGTTGTCATTATAATTTATATCACTTCTCCTCCAAGTTTCATCAAAAATATCCATACCGTGTGCTAATGGGGACAATTCCCTGACATAACTACTGTATATGTAAATTAGTTTTATGATTCTCTAGTTATCAATGGCTACACTAAGTCGGCATAAAATTAGATCCATCCTTTATTTCTAAGTAAATCAGTCCAACAGTGATGTAGAGTGACATAACAACGCAGAGTTGCTTATATAAGGAACACTCAGCTTTGGACAAAGTAGTTATCACGGAAGTTAATTTCACAATGGGATGAGATGAAAGATTTAAGTGACTTTGAACGAGAGATGATCGTCGGTGCAAGAAGAGCTGGTGCTAGCATCTCTGAAATGACGACTCTTTTAGGAATTTCTCTCCCAACAGTATCTCGGATGTTTAGAGAGTGTCAGTTGGGAAAAAAGGACTATTCTGGTGGAAAAAGGCTGGTGAACGAGAGAGGTGAAAGACGAGTAGCACGCTTGGCCCCCAGCAACAGCACAAATTACAGCTGAATTCAATGCAAGTACACCACAAAGCATATCACAATGAACAACAAGATGGACTTTGCAAAGGATGGGCTTTAGCAGCAGAAGACCATCAAGAGTGCCTTTGGTATCACAGCAAAATAGGAAAATATCCCTGTTGCCACCGTGCTCAATTGGTCTCAAATTGGTTTGAGGAACATCAATGAGAGTTTAATGTGCTTCCATGGTCAGTTCAGTCCCATGACTTCAATCCTATTGAGCATTTGTGGGACAAAGTCAAAAGATCACTTCAAAGCTTGGAAATGCCACCATCCAATCTGACCCAACTTAGAGCTGCCATTGCATCAGCAGGGGCCAACATTCCTCAACAACTGTATCAGCATCTTGTTGAGTCCATGTCGAGAAGAATATTGGCTGTGATCAGAGCAAAAGGTGGACTAACTCGTTATTACAGGGAATTTTTGGGCCGCTCAGTGTATAAGTGTACTATAAAACAGGAGCTCTGACTGCATTCCTGCCTCCTAAAACAACAAGGAATACTTTGCTTGGTGTCTCCACCAGTCCTGAAATGCTTTGTTACATTCTGTGTAAGTGGACTTCATCAGGGGTAATTATCTTCTGAATGAAGAAAGCAATAATGTAGTTAACACTAGTGACAGCAAACTTGGAGAGGCCTCTAGAGTGGTGTTAATGAGAATGATTTTACTGCCTGACAATAAACACTTATTCCATTGACAGTGGAGAGCCTAACTAGTAGGTGATAAGGAGGATCTTGTGTAACAATATCTAGGTCAGTGGGGACCTGGAGGCATGAGCTAGTTTGGTGATGATTAATACTAAATGTGTCTTTCACTGGATATTAAAATAAGGGTACGCACTGAGCCTTCTTCTCTGAACAATAGAGCCTTTTATTTATATTGTGGTCTAGACAATTTAAATAGAATAAAGGACAATAATATTGCACAAGAGTAAGTTGCATAATATTCAGTAGCAATAATTGTGGCACTACTTCCTATTGTTTTATCAGGGCTAAGTATGTACGAGTATCAAACATGCAAAAAAGTGCTGGGTAAATTTATGCATGGAAAGTAGCCGCTAGTAGAAGACAGGTAAGTTTACCAATATCCTGCCATCACTAAACCTAACCCTATTCTCACACAGAGCCCTGCCTCTACCAGTGCCTACCCTTACCCCCTCCACCGATGCCTAACCTCAATCAAACCCCCCCACCCAGCTCCAATGTTCCAATGGGCTCCCAAACTCCTGTGTTTCCTGCTTCCCATGAGGAGATCTCTAGGTTGCCTCCAGCTGGTTATAGCTAGCCTGCCACAAAAGGTCTTAAAGTGACCCTGGGATGAGGGGGACTGAAAGCTTTATACACACCTGGGGCTTCCTTCAGCCCCCTCTGTGCAGATTGCTCCCACGCCAGCATCTAAATCTTCCTAAATGCTCTGGTAGCAGCACTGTTTTCTGCAACCAGTCAGGCATACTCCGCATGTGCAGCCTGCGTGCGCCCGACACGCCACGCTCCCGTCGCTGGGAGCATTATGTGCCTGCGCAGTACTGCTGTGCAGGCACAAAACACTCCCAGTCGAGGGAGCGAGACGGGGAAGTCCGCTTGGCCGCACTGCACCTGTGCCGACTGGCCGTGGAGAATGGGCCTGCTACTGCTGCATCTAGGTGGATTTAGACGCCGTCTTGGGAGCGATCTGCACAGAGGGGGCTGAAGGAAGCCCCAGTAGTGGCCAGCTGCATTCACTGCTTCAAATTAACTTTCAACATTTTTAGATTAGAATTGGCACATAATTTGCATCTGTTTTGCATTCAAGGCATGTACCGTATTTAGTTCCGGAGGGGCTTCGCATTGCCTCTGTAGGATTGCAGTTCAGATGCATCCTTGAGCGCTGTCACTTATCTGTCTGTCTGTGCGGAGGGGGCTGGAGGAAGCCCCAGATATGTATATATATATATATGTACTTGAAGGTGTTCATATACTGTCTGATTTTTGGCTTAACAGATTACACATTAGATTCGACATGAACATCAAATCAAAATCTCTGGCATTGTTTAATAACCGTAAACACATGCTTCCTGCAGGTGTACAATTAGATCTTGCATTAGAATCACTCTACCAACAGTTGAAAAGCTATCTGGAAGTAGCCTTTAATTGTGAAACATAGTTTGGGATTTTTTAGGAGCAGGAATATTTTGCAATTATACAAATCATTTCTTTTAAATGGGTTGATATTTCTAGCAAATTAGTTTGCTTTAAAAGCATCTGCCAGCAATCTTTTGAACCCAACATAACTGATTAATAAATTTTAAGGGCTTGTTCATATCTAGGGCGCTTTCGGCCTTTTTTTCAAGCGCAGGCGATTTTCAAAATCGCCCACAAAACGCTTGTGCAATGATTCTCTATGAGAAGGTTCATATCCGTGCATTTTGTCTGCTTTGCGCTCCGCAAAGCAATGCCTGTACCATTTTTGGGGGCGATTTTGCTCTAATGGAAGGTATAGGAAGAACGCTAACCGCTCACAAAATCGCTTTATGCAGCGATTGCGTTTGAAGAATAAGTACATTCTGTTTCGGGTCATAGAGTTCACTTCCTGACTGACATCAGGAAGTGACAAAATGGAATTGCTCTGCAAAAGCGCTTTGCCCAAAATCGTAGAGTGCAGTGGAGCACCAAGAGGGGGAAAATAAAAAGCTAAAAAAAAAATCAAAAATCGCTGCCGTCAGCGATTTCGATTTTAGATGTGAACAAAGCCTAAAAGTGGATGAGTTGAAAGTAGGATTGGTAGACTTTCATGGAGTTTGTGGGGGAAGGCGTGGCAGGTAATTGACAGGTGCATGTGTTTAGCATGTGGGTAATGTAATGCCTGCAATACACGGGTCGATCCGGCAGCCGATTAGCCGCCGGATCGACCCCAGCCGCCTCCCTGCCTGTCCGCGCGGATCGATTGCTGCTCGTCCCGTCGGCGTTTCCTAATCAGCGCTCGATTTCCTGCCATTGTCTGCAGGGATCGAGCGGGCGGGAGTCGAGCGGCTTGATCGGGCCAGCTGAATATTATCAGCTGGCCGGATCAGCTGGTCGATACACGGTACAGAAACGTACCGTGTATCCCCAGCATAAGAAAAACACACAAAGGGAATTGCATATGGGCCCTTCTTTATAAAATGCCTTTTAAACCCCACACAATATCAATTTAAAAGTAGTTTTTCTACTACTTTTGGTACTTTTCTTAGTTGCAAAATGCTGAACAGTTATTTTAAAGAGAACCCGAGGTGGGTTCTAAGGATCCAATTAGCTAGGAGATAATTTTTCTTCTTCTTTTTAAAATAACTTTTCAGCACTCTGCAATTGAAAAAGTACCCAAAATTCATGAAAAAGTGCTATTAAAATTATTTTGAGTATTTTCTCACTTGCTGGTGGCTTACACATTTTATTTACAACTAGTAGACCTAAGCCCATTTAAAAACGGGCTCTAGGTCTGTGTTTCTGGGCAGTGGGCGCGCGCTACCGCCGTCCGACGTGCGCACACCTGCCGCCACGCACGAGCACCGCACACCCGGCCGCCCGCTCACATGCCGCCCGCTCGGCTCCCTGGCCCCGTCCTCCTGTCTCTGTGATGCTGAGTCCGTGCTGTGCACATGCGCAGTAGCAAGAAGCACGGACAACGCTACACAGAGACAGGAGGCACACGCAGGGACACAGGGGTTTTATTATATAGGATGTGAAAATACCACTTAGGAGAAAACTTAGAAGAAAAAGTAAATTGGATCGGGCCCATTACCTCTACAGGAACCAAAATTCCTGTTTAGTTTTTTTTTTTTTTTTAAGCAATCTTTTAAAGCAGATTTTAAAGGAGAAAAGAGGTGTCAAATATAAAAAATGATTTGCAATTGTTAAGTATAATAATTTAACAACTCTTACATAATGATTCTATACATACATATGATGCAAAAGGCAAAATTAGTTTTTATTATAACTCACTACATAAGATAGAAGAGTTGTGTTTCTCCTTCTGTTTGTATTAATACAAGAGACTAGTGTTAGACAAAGAGATACATTCTTATGATATGCAGCATTAAGTTAATCATATAACAGAAGAAATATAATAAGGATGAAATTCCCCCGTAAATTTGCAAAATTTCTTTTTTTTTAGGTCTCTCTTTTTGTATTTACATTTTTTTCCAATTTAAAAAAAAATAAAAATAAAAAAAATACTGGTAGTCATACAAATCGTGCTGGGCCAGTATTCGCAGGATATAGCCATCATACAGAACAGCAGCATAAATGATATAAAACAAGGATATATCCAGTGTATACACAATAAACATCCAAGTGTCTCAAGGGTATTAAGTGATCTTTTATGCTGTCAATATGCATCTTATCCTGAATAACAGCACTTAGATGCTCAGTCTTATAAATGTACTAAACCCTATTTTGAGGTCCCAGTTTTACATGCAAAATATTAATATGTTTACTCATAAACTCATATCTAATTAGTAATTATTTTTCTTGAAACCATATTTATATAATAGCAAGGGTTAGTAAGCAAGTGCTTCATCTGTGCAGTTGGAGCAGTGGGACTGCAGCAGCAGCTCTCCTGAAAACTAATTATAGACCATAAAACTTTTTGTTATTCTGCACACGTAAGAAATGCTTTTTCCAGCTAGATTTACTCAGATTTCCTCAGTTACTTATAACAGTCAGTCAAGAGATCAATATTATAGCAACAGCTCGGGAAAAAAAAAAAAAAAAGAATCACTGAGATGGAAAAAAGTTCCACATTTTCCTAAACATACTTGTTAAATCAGATGTAACTTACTGGCTTGCACCCGTGATCGTTTGTAATCATTTTGATTAGTTCAGTATAAAAACAGCAATTACTGGAGCATTCCTGTGCTTGGTAGTGCAACTGAAACCAAACAATCAACCTTAGGCGACAAGGCACTGTCAAAAGATCTCAGAAATAAACCTGTCGATAGTTACAAAGGAGATGGACAGACACATTTCAAATGAGTTATCAAACCCTAGAACCACAAAGTGTTTGGTGCTCCTAGGACCCTTTCTAAATCAAGCTGCACCTCCAACGGAATGTAAGAGCAATGATAAAACTGGTCAGAGAGGCTGCCAAGAGACTAAAGCAACTTTGAAACAGCTCTAAGAAATTTCAGCAAGAAGTGGTAATTGTGTACACGCAGCAACCATTTCCCAGGTACTACAGCTTGCACAGGAGGGCTGCAAGAAAAAAGAGATTTCTCAATTGAGGTTTGCCAAAATGCACCTTGAAGGTTCCAAGTAGGTAGAGGTGCTATGTTCAAATGAGACCAAAACAAAGTATTTGGCTTCAGCACTAAACAGTTTATCTGACAGAATGCCAATACATGTCATCATACCTACAGTAAAGCATGGTGGTGTAAATATCCCACTGTGGGGAAGTTTCTCTGCAACAGAGACCAGGGCACTTGTCAAGAAAGAAGGAAAATGGATGGGGCAAAATACCACCAGATTCTTTAAAAAAAACAACTGTTGTCTTCCAGAAGGTTGTCAATTGAAAGAAGATTCACCTTCCAACATGACACTGACCAAATGCACTCAGCAAAAGTGACCACACAAGGTGAATTACCTTGTGTGACCTAGTCAGAGCCCAGACCTAAATCCTATTGAACATCTGTGAAGTGACTTGAAGATTGCAGTCCACCAACAGTTACCATTCAATCTGACTGATTTCATTGGCCAGGTCCAAGCTGCATACAATTTGTTCTACATTTGTATGCAAGACAGAATTATCTGCATTGCATTAACCATCTCTAGCAGAGAATTAACCCAACAGGCTTAAAGGGTATCTGAACTGCCTCCCCCCAAAAAAACAAGATGTTGATGCTCAGCTAAGAGGGAAGGGTCTTCAGTGGCCTTCCAAAGGCTATTGAAGGCACAAAAGGGAGACAGCGGTGGAATAAGGGGACTCAGAGAGGACTGGTAAGGAGATATGGGATCCAGAGCCTTCGCTCTCCATAGGTGAGTAACTATTTTTTTTTCAGTTCAGGTTTGCCCTAAAGCTGTAATTAAAACATACAGAGTTAAACTCCGTTAAGTACTGACATGGGGTAATTCTTTATACATTTCTCATTTCAATGATTTTTGTTTTCTTTGCCATTTTATTTTTCGCTGAGCTTTTACAAGCTGCAGTGAGTAAATACAGCTGGAAAAATGATTTTTTTTTTTGTGTGTGCCCATGGCTGCAAAGCTACAAAATGTGAATATTTTGAAGAGGGTGACTCTTCTGTACCCACTCAGATGATTAAACATGGACTGCAGTAATGAGGCTCAGAGGTAATATTAGTGTGAACAGCTAAAGTGACTTCACTGTAAACCTCGGCCAACCACCCCTTGGATTCTGCAGAGTCAGAGCTTGGCTGTAGAGCTTTCCTTGGCTGGGCTATACTCAGAGCCACGATTACATACAGTGGGTAATTGCCCAGTTATCACCAGCTGATCAGCTATTTTACTGTAATATATTAAAGCCCAAACTGTAGGGTTATTAACACAGGCTGCCTACATTCCTCACCATAAAAATCAAATACATCGGTCTGGTTTTTGGTTTATTACCTAAAAAAAAATAAATTAAAAACCCAATTTCTTTTATGGAATTTTCTATCATGTGACCATGGACTGGCTTCTGTTCCTCCCCTCTCTGCCCACTGCCCCTAGAGAGGGGTGTGGCCTAGTTATGGGGAGGAGGGATATCATACTCTATATGCCAGAGTGGGTATATTTCAGGTTGGGGAAGAGTTCAGTAATCCAGAAATTCTGCTTTAGTAATGTACCAGAGATCCAAACCTATCAAAAATCGATACTTACCCAGGGCTTTCTCCAGCCCCAGAAACACGTGTGAGTCCCTCAGCGTCCTCCCGCGGTCTGCCGTTCAGCCGCGATCAGCCCCAGTAACTGTCTCAGTCAGGTCCAGTCTTGGTCTTCTGTGCATGCGCGGACCTCCTGCGCATACACAGTAGACCCGGACTGACGCGACTGAGCCAGTTACCGGGCTGATCCTGATCACGGATGAACGGCAGACCGCGGGAAGACACTGAGGGTCTCACATGTGTTTATGGGGTAGGAGAAAGCACTAGGTAAGTATCGATTTTTTTAAGGGCTTAGACCTCTGGTTTACTTTAAAAGACAACTGTTTAAGGTCCATACCCACAGCACGATTTTTCAGACGATTTTTTGTGGTTAATCTTTTTTGCAATATTGCACACCACAATTTAATGAAAATGCATCAAACGTTGTTTCACACAGGCCATTCTCGGCTATTGTTCGTTTTTAAACAACCGCCATGTTGGATCATATCACGGAGGATTATTCCGATCCCAATTGACTTTTGCAGCAATTTGCCGCAATTGTGTAAATGGATTGGGGAATGATCGTTTTTTGACTGAGATCCTCGATCCATCTGGGTACATAGCTTCAGGTCCTAAAAAATGTTAGCTACTCACCTAAGAGGAGGGAAGGCTCTGCACCTCTCCCTCTTTGTGTTCCCTCATTCCACCACCGAGCCCCCACATTCCAGCCTCCGATTTTAATGTCAAAAAGACCTCGGGTCCCCTGCGTGTGCACAGTACGGAGCCAATCGTCTTCGGAAGTACTAGGAGACCCAAGGAGACTTGAAGATGCAGCCAGAAGGTGATTTGAATGGGGGTCCAGCGGTGGAACGAGGAGATGCAGAGAGGAATGGAGAGGCTCTGATACAGGGATGTCAATCCGGTCCATCGAGGGCTGAGGTCCTCACACATTTTTGACACAGCTCAAATTGATGGGTCTGAATTAGGAAAGGTGTGGTCCATCAGGTAGAACACATAGCTTCAGGTCCTAAAAAATGTTAGCTACTCACCTAAGAGGAGGGAAGGCTCTGCACCTCTCCCTCTTTGTGTTCCCTCATTCCACCACCGAGCCCCCACATTCCAGCCTCCGATTTTAATGTCAAAAAGACCTCGGGTCCCCTGCGTGTGCACAGTACGGAGCCAATCGTCTTCGGAAGTACTAGGAGACCCAAGGAGACTTGAAGATGCAGCCAGAAGGTGATTTGAATGGGGGTCCAGCGGTGGAACGAGGAGATGCAGAGAGGAATGGAGAGGCTCTGATACAGGGATGTCAATCCGGTCCATCGAGGGCTGAGGTCCTCACACATTTTTGACACAGCTCAAATTGATGGGTCTGAATTAGGAAAGGTGTGGTCCATCAGGTAGAACACATTCCTCTCTTTCTCAGTCCATCTTAAACACTGACAGCATGGATCTGGCCCTCCAGGCCTGGAGTTCCACACCTGGGGCCATATGTAATTCACTTTTTCACCTGAGTTTTCTCCTAGGTGATGTTTTTAAATGTGTCAATAAAATGCCTGTTAAGCCACCAGCAAGCAAGATAATACTCAAAATAATTTTGATAGTACTTTTGTACTTACTTCTCAGTACTTTTTCAGTTGAGAAGTGCTGGAAAGTTATTTTAAATAGAAGATGAAAAATTATCTCCTAGGAGAAAACACAGGAGAAATAATTGCATATGGGCCCTGTGCTCTAAGGGAACCAGAGCCTTCTCTCCTATCAGGTGGGTGTGTAATTTGTTTTTTTTTAGGATGTTACAGTTGTCCTTTAAGGTGGCCACACACAATACAATTTTTTTTATATTTCTTTTCAATTCAAGAAGTACAATCAATTTTCCTGATTAATATTAACCACTTCCCAACTGAGGGGTTTTACCCCTTGACCACCAGAGCAATTTTCACCTTTCAGCGCTCCTTACATTCATTCGTCTATAACTTTATCATTACTTATCACAATGAAATGAACTATATCTTGTGTTTTTCGCCACCAATTAAGCTTTCTTTAGGTGGGACATTATGCCAAGAATTATTTTATTCTAAATGTGGTTTAATGGGAAAACAGGAAAAAATGTGGGAAAAAAATTATTTTTCAGTTTTCGGCCTTTATAGTTTTCAAATAATGCATGCTACTGTAATTAAAACCCATGAAATGTATTTGCCGATTTCTCCCGGTTATAAAACCGTTTAAATTATGTCCCTAACCACAATATTTGGTGCCAATATTTTAATTGGAAATAAAGGTGCATTTTTTTCAGTTTTGTGTCCATCCCTAATTACAAGCCCATAGTTTATAAAGTAACAGTGTTATACCCTCTTGACATAAATATTTAAAAAGTTCAGTCCCTAAGGTAACTATTTATGTATTTTTTTTAATTGTAATTGGGGAGTGTGGGAGGTAAGGAGTTAATTTTTAGTGTAAAACTAATTTATTTGTATGTAAAAAATGCTTTAGGGGGTAGTTTTACTATTTGGCCACAAGATGGCAACAGTAACTTTTTGTTTAATGCAACCTCCAAGCGAAGTACTAGGAGGCTGAGAAAGTTTTCTTTTTCTCATAATGATCGCGCTGCTTAGCGGAGAAGCAGCGGATCATTGCGGGGCTTAGATCGACGAACGGGAATGGATTTTCCTGTTCATTGATCTCCGGGCGAGCGGCGGGCGGCGTGTTTACGAGCGGGAGTGCGCGCTACAGTGAGCGGGAGCGCGGAAAGTACGGATTTCTCCATCCCTGGGGGTGAAAGGATGGAAAAAGGGACGAGAAATTCGTACGCATGGGGGTAAAGTGGTTACCATCTGAAAAATCGACCGATGTATCATACACATGTTCAATTTTTCCCCAGTCATGAAAAAAATGATTGAAAAATGATTTGCTTGGGTCTATAAATCAAAAAAATGTACAATCTATCCTATCCTATTGTGGCTGGATAGTGTAATGGTTAAGGGCTCTGCCTCTGACACGGGGGACCAGGGTTCGAATCTCGGCTCTTCCTGTTCAGTAAGCCAGCACCTATTCAGCAGGAGACCTTAGGTAAGTCTCCCTAACGCTGCTACTGCCTATAGAGCGCGTCCTAGTGGCTGCAGCTCTGGCGCTTTGAGTCCGCCAGGAGAAAAGTGCGATATAAGTGTTTGTCTTTGTCTTTACGCCATTCAATGTTCTGAAAACTCTACCGAAATTTCCACCACTCCTGATATAATTTTATTGAAAAAAAAAGTTTACCTTTTTCTTTACAACCAATCATTTGACTGAATTGCCTTAAAATCTGACTTTTTATCGTTGCATTATTGCACATGGCTACTTAAACACATCAAATGTTTATATCTTCAAATTTTCTAAAGTTACAGAGTGCCCAGCAAGCTCATGGTGAAACAGAACTCTTATAAAGGCAGATTTCTGATTTTCAGATTTTCTACAAAAGTAAAAATATGAGTTGTTTCTACCTGCTCCCCATCCTCCACTGCAGTCAAAGCTTGATCCCGTCAGTCATGTGGTAACCATAGTAATGTGGTTTATGTAAGGTGGGGAGGTGACTAAAATCCTAAGAGCAGTCAGATGCCTGCCTTGTTGTGTGGACTGCATCACTATGGTTACCACATGAACGGTGGTTGATAAGTGGGATGGGGGAAGGTGGGGCAAGTGGGTACCAGGCTGTTGGCAATGACGACATGGGGATTGGGGACCTGTGCTTAGAGATTTAATCTTACATTTGTTTTTGGTTTTTTTGGGATCTACAATTTTAGGGGGTCTACCTTTAGACTGAAACTTTACATGGAAATAATTAGATGTGGAAGCAATTCATTATTTAATGGACACCCTGAAAAATTAATCAATCGGATGGTTGATTTCTCAGTCTCTTTTGAGTCTCATTCATCCTTTGCAGAGTCCAGTAACAGCCCCCGTTAATTCCAGTTCTCATAGTTAAAAGAACTACAGAGAAGTTAAATTTAGCGCATACAATCTAAATATGTATTGTTTCATATCTCTCACTTTTTCGCTTCTCGTGAGTCAAGATAATACAGGTATTTTCCTTAAAGTGTACCCGAGGCAATATATGACATAATGAGATAAACGTGTGTATGTACAGTGCAAAACCTATCAATAACCAGGCTGTTTTTTTTTTTTGCTGCCTCAAAGTGTTAAAGGAGTACTGTAGGGGGGTAGGGGGAAAAAGAGGTAAACTTACCAGGGGCTTCTAATGGTCCCCCGCAGACGTCCTGTTGCTGTGCAGCCACTCACCGATGCTCCGGTCCCCGCCTCTGGTTCGCTTCTGGAATTTCCGTCTTTAAAGTCGGAAAACCATCTGCATCTGTGTGGCCATTCCCTCCCCCTCGCTCCCGCTGACGTCACCAGGAGTGCATTGCGCAGGCCCAGTATGGTCTGTGCCTGTGCAGTACGCTCCTGGTGATGTCAGTGGGATCGAGGACACGGGCGTGCAGGTGCAGTGGTTTTCCGACTTTAAAGTCGGAAATTCCAGAAGTGAACAAGAAGCGGGGACCGGAGCATTGGTGAGTGGCTGCGCGGGCCCAGGATGTCTGCAGGGGACCATTAGAAGCCCCGGGTAAGTTCACTCTACAGTATTCCTTTAATTTTCAGGCATGCAAGTGACAGTTTCTCTCTTACCTTACCTTGGAATACAGTAAACCTCACTGATTAAATTTTGACCAAGATTTCATTGAA
Source organism: Hyperolius riggenbachi (assembly GCF_040937935.1). Taxonomy (NCBI): domain Eukaryota; kingdom Metazoa; phylum Chordata; class Amphibia; order Anura; family Hyperoliidae; genus Hyperolius; species Hyperolius riggenbachi. Next base: position 77,874,015 of record NC_090655.1, read on the forward strand.
AAGACCCTATTTTTTTTACCATGTTTTATTCAATTCAATTTTTTTAATCAAATTTAAAATCTAATCTTAAAGGCTATGTGTATAACGCGCATAGTGACACTTTGCGGTGCATAACCCGTTAAAATAGGATTGCAACACAACAAAGGGGAAAAGTTCCATTGCGCGTTGTGTGTGTTGTGACTCATACAGTGAAGCATACAGTACATAGCAAGTATGCTTAACTGCAACTGTTAATGTGCACGTTATGCTGTTAACTCACTTCATGCATTGCGAAGGGCTGACTGATTCCACCGCACTGCTAACTGATGTGAACACACCATTACAATATAAATATAACGCACTGAAACGCGACGGGCAGGGATTAGATAGGTTAAAATCACAGACGTTTTGCTGCAATGCGAAATCGCACCCTTTGGGGATGCTGCGTTTTCAGGAAACCTCTGTGATTGTGTACAGCATAAAAAAAAAAGATACAACCTGCACTTTTTTTTCGCACTATGCATGCGATGTCTCATTGAAAATCACTGGCTTCTGTAAATAAAAGCCTGCGTTCAAATCTCAGACAAATGCACATAGCATACGAAGAATTGCTTGCAAGGAATCGTCTTCTGTGATCGCTCTCCATGCAAACGTAGTCTTATGATAAATACACACAATGCAATTTCCAGTCCGATTGATGGGAATCAGATGATTATTTACCACTTGTAAATAATCTTTGTGTGTACATGTCCAAACTGCTCCCAATTGATTTTTTGACAAAGTGATTGATTTTGCAAAGTTATCATTATTATGTATATATAACGCCGTCATCTTACGCAGCTCTGTACAGAAATTATAGTCTTGTCACTAACTGTCCCTCAGAGGAGCTCACAATCGAACCCCTACCATAGTCATGTCTGTGTATGTATCGAGTAGTGTATTTACTGTAGTCTAGGGCCAATTTATGGGGAAGCCAATTAACTTATCTGTATGTTTTTGGGGATGTGGGAGGAAATCGGAGTGCCCGAAGGAAACCCACACAGACATGGAGAAAACATACAAACTCCTTGCAGATAGATCCCTGGCTGGGATTTGAACCAGGGACCCAGCGCTGTAAGACGAGAGTGCTGCCCACTACGCCACCGTGCTGCCTGTCATGAGAAAAGGTATTCCGTTATTGATTGGGAGCAGTTTGGACATGTCCACACTATACAACTTTCCATCAGATCAGACGGGAAATTAAATCATGTGCATCCAGCTTTAAAACCATCTGATCGTGTATGGCAGCCTTTGCTTTGCCTATGGAGAAATCTTGCAGCATAAAGTCACAAATGACATCATAGGCATTGTCAGCTCTGACGTCACCTGCACTTTGAGCACAGGTAATCTAGGTGGCATTAGCCTGCCTGCCCTGAAGAAGGGGGGGCGGGAGTATTGAAGTTAGAGAAAGAGATGGAAAAAGAGAGCCAGAGCGCGCATAGCATAGTAATTCCAATACAAACAAACCATCCCTCTGTGCAGCGATGTGTGCCAAACTCTGGAGCCCAGAGAGAAGGAGGGGATGGGGATGGGAGGGATGCAGGGGAAGAAGCCAGAGGAGAGCTGATGGGATTGGTGCAGGGGAGGAATACAAGGTCAGGTTTCAGACATGAGGGTGTATCTGGGGAGGAGGAAGGGGCTGGCAGTTAGCACCAAGACTGCTACACTTTCCATTGCTTTTCATACACGGGATCTACACTAGTTGTCCCTCACCTCTCTGTTCACTTTTAGGAACTTTCTGCAGAGTTGTCTGATTATCTGTTTGGCCGTGGTGAGCAGGGGGTGACTTGCAGCTCTGGGGATACTGTGGATTTAGCGCCCTGATTGGATTTGCTACTCATTGGAAGGAGCCGATTGCGTCTGCGATCACAGGACTAGCGCCGAATTCACTCATTCACCCTGGATGGGGCGACCACAGGACTTGCGCCCAGTTCACACATTCGCCCTGGATGGGGGGATCGGGCTGCTGCCCCTCTTTTGAAGCTCGCTGGCCGCTTGCTGCTGCTGCTGGGTGCTGTTGTATGAGGATTACAGGCTGTGGACTGGGATTCCCGGGGATCCTTGTGGCCGCTTCTTGGAGGTGCTGAGAAGAGTCAGAGCAGCTGGAGTCTGACCTGAGGATCTCTCCCCAGAGAGTTGCTGAGACTTCTGCGTCTTGCCAGGCGTACGCCTGCGGCAGGACAGGGGACCCTGCACAGCTCATTCTTTCCAGGTAGCTATACAGTATATACATGTCTGCTCTTACTGATGTCACTGCACACAGCATGCTGCATTCTGCATAGGAATGTGCCTACAGGATTGTCAGATTACATACACACGATCTGATTGTACAATTGATACAATCTTGATTGTACAATCTTACCACGACTGGTCATATAAGGGACCACATAAAGTTACTATACAAAGTTAAATCAGTTAACTCTTCTATTACAAGTATTTGCTAAGATTGTAGGATTAGTGGGCACATTAAATGTAATATTCTAGCTATCACAAGGTGTCCACTAATGATACAATCTTGATTGTCCAATCTTACCACTTCTGTATAACAGGAGGTAAGTATGCATGTAAGTATATTTATTGAGTTTACCATTCTACTGCATAGATTTTTTTTTTTTTTTTAAGGTTGTACAATCAAGATTGCATCATTAATGGGCACTTTTAATGAACTTTGTGGTTACAGGCTATTTCTGTCACCACATGCAGCATTAAAATCTTTTTGCAAATCCTAATTTCAAAAAATATTGTAGCCAGGATATTGAATGATGTATGTTGAACTGCTCCTGTATCTATATTCCCTATTATTGTACATTGTACAGCGCTACGGAAGAGGTTGGCGCTATATTAATAAAATAATAATTGCACAATTTTGTCACTGGCTACAGTCTGTAGTGATGTAATACTATTACTTCTAGCATCATGCAGTGTTTATTTACTCTGGGATTTTTTGTGTGTGCAAATGAACAATGCAGTGAAGTATGCAGTCTGATTGCAATGTGTATATGGTGGTCACTGGTCATTAAAAGTGTCCACTAATGATACAATCTTGATTGCACAATCTTGTGACCAAATCTGTGTCGTAGAAGGGTAAACTGAGAGAATATATTTTGGATATTTTAGGTTGTCCCTCATATTACATAGAGGTGGTAAGATTGAACAACCAAGATTGTATGGTGTGTGTTGAGCTTTAGGATGGTAGCTGCTGTCTTGTCCCACTCACAGCATGTTGGATTGTCTCGTTCCAGAGAGATTTGTCCTCTGGCTGTTTGTCCTTGGATCAGCATGCTTGCAGCACGTTTTATCACTACAAGCAAATATTGCAAGCCTAGGAAGCACAAGGCGAAGGGGGCAAATGTGTTACCTTAGCTTCCTGGAGATGTCTGTGATCATAGTACTAGAGGTGTTTTTAGTTAAGATTTATTTTTTTTATTTTTTATAATTTTCCTTGTTACTTTCTCAGCCGCGGACACCTAAGTGACAGTTGTGTGACATCTCTCCCTTTTCTCTCTCAGTCCTGGCACAGCTTGGGTTACCCCACCTTAGCATGTCTACCTGACTGTCTTCCCGTGGGCGATAGAAGTCTTAATTGCTGAAAAAAATGGAACAATAGAAGAAGGGAGGTCCCATGTTGTCATTCTGCTAAGATGCTTTAGATCTTTTGCTTCGCTGGGTTTGCCTTTTGTGAATAAGCTGTGTTTTTATCCCTTGGGACAGGCTGGATGGATTTGACTGGAGAACAAGTTTTTGTCACCTCTGAAACAGTCAAATATCCAAAAAGGTGGGAATAAGACTTGTGACTCCTCTAAGTTTTCTTCACCACTGTCCAGTCAGTTAGAAGAACTTTTATTGTCTATATATTTGTTTGATTTCATGTTTAGGATTTACAGATTACCCAGCAAGCTCATGGTGAACCAGAACTCTTAGGAGTATGTAAGGAACTACAAAGCACCAAAAAGCCCTCTTACTAAAATGTTATACAAACCAACTGACCTACAAAACGGGAAGGCTGTATTACCATTGCTGTGATTTTTGTGTGCATTTTTTGTTTCCCTTTTTATGTCTGCTCTGGTATGTTGTTACACAATAGTTCAGTTTTACTATAAAATGTCTTCTTTCAGCAAGAGGGGTTAAAAGCCCTAAAGGCCACTGCCTATATTTCACCCTCCAATTCAACGTTAAATGAAAAGTCCTGGGCTGAATAGGTTAGACTGACTGGTTATAAAACTGTCTAAACTAGTGACAGATTTACGCAGTCTGGGGTTGAGGCTCTGGAACGTAGCTGCATTTCACTGAAGTCTGGGGCCTGCTAGGAATGTCACATCCTTGTGTAGTGTAAACCTATTTTTCTTCCCTGAGAGGCCTTTTATGTTCTTCATTATAACAAAAGGATCCCTCTGTGGTACAGTGAAAGTCGGCAATCAGGGCTCTGTTAACTGTTTACAGTCAAAGGATAAACTTCAGCCTGAATGGAGGCATTGATAGAGATGCAAGCAAACTTGATGTATTGTTAAAACGCAGATATTTCTGTCTGTAGTAAAACTACAACTCCCATCTTCCTCACCTGCCTATAGGTATGCTGAGGTTGCCAAATAATGGAAATGTGTGTTGGATAATCGTTGACCAAAAAGATTTTTTTTTGGGGGGGGGGGGGGGGGGGGGATTAGTTGCATGTTTTCTCTTGTTAAAATGTTGGTGTGTGACTATGTAATGAATGAATGGCCGCAGGATACCTTGGCCCATATGCAATTCATGTTTTCTATTAGGTGACTAGTTTTCTCCTAGGTGACTAGGCTCAATACCATGCCTTTAAAACCAGCAGCAGCAAGATAGCACCTTTTTTCACCTACTTTTTAGAACATTTTCAATATTCTGAAAAGTTGTTATAAAGAGCATAAGAAAAACATTCTCCTTGGAGAGAACCCAATAGCAAAAAAGTTAATTGCGTATGGGCCCTTCTGTCTTAAGAAGGCACAATTATATTTAGCATTGCATTTTAGAGGGCTTTTTGGTCTCTTTGAGACCTTTTATACCTTTCAGGTATTTCCATAGTATTTGGTTATTTTATTTGCTGTCTCCAAAAGATGTGCACTATTGTTAGATTGGGCAATGTATTAACTGGATTGACAAAGGAAAATTATGCTCACATCTATTAGGATGCATACATACACCTAATTTTGTTGGGCCAATCACTAACCCATTTTACCACCTCCTTGTAATATGGAGCTTACCTGCAGAATCTGTTCATAGTATTGAAAACTTGTTTGCCCTTATACATGGAAGTGACAAATTGGCCAATCAAAATTGGAGGTGTGTAAGCACCTTTTATTTGAACTCTATGTTGTTTATAAAGGTAATTGTATCAGTACTGTTTTCGCTTGTAATCTACTTGGATTGTTAAAGGCATTTCAGCTTGTAAATACTACTTACTATACAGTAAAGTTATTTTGATGGACTTTCAGAAGGTGTTTTTGCTACCTGCTTTGTTAATAGTTTCTCCCAGGTGGAGCCCAGCCATTGTATTATTTTAAAAGCCAACAGTTGGCATTGGAGCTTTTAATCATTGAATCTTCCCTCCTTGGTTATCTCTTAACAACACTCTACTGATTTAACAAATTCGCAAGTTGATAAAATTTGGGTCAGGCAACTAGCCAGGAGTGCTTAAAAGTCTGTAGCTAGTAATTGGGACTTTGAAGAACCTTGATTCATAAATGGTATTCCTATTGAATAGCCCAAAGTATTAATCAGATTGTAACACGTGTGTGTGTGTGTGGCAAACTTTTTTTACATTTTCAGTTGTGCTCCGAGGTCTTCTGTCGTGTCTTCTGTTTCTTACACATCTGTAGTTATGGCGTAACTCCTAATTCTTTACTACACAGCAAAAAAATAGTTTCCAGTATCCAAGCCGTCATTGGTCTTTGGGAATCTTAACTGTTGGATAAATGGCTTGTGTAGTCGGAAATGACAGAGGTCATATGATCAGAACATTGGTTGCAAATGTTCTTCTCTACTCCTTTTCTTCATAGAGAACAGATTGAAAATATTCACAGTAATGATCCAAAATAATCAGTAGCACTGCATGCAGCAATGAGGCTGTGCAAACCCCAGTAGTCAATGTTAACCAGATCTTCTTGGTTTTTAAGTATTCATTTCTGATTGGTGGATACAGATGTCTAAACCTGGCATACTATTGCCACTCTCTGCACCGAGCAAGTCCATGTTACAATTGTTAGGAGAAATGCCTTCAGTTTGCAACTACAGGAGAACTGTAATCTTTTATGTCTGTAGGTATCTCAGTGTGATAAGGAGAAGGCTTGAGCAGCTGATCAGTAATAGCAAAAAGCCACAGGCTGCCAATCTTGAATCTAAACATTGAAGTGACTTAATTATGATGCACCTCATGAGTTGAGTAACATACGCCAACTGCTGCAATTCTTCTCCTTATAATGTGTTCAGTGTGTGGATTCCTACAGGGTTTTAAATAGTCCTTTTCAAGCTTGAATTTGAAGTGTTTGGGGGAGAAAAAAGTGCTATCTAATTAAAGCAATTATCAATGCTCCCCAAGCCTGGAGACCAGAGTGTTTTGCTGTAAATCCAGGGACCAGGATGTCTTTGTATGAAGCATGTATTGTCCACCGCCAATTGGTGAATGTACATTGTGTGTTGGCATCTGCACAGGGCAGTTGTATGTTCGTGTGAAATTTTGCATTCGTAACCTGTATAGTGAAGTGCATGTCATGTCTCTAGGGCCATTCAAGTCTCATTGTGACTATTAAAAGGGGGGGTGCAAAAGCGCCTTGATTTGGAGGCAAGGAGTGACTTGAGGAGAGGCAGCCCTCCCTTCCTGGAATGCCAATTAAGATGCAGATGAGGGCTATTTTGTGATCTCAGCTAAGCTTTAGAAATAAATCTATGGTAGGGTGTTGAGGGAGGAGGAGGCCCAGGTTTTCTTGGAGCTGAAATGAGAAATTCTATATGGGATTTGCAAGCACAATTAAAGATGATGGAGGATAGCCTTCAAGGGATTTAGCAAGGCAGTGGAGCAGGGGTTAAACCCCTCTTCTTCTTTTTTTATTAACATGGGACATTGAAAGTTCCTTGGGGATAGCGATGCTAAATAAAAAAGGGGGTTGAATAAGAAGGTGCTGTTTTAATGAGGAAAGATGTGCTTCTAATTGGGGTTCCTTGCTGCAGAGAGTGACGGGCCCAAGTACTGGGCTGAATGGTGAAAAAGTTTCAGCATTGAATGAGGAAGCTCTCTACTCCTTCTTGTCAGATGCTTGGCTTACAGAGGCGAGGTCATCACAGCAATTCTTCTCTGCCCAAATGGAAGGAAATTAGTAAGAAAAGATTCTCTCTTCTGATTTTTCTTTCTAGCATTATAGAGACCTATTTTCTACAGATTCTTTGTTTTTATCAACATTGTTGAGTTGTTCCTGTGCTTTAGAGCAGAAAAGGTTTAAGATGAAATGGGGGCCCTAGGCAGGATAGCTGTTTTGGCCCACTTCTGATGGTCACCTGGCGTTTCTTAGTAAGATTTGGTGGGGGCTAGCGTCCACCAGGGCCTAGAGTCTCTCCAGGCCCTAGGTAGCTGCCTAGGCCTGCCTTGTCTATGATCCGGCTCCGCTTAAGAGGTACAGTGGGTTGCAAAAGTTTTCGGCCCTCTTGAAGTTTTCCACATTTTTTTCACATTACTGCCACAAACATGAATCAATTTTATTGGAATTCCATATGAAAGACCAACACAAAGTGGTGTACACGTGAGAAGTGGAACGAAAATCATACATGATTCCAAACATATTTTTTACAAATAAATAACTGCAATTATTCGGCCCCCTTTGATCTTAGTGCAGTCAGTTGCCTATAGACATTGCCTGATGAGTGCTAATGACTAAATAGAGTGCACCTGTGTGTAAACTAATGTCAGTACAAATACAGCTGCTCTGTGACGGCCTCAGAGGTTGTCTAAGAGAATATTGGGAGCAACAACACTGTGAAGTCCAAAGAACACACAAGACAGGTCAGGGATCAAGTTATTGAGAAATTTAAAGCAGGCTTAGGCTGCAAAAAGATTTCCAAAGCCTTCAACATCCCATGGAGCACTGTTCAAGCGATCATTCAGAAATGGAAGGAGTATGGCACAACTGTACACCTATCAAGACAAGGCCATCCACCTAAACTCACAGGCCAAACAAGGAGAGCGCTGATCAGAAATGCAGTCAAGAGGCCCATGGTGACTCTGGATGAGCTGCAGAGATCTACAGCTCAGGTGGGAGACTCTGTCCATAGGACAACTATTAGTCATGCACTGTACAAAGTTGGCCTTTATGGAAGAGTGGCAAGAAGAAAGGCATTGTAACAGAAAGCATAAGAAGTCCCGTTTGCAGTTTGCCACAAGCCGTGGGGGACACAGCAACCATGTGGAAGAAGGTGCTCTGGTCAGATGAGACCAAAATGGAACTTTTTGGCCAAAATGCAAAACGCTATGTGTGGCGGAAAACTAACATTGCACATCACTCTGAACACACCATCCCCACTGTCAAATATGGTGGTGGCAGCATCATGCTTGGGAGGGGGGGGGGGGGGGGGGCTTCTCTTCAGCAGGGAGATGGAGCCAAATACAGGGCAAACTTGGAAACAATTTTCTTGGAGTCTGCAAAACACTTGAGACTGAGGCGGAGGTTCACCTTCCAGCAGGACAATGACCCTAAACATAAAGCCAGGGCAACAATGGAATGGTTTAAAACAAAACATATCTATGTGTTAGAATGGCCCAGTCAAAGTCTAGATCTAAATCCAATCGAGAATCCGTGGCAAGATCTGAAAACTGCTGTTCACAAACGCTGTCCATCTAATCTGACTGAGCTGGAGCTGTTTTGCAAAGAAGAATGGGCAAGGATTTCAGTCTCTAGCTGTGCAAAGCTGGTAGAGACATACCCTAAAAGACTGGCAGCTGTAATTGCAGCAAAAGGTGGTTCTACAAAGTATTGACTCAGGGGGCTGAATAATTACGCACACCCCACTTTGCAGTTATTTATTTGTAAAAAAATGTTTGGAATGATGTATGATTTTCGTTCCACTTCTCACATGTACACCACTTTGTATTGGTCTTTCACGTGGAATTCCAATAAAATTGATGCATGTTTGTGGCAGTAATGTGACAAAATGTGGAAAACTTCAAGGGGGCCGAATACTTTTGCAACCCACTTTAAAAGAGCGGCTTCTTACTGTTTCTCTTTGCACTCCCAGTTCCAGTATATAGTCTTGTCACTTAACTGTCCTTCAGAGGGACATAGACCTACATAAACATACATATGTCTAGGTGTGTATCATGTAGTGTATGTATTGTAGTCTAGGGCCAATTTAGGGGAAGCCAATTTAATTGATCTGCATGGTTTTTTTGGGTGTCGGAGGAAAATATAGTGCCTGGAGTAAACCCACATACACGGGTAGAACATACAAGCTCTGTGCAGATAGGGTCTTGGCTGGGGTTAGAACCAGAGAACGAGCGCTGCAAGGCGAGATCTATAACCGCTACGCCACAGTGCTGCTATTAAGAAGATAGTTACGCCTACTGGACTGGAAAACAGAGTATTGTAGTAATGCACTTTGCATGTATTAGTTTTTATCAAGTCTTTGATTTCAGGTTACATTTTTTTTTTTTTTTAATAAAATGTATGTAGCGCCAACATCTTCCGTAGCGCTGTACATAGTACAAGTCAAGTATTGGGGGACATGGCTTGATTAACAAAGCTTAGTGCTGCATAACAGCGCGAGTTAGCTACTGCTACGCGCACTAGTGAATCAGTGTGCCTTAATTCAGTGTCCGTGCTTGCTACGCACGCTATTGGTATCGTAGCGTGCATAATCAGGGAGCATAGCGAACTCTAGTAACTTATTGTCTGCTCCTCATCTCCTGCCCTGAGCCCCAGCGGGTCCAGTCACATTAAAGGACCTGATCCCCGCACTCTGATTGGTCCAATAGGCGAGCTGTCACCTTATTGGGAGTTTAGCCTGTCTATAGGATAGGTGCGCACACACGCACTACTAAATTAAATGACGGGTCCGCCGGACCCTCCCGCCGGGCGGTCTTTAACACGCGCATACTGTCGGCTAAAGTCCGCCCAGCGGGAGGGTCCGGCGGACCCGTCGTTGCATTTAGTAGTGCGTGTGTGCGCACCTTAATTCCCCCCCCTCATCTGTGACTAATCACATTTGTAATTTAAACTCTCGCCTATGTTAGCTGGCTGCCTCGCCAGAGCAGCTAATTTATAAACACTGGATGCTAACCCTATGTCTGCTTTCATGAAAGCAGGAAGTTCGCACACTGCAGATTTATTGCTGGATTTGTATCAGCTGTAACAAAGAAATGTTTTTCTTTTAAAGGTTACTATGCTGTTGGTTGTCTTTTAGAGCAGAGAGGAAGTTCTGAGTTCAGGTCCGCTTTATCTTGTCCTATTCACCACATTACGAATTTAATATAAACGAGGATTGTAGACAGCATTTCTCTTACCCAGCGTACATAACTTTTAGCTTGTGTTTTTCTTTTGTTTCATGACCTAACTTGGTGCTTCAAGAGCCTTTACAAGCCTAAAGGTAAACAGCAGCTCAGACCTTCAGTTTAATTAGTGGATTAATCCAATGTCCTACCTTCCAACTTCAGATATAACCAGGGAGCCGCGCATTGCTACTGTGTATTCTGCATGGATATCTGACATTTCTGAGCTGTGATGGTTGCATTAGATATTTGCTACTTCAGGAAATGGTTTCTGTGAAAAATGACAACAATGTTTTTTGGAAACATTGCGTAATGTTGATTGTAAATTGTAGCCAGTGAAGTGTGTGTTTTGTTTGGTCAGGACACGTTGTATCTATATTATTCTGTCAGCCCTTGCATCATTTTTATAAATCACTTGTGTTTTCTTCCCCCATCATGGGTCCTGCGCTCGCTCTAGAATATGGACTGCCTGGAAATGTACTCCTACCTGCATGAGCATAGCAACTGCACATAGCAGGAGTCTTTGTAACTTGTTTTCCACACCTGCATTAACTGGTAACAAACATGGCACTCCCATCTGTCAGTGGAATGGGTGCGCGTGTTATGCATAAAAATGAAGATAAGCATAAACTGTGTGTGTAATCCATCTCCGCTCATTAAAAGTAAAGCTTCTTTAAAGCCTGGAACACATATGAAAGTTTGGCCAATAATGTAATAAATTTGGAGTTCATTGGGTGTTATTGGCTGGTATGTCAGAGAAGTACAGAAAGGGAGGAATGTTGGATCCTTGGGGCACTTCTAGACACTCGGAGGAAAGGGGAAGTACAATTTCATATCAATAAAAAAATATTTGTGCAAAAAAGATACCACACATACAGTACATCTCATAGCAAGTTTAAAAGAAGCTAATTTTTTAGTTTTATGTGCAAGGCTGGGATTTAAAATGTTGGCACTCAGTTAAAACATAATTTTAGCAGATCTAGGAAATTTGGGTGCCTGCTATCGGCCCATTCAAATCTTGATTTTTAAGGGAAAATTTGGGGTGTCCGCAGTGACTTTTTTTCCCCCTTGTGGATTTGGGGGTGGGGGGCGGTGAAGGGTAGTCGGGAGGTGGTGGTGGTTAAAGGACAACTGAAGGAAGAGTGATAGGGAGGCTGCCACATATATTTCCTTTTAAGCAATACCAGTTGCCTGTTTATCCTGCTGATCCTCTGCCTCTAATACTATTAGCCATAGCCCCGGAATAAGCATGCAGCGGATCAGATGTTTCTCACATTATTGTCAGATCTGACAATTTTAGCTGCATGCTTGTTCCTGGTATTATTCAGACACTACTGCAGCTAAATAGATCAGCAGGGCTGTCAGGCAACTGATATTGTTTAAAAGGAAATAAATATGGCCGCCTCCATATTCTTCTCACTTCAGATGGTAGAGGGAGGGTTCTGCTGAAGCTGAAAAAAACTTGCTTGCAATTTCAGCACAAAAATAAACTGTGGACTTGGATGTCTTCATCTCTGTGTCCCGGTGATTTTGTGTCTCCCAGTGAGAACAAAGCCCATTCTAGAGATGGGCTCTACACAAAGGCTGTTGGTGAATTGTGTTGTGGAGCTCAGAGACTTTTATTGTGCTAATCCCATCAATCCATCCAAACAATGCATTAGAAGGGGCGGCCTGCTGAAATGGCTTCTTTGTTTTCCTCCTTTTCTTTTTCTGAGGGCTGTAATGAAACCTATTTAATTTTCATTAATGATCCTTTTTTCTTTCTACCTCATTAACCTCTTTTCACCTACAGGCATCTTTTGCATATGACTTAAAGGACAACTGAAGTGAGAGGTATATGGAGGCTGCCATATTTATTTCCTTAGTTTTAAGCAATACCAGTTGCCTGGCTGTCCTGCTGATCCTCTGCCTCTAATACTTTTAACCATAGACCATGAACAAGCATGCAGAATGTCTGGTGTTTCTGACATTGGCCTCAATGTACTAAGCTTATCTCCTGTCTTTAATAACGTTTCTAGAGTTATCACCATGGTGACGAGGCATGTCGTATTCAGGAAACCTTTTACCTCAGGGAAACCTAAAGTTAACTCTTCAATCCTTAAAATAACTCCAGAATTCTAAAGTTAAAGACAGGCTGGTAATTAACTGAGTGTGAAAATAGTTTTCCCTTGCCTTTATTATCTCCAGCATGATCTTAGTGAATTGAGGCCATTGTCATATCTGACAAGATTAGCTGCATGCTTGTTTCTGGTGTGATTCAGACACTACTGTAGACAAATAGATCAGCAGGGCTGCCAGGCAACTCGTATTGTTTAAAAATAAATAAATATGGCAGCCTCCATATCACTTTCACCTCATGTTCACTTTAATGGTTACAAGTGTGAGATCGGCGTTACACACCATGCAATTGCCCATCCGATAGATGGGTCGAATTGATTATTTCTGACAAGTCGGATTTGATTTCCGAACATTTTTCTGATTGATTTTCTGATAACTTCTGTACAAAATCAATCAGAAACTTGACGGAAATAAACAATTTAACCCATCTGACAGGGAATTGCATGGTGTGTACCAGGCATAAAGGTAGCCACACACTATTAGGTGATTGTAATAGATAGATTAGTAAAATAGTCAATCTGCTGCAAGCGTGAAGACTAAAGTGTTCATAATCATTGTTTGATGGAAAAGTGTCTATTTTGGGCGGAATTGATAACAGCAGAATTGCAGGAGGGACCCCCGGGCAGGAACACTACCCAACTGACAGCTGCATAATCTTGTGAAGGCGTCCCTTACACAGGCTGAAATTTTCTTTGACACTTTATTTGGCCTGAGGAAGGGGGCAAGGGCCCACGAAATGCGTTGCCTAGTGCTTACTAAAATTTGTGAATCTTATATATGGATTTGTCATTTGAGGTAAGCCACCTTAACCTTTTTTATTTATATTTTTTTTGCTGTTTTTAACACAGTTTTATCACCATTTGGGCTCTTTTCCCCTTCTCTTAGCACTGCAGGCTGAGTTTCATTTAGTTTACTAGTAGAGAGGGGGTGGCAGGCACTCAGAAAGGCTGTGGATGATGTAGAAGGTAGCCAATATCCGGTATATACTCCAGCAGGAACTACGTGCTCAAGACACAAAATGGTAGTTACATTGTAGGTCAAAAGAGAAAAAAGCAAAGGGGTCTGGCACTGTAGTTTAATGCTGACAGCAGGTGTACAAAAATAGAAATCACAGTGATTGTACAGGAACGTGTATACACGTGAAGAGATGGTGTACTTATCGTGCTCTGCTGGAGTGGGGAGGCATCTGTGGGCGCCAGAGGGTGCACAGCCTTACGACCGTTTCGCAATGGGGTGAGCCTTGCTTCCTTGGAGGAAGCAAGGCTCACCCCATTGCGAAACGGTCGTAAGGCTGCGCACCCTCTGGCGCCCACAGATGCCTCCCCACTCCAGCAGAGCACGATAAGTACACCATCTCTTCACGTGTATACACGTTCCTGTACAATCACTGAGTTTCATTTAGTACTTACGGGTGGGGGATTATCTCAGACAATTTCCCATGTTATTGGTCACACTTAATCATGTGATGCAGAAACTACAGCAAAGTAATCTGAAACCATTTTCCATCTGTAGAAGTCAGCTGTTGTGGAAGTACAGCTACATGTGCTTCCCATTGCGTCTGTGCAAATCTTTACTTTTCATGGGAAAATGTAAGTATCTTATTGATGACCCATAGCATTTAGGTGCTGTTTTACGTTATTTCTGTCAGCAACCAATCCTGCCCATCACTATGGGGCGCAGTTGAAAAACAAATTACAGTTTAGCCATTCAACACAAGACAAAGCCTGTATCCTGTTATTTTGCAACAGCACCATCTACTGTTGAACATAATCGACTGTTATACAGGAAGATCCTTTTTAATTAAAGCTTTACATAAGTGCAGGAGAAGCTGTTAATTGCTTAAGTCTCATTACAGGACACTATTCAGTGCTGTTTACCTTTAGTAATCCTGTGGCTGAGGTTAGATTCCTGCCTTCAGCTTTTCCTGTCTGAATTGCTTTAAGAGTAGAGTAGTTTGGCAGTAACTTGGAAGTCACAAATCACTTCCTCATTTTCTCCTAGGAATATATTGATGATATATATCACCATAAAGGTATGTAACGCATTGCAGCAGGCCAGGCTCGAGACCAGTGTTGGCCTCTAACTGAAGAAAGGAATTCTGGGAAATGCAGTTCTGTGAGTGGCGTCTGTATAAATCTCTGCAGTGTTGGACCAAAGGGGGCTATGTTTATTCTGGACTGCTTGCATAAACTGTTGGATACTCTGAACATAAAATAGGATCCACGTGTTTATATACTTCCCAGCATTCCCTGAGATCAGAAACAGAACTGCTTGCTTTTTTCAGTGTTCAGCTTAACTATGCTTCCATCATTTCAGATCTAAGGAAGCAAGGCATACAAATGAAATATTCACACATAAATCTGCACATTTACGGTCCTGTCAGTTTTGCATCTATTTGGCATCCGTGTGAACAAACCCATAGAAACGCATACAAAACTGACCAGAAATGTACAGATTTATGTACCATAGAAATACATGCAAAACTGATGCCAACTGTCAAAGACAGAACAGGACTGGAAGCCTTTTTATGTGTGAACCCAGCCTGACTGCACTAAAGGTGAATACTCACCTTGCGACGAAGGAAGATGTCTCCCTGACAACTGGTGCTCCCTGATCCATCTTCCTGCCGACAGGTATGCGCAAGTGACATGCGCATGATGGGTGCAAAAGGGAAGTCAAGAGATCACAGTACTTTGCGCTGACTTGTTGGGGCTTCAATCCGTTGTGACGGTCGTTATTGGCACGTGTCACTAAACGTCTGTCGCATGCATGTTCTTACCATATCCTGTTTTACGTGACCCTGACATGATTTCAGAAAGCAAGAGCAATCTTCTCAGTACAAGTACAAACCTCACCAGTTCAGTGTCCAATCCAGAGGTACACAGTAGAGTTTTTTCAAGGTTTGGTATGTACAGAAATGTAGTCGTTGTCATAGTAGTGGATTAGGTTAGTCAGTTGCAGATTAGATTAGGTTTTGGCATTCAGGGCCATGAAGAGGTGAAATCTGTTATCTTGTCTTTGCTTCCTTGAGGGCATTCCTACCAAACCCATCCCCCACCTTTTTTGTTTTTGTTACAGCTGACCCCCATGAGACCCCCAGAGCCAGAGGAGGTGTGATGGGAGGATGGTGACAGGGATGTGTAAATTGCTTTTGTCCCCTAAAGATCTCTCTTGAAAGTGAAAATAAAACAAACAGATATATAGTAATGATGTGCAGGTGTTACACAAACACTTTCCAAATCTAAACTAATTAAGTGAAACAATCATGGCTTGTGTATGTACAGTTTACATCATATAAAGGCAATCAGTTTTAACAGGCAGACTAATGTGGTTAGTAAATGCATAATTGCTGCCCATGGTTACAAGCTAGCTGAAGTTCACAGTAACTTTAGGGCTCTTTTCTACTAGCAGTTGCCCAATGCAAATGCACATGATTGCGCTTCAATGTTTAAAACGCGTAATCTCAATTGCACTCCAAAAAGCAGTTGTGCTTCACAATAAAATAGGAATCGCAGAAAGTATTTTCCATTTTTGCAACTTTTTAAGTAGCAACCCATGCGATTTAAAAATTGCTAGTGTTTTGCGGTTTCAATCGAACCACACTCAGTGGAAAAAGGCTCGTACGCATGTCCAACAAAGTGCGCGACCAACTCCATGTCATGATCGAACACACGACCAAGTAATTGCAAGACTTGTATTTTCCGCACACCAACCAACTGAACGATCAACTAATTTGCATAATGCGCGAGCAAGCGGAACGACGGACTCCGCGATATGGCTGCATTCAAAACAAGTACAAGTTGTTCAAACTACTACACATGTGGCCAACGGCATGGTATCGGCCCAACAGTTGTGAGTTCACCCGCTGGTTGGATTGGGCAAACCTCCTGTGATCAGTGACTCGTGTAGTCGTTTGCCAGGCGTTCACACGCCCGACTATCATCCAACAGACCAAGTTGGGACGATATTTGGACGGAATAGTTGCACATGTGTACAAGCCTTTAGATGGCTTTATTGCCATTTATTTTTCTTTGCCATTTCATGCTTTGTTGCATGCATATAGCATACCAGCCCACTGACCCAAACGCATCCTGCCATATTTGGGCATTGCGGACTTCCACCCTCACCCCACTCTGCCATAGTGACTCAGTATTAACATTTTTATATGATTGAATAAATCTCTTTTGTTTTCACTGCCTAAAATGTCATTGCTTGTCATGGAGATGCTGATTCTGCAGATTTCTGATGATTGATTTTTTTTTTTTTTTTTGTCTGCATTCTCTGATTGGCCAAATACTTCCGAGTTGACTCAGCAGTATTGGACCAATCAGAATACCTTGGACATTTTAAGCCAATCACGAGACTCCGGAATCCTCGGTAGTATCTGAGTCTTGTGATTAGTCTAAAATTAGGGCAGCAATCCGATTTGCGCGGAAAAATTCTGTATTCTCTAATTGGTCCAATTCTTCCGAGGTTCGGTGATTTGAGCTAAAATGACCAAGTTGCGGTAAATAGAATTTCTGAAGAAATCCGATTTGCGATCGGAAATGCAGAAATTTAAATTCTGCAGAATTTAAATGAGCATCCTTGCCTGTCATTCAAAGAGAGACCGTGACCAGGAATTGAACTGAATCCTAATCCGTAGCTGATACCCCCTTTCCCATGAGATATCTATTCCTTTTCACAAACGGATCATCAGGGGGCTCCATATGGCTGATATTGTGGTGAAACCCCTCCCACAGTGTGATGTCAGGACCATGGGCCTGACAGTTTCCTGTCTGTGAACCTCATTGCACTGTGGGAAATAACAGCTGTTTACAGCTGCGTCCAACTGCCAAAAAAGCAAGCAGCATCTCCTTCCACGGACATCACCTGCCAGCAGAAAAATGTCACCATATGATAAATGTCAGAATATAAATCCAGGAGAGGAAAGATTTTACAATAGGAAACACTGACTAAATCATTTATACATAATTACTGTAAAATGAATCAGTTTTTTTTAATTACATTATTTTCACTGGAGTTCCTCTTTAAACTGGATTTTTGTGTATAATACGATCACGAAAGTATACATGTCCTTCCTTCCTTTCTTAAATCAGAATTATTGTTTATCAGATGCCTATACTAATATATGAAAATGTGCTCTTATCCATTACATGCCCCTGTATTTATACAGCCCTGAGTTCTGTAGTAGCACTCCTCACCTCTTTCACATCTAGAATCTGCGGCCTGTTACTTTTGTGCTGTATCCATACAGTACTTGCAGTGTTAGAATGCATCTCGCTAGAGGAAACGTGGGTTACAAGAATAATATTTTCTAAAGCCATTGACTGTAAGTTTGCTGTCAACAATAGCCCCAGTGTTCCTACATTGGAGGTGGGTGGCATTTTATGTGGGAATACTTTCATGTTTTGTTAATAAAGTTTTTGTTGTTTTAACTGAAATGCTAACACAGAATGCGAGTAACAAGGGAATGTATTGAGTAACTGCATGACCAGCACAATATGAGCTTATTGTTGTGCTCCGGACCACCACGCCGGGGCCATGATGTCACTCCACTTTTTTTTTTTCTTCTCCCTTAGCATGGATGTGTTTGGCTTAACTCCCTTCCAAATCTCCCTGGTCTCATGTCCTTGCCTCAGCCAAGTCCTTCTGGCATAGGCCAGTGTGTGCACTTCAGAGGCTGCTAGGAAAGAGGCAGAGAAAGCAGGGCTGATCATTATGGCTGTGGGCTTCTGCCTCTTGAGCTAGTGTGAGTTTATCAACCTGGGCTGGGGTCTAATTAATCACTGGAGGGTTGACAGCTATGGCCTGTGGTAGACTTGGAGTTGGCATTTGGGCAATGACATAAAACAGACCCTCTTCTGGCTGTGGAAAGGATTCTGCAATTAGGGCAGATGGAAGGCTGCAGCAGGTTTAAGGCAGAGGAATTACAGACTGCTCCAAGAAAGTTAATAAAATGCACAGCCCTTGATAGGTGCGACATTCACGCAGCAGGGACAGCCATACTATCCCAGGAAAAAAACGTATATAAGTATTTGTTCTACTTATTCAACATATGTATTGTACATGTTTTGATTTCAGTACATTTTAAATAGTAAATAAAGAGAAAACGGTTCCAGGCGGTTTCCATCCTAACTGCCTCTGACTGAAGCCAATCCTGAAGTAATTTCATCCCTTACACTTTTTTTCTCTCCTAGAAATTGCACTGTCATATCTAGCTTGCTTTGTAAACACGTGACCACAGCATATATCATATTTCAGCAGCTGCTGCAGAGGACTGAGGTGTATTTTCCTTGTCTGCCTCCTGTCGCACTGAACTGCCCTCAGCCAATCGGTGAGGAGCATGAATGTGGGAATGAACATAACAGGCTTCTGTCTCCTTGGCAATGTACCAGAATAGAGCCAGGCTGAATGAGATACCATTACAGCAGAAACATTTATGATTCAATTGGAATGCTTGCAATGCAGGGTCAGGTTGTAGACTGCATAATAAACAAAGAGCAGAGAGTAAATGGATTTTATTTCTGGCAATTGCTTTAATGACAATTGTATACAGTTTTCTTTTTTTTTGTTTTTTGTTTTTTTTTTTTTTTGTTTCTTTAGTTTATCAGCTCAAGAACAGACCTGAACCACTCTTTTTTTTTTTTTTTTTTTTTTAATTTTTCAAAAGGTAACCATACACTGATCAATTCGGTGGTTCAATTCGGCAGGTGCTGTAATCAGTCCGGAGGATCAATCCATCTCAATTAAATTTCAGTAGAAATTGGAAAGTTGAATTTTAAAGTGTACCAGAGCTGACAAATAATAGTAGAAAGTTTTATACATACCTGGGGCTTCCTCCAGCCCCAGCCGCACGGATCGCTCCCACGCCGCCATCCTCCGCAGCCTGCAGCTCCGTTACTGGGTCCCGTAACTTCAGCCAGTTGCGGCCAGTATAACGTTAGAGAAGCGCGCTCTTTGCGTATCTCCAACAGCCGCCGGAGAGATGCGTAGAGGGCACACTTCTCTTGCGCAGACTGGCCGCCACTGGCTGAAGCTACGGGACCTGGGACTGGAGATAGAGAAGGCGGAGGACGGTGGCGTGGGAGCGATCTGTGCAGATGGGGCTGGAGGAAGCCCCAGGTATGTATAAAACTTTTATTATTCGTCAGCTCTGGTTTCCTTTAAAGCTGGCCAAACACATAAAAATGTCCACCCAATGTTCCAAAACAATCGATTCCTCTTAAAGGAATCCGTTTAGAAGGAATTGATATCTACTGTACACTAAACTATTAAAGTGGACCTGAACCCTTGCACAGGACAGAAGGAAAATATAGAGCACTGCACCCTGTATGTATTTATTTAGAGAGTTTTTAATCTGTCTAATTCCCCCTCATCTGTGACTAAGCACAACTGTAGTTTAATCTCTCAGCTGTGTCAGCTGGCTTCCTCGGCAGAGCAGCTAATTTGTAAACATAGGATGTTGACCCTGTGTCTGCTTCCATGACAACAGGAAGTAGACACACCGCAGATTTATTACAGGATCGGCTGTAACAAGGAAATGTTTTTGTTTATTTTAAAGGTTATGCTGTTGCGTATCTTTTAGAGGAAGTTCTGAGTTCAGGTCCGCTTTAAAAACCGGGATACTTGGTTAACGCATTCCAAGGCATGATAACACACAGACCGCAATAAACTTAAAGGGCTTTTATTCATAATAAAAAAGAAACCTTTTGGCTACAGTTATAATTGAAAACAAATTGAGAATGTAATGATGGCGAGAAATGCTTCAACCTCTTTGTGTTTTTGTGTTGATAAGTTATCAGACCTTGAGTATGTTCCTTTTTGCAAAACATTGACAATGACCTTCACTTAGGGCTGGCTGTCCAGATATCACAAATAACATTTATATCTTGCTTTTCTCCTGGCGGACACAAAGCACCAGAGCTGCAGCCACTAGGACGCGCTCTATAGGCAGTTAGGAAACTTGCCCAAGGTCTCCTACTGAATAGGTGCTGGCTCACTGAACAGGCAGAGCCGAGATTAGAACCCGGGTCTCCTGTGTCAGAGGCAGAGCCCTTAACAAGTAAACTATCCAGCCTCTGCTGGAAACCTTCAGCTTCTGCAGAAACACAGAATAGCTTCACAGCTCGCCCATTGCCGGGTCTACTTTATGTCCTGGGGCGGATGTAATGTGCAGTTAATGAGTTCTAATAGGCCCAGGCAGAAAGCGTCTGTGGTATAAAGCAGCCTGGCGCTCAGTGCTGTGCATTCACTCTATAGATGGAGCCACATCTCACAATGCTAGCTGCTGCCAGCGTATTGATGTGGGTACGGCTCTGCCATGTGGTGCAGACTGGCCCCAGCAGATGTTACATATGGAAGATAGACATCTGACTTCTCTCCTCGCTTGGATCCCTCTGAGGGCCAGGCCTGCTCAGCCTTTCAAAGGTTTTGTAAAACATATTGGAATTATTTCCATGTGGGCCAAACAATAGTCAGGAAAACACAGCAGCCTCTTTACCCATTATAGCCGTATGATTTGTGTGCAGTTAATTATCATTTACGCTTGCGTGAAAAGCAGACGCCTTTTGCAATTTTACGTGAGGTGGTAATTTGGGCACTGTTTAGTAATTGGTTGCAGATGGCATGGCCTGAAAAGGACAGGTCGCTGAGCTTGAAGAGGAACTGTAACCAGGGATTGAACTTCATCCTAATCAGTAGCTGATGCCACCTTTCCCACAAGTACTCTCAACCTTTTTTTTGAATAGATCGGGGGGCATTAAATGACGCAAAAATTACATAAAATTGTACTCGAAATTATCAATGACTATGAAATCAATTGAACTTACAAATCATAATTACATATAGGTGTAATTGTGAATATTTACACAAATTTTTGCGTAATCGTAATTTAGCTGATTATCACTACAAGTCGGCGCCAAGAGGGAAATTTGATCGCCAGGCAACACCTGATTTTGGGTTGAAACCCCTCCCACAGTGTGTTTCCTGTCTGTGAACCTTGTTGCATTGCGGGAAATATTGGCTTTTTGCAACTGCCAAGCAATCCATATCTCCCCCTGTGCATAGAACTCTCTGTAATGAACATTCTGCGCAGATCACCTGGCAGAACTAAAAATGTCAACACCAGTAATACATTTCAGAATGTAAATCAGGTAGAGGATATTGTAAAAAATAAGCATTTTTATTCATTACTATTTTCACTACAGTTCTTCTTTAACCAGTTTATCTAACAATGAACTCCATCCCTTTGGTTTGAATATTGACCAACCAGGTTATCCTTATGGCTCAAGACAAAATTGACACTTTGCGTATGTGTGTAATATCTAATGACCACTGATGAGTATTGGCACACAATGTTGGCCACAAGGATCTTATACCTTAGATTTTTTTTTTTTCCATTTCATAGCTAGTTCTCATTAACTATTTGTGCCTGGCGACTCCAATGATGTCCGATGATAAATCCCTAGTGCCTGCGCAGAACATCCAATTTTGCATGCGCAATACGTGAACTGAGAATCAAATGCTGCAATAGAGCACAGGTGTCAAACACAAGGTCCATGGGCTAAATGCAGCCCTCCTTGCCATTTTATGTGACAACTTCAAATGTCTGTCATTGTAAGCAGGTAAAGAATGACAGCACACTGCCTTCTCCTCTAGAGGAGCACACAGTGACTTTTCTGGTTGAAACATTGAAGTGTTCTCCCCAGAATTTTTTTTCCATCCAGGTAGAATTAAAAAAGTACGGGGGGGGGAGGCAGGGCTGGCGCAACACTGCTTACAGCATAGGAGCAGAAGGAGGTGAGCTGATGACACCCGGGTGCTCGCCAAAATTGGCCTGGTGGACCACTGCAAAAAAAATTGGCCAGGTGGACACTGCATTGTCAGTTTGAGCCGAGGTGCAGCAACAACCAAGGGACCCCCCACCCCCATGTGGTTGATGCACCATTCTCCCCAACACCATCTCCTTATGTAGCTGTGTAGCAGAAGATCAGAAAAGACCGGTAGCCGCACTGAAGCGGGTAAGTATTAGAATGCTCCTCTAAGCTACTCTGCAGAAGTTGGCTTCCCATTGTCACTATAGTTATGTCCCTAATTTTGAGACTGCTCGTTATATATAAGCTTGTTGTAAGCTAAATAGTTCACACACTGGGCTTTAGGAGCTGGCACAATTTATTAATGGTTTACATGGGTATCACTTTATTCTTGTAAAGTCTTCAATTTTGTTTCTGGACAAGATGTAGAATAACATTCAAGTTTGATAAGCAGATTTTCCAGTAACAGCAAAACTGACTGTTTAATTTTTGTGTCAACGCCTGTAAACCCCAGTTTGTGAACTCTTTGGCTTATAATATTATATAGGGGGCAAGGCATATTTTTGTTTTATTTGGGTCTATGAACATACCGTTATTGCTTAGATTGCTACAATCCTAACCATACAAGTAGTTTTTATACACCCTGTCTTCTTTTAATATCCAGATTTATTACATCAGGGAGGCCACCCTAGTCCCTCTCTTATCCAGAGATGGATGAAGATGTAATGAGGACATAGGCAAGGTAGTAGATGACAGGTGGGCTCATTGACACCCACTTGGCACCAAGCAACTGCCTAGGTTGCCTAGTGGGTAATCCTGCTCTGATCCCATCACATCCTTTCTTCTTCTGCTGAAAATCAGATTTTTGTGAACTTCATGTTCTGTTTGTAGGCCTGATAATCTGTCAGAAACATTGTGAATTTGCATAGAGCAAAGGTTTAAGCAAAAATTGTTTCCTGGCCATGATTTGTATGTGTGTGGCTATGGCTTGACTGTTATTGTTCTGTCCTCTTGCTGGTTTATAGATTGTGGTCCTGAATGCTTGAAAATCTATATGGAGTAGGGAGGCTGGGAGAGCAGTGATTGGCTCATTTATAATTGGCCGCTTGGCTTTTGCACACTCCAGCAGACATTTTGTATGTTGGTCTATAGTCCCATGTGATTCAAGTGAGGATTACAAAGTCTTGTCTCTTATAACAGATTTTTGAAAGAAATCCATTCTAGATTTTTCGGAACCACTTACAGCCCCCCACATGTTCTTAAACAACCAAAAAGTCCTTTTAGTAAGGGGACTTTTTGGTCCATTGAAGCCCCTTACGCACTCCTAGGAGTTTTGGTTCACCATGAGCTTGCTGGGTAATCTGTAGCTCTGGGTGTTTCAAGTCCTACCCCATAGAGCCACATTAATCCATGCCATGCACTGATGAGGATCAACCAATCTGAAACAGTCTGTATGCATGTTGGATTATTGTGGCTCTGTATATTTAGCAACCTGGCACATCGCTGCATTCCATCGGATCTGCCAGCTGTCCTGCAGAAACCCGGATGTACCAGCCCTACATTTTTTGTAAAATGAAAAGATCATTTTAACAGTTGAAGATGAACTGTAGTGAAAATTACATAATTAACGAAATTGCCTATTTTTTACAATATTCATTTATAGATTTAGTCAGTGTTTGCCTATCTTTCCTCTCCCTGATTTACATCCTAAAATTGATCACTGGTGGTGACCTCTTTAGTCCTGTCAGGTGTTCTGTACGGAATGTTCGTTACTGAGAGTTCTATGCACAGAGGAGGATATTGCTTGCTTGGCAGTTGGAAAAAGCTGTTATTTCCCACATTGCAACAAGGTTTACGGACAGCAAACCGTTGTCATGACGACATACTGTGGGAGGGGTTTCAACACAATATCAGCCATACAGATGTACGTGATGGTACCTGAAAAGCTAAAGCTTTCTCATGAGGGAAACTGAAGTTTAATACTGGGTTATAGTTCCTCTTTAAATTACAAAAATACCTCGGTAACAGCAACCTATGTTTATGGCAACTTTTTATAGTGAAATTTGGATTTTAGCTTGAAGTTTTGTCTCCTGTGGGAATTGAGCTCAGTAACAGGACAAGGAGATTGGGGTAATCAGAAGCGTGTGATGGAGGGAAATGTAGTACGCAGCATTGGTACACCTCACCCCAGTCTGCAGACCTCTGCTCTCCCCGAGCCCCCTGTAACACTCCATACAGTTCCTCATTGTCTGGGCTGGTGTTGGGTAACAGGCAGCCAGGCACATGCATTACATCATTCAATTTAAAGCTATTACATAGTGGAACATACAACACAGTCAGTGACTGTGAAACAGCAAGTGTTTAAGAACCTTTTGTACAACCACATTTTGTTCATTTTGCTTCCCTCAGTAATACTTTTCAGTTTTCCACTTTTGTGACATGTTAAAAAAAATTCAACTTTACATATGAATTTGATATATATTATTCATTTTGCTCTGTAGCAAGCTTATAAAACCAAGGCAACAGCTTAATACACAAAGAGAAACTCCATTGAAAATAATTTAATACAAAAAGTGCTTAGTTTTTACAATAATTACGTATACATGATTTAGTCAGTGTTTGCTCATTGTAAAAATCTTTCCTCTCCCTGATTTTCTTCAAGACATTTATCACATTAGACATTTTTACTGCTGGCAGGTGATGTCACTGAAAGGAGATGCTGCTTGCATTTTTGAAAGTTTATTTCCCACAATGCAACAAGGCTCCCACACTGTGTGATGTCAGTACCTCAGTGCTGTGAAGCGCTGACATCACACTGTGGGAGGGGTTTCACCACAAAATCAGCCATACAGAGTCCCCTGATGATTCGTTTGTGAAAAAGAAAAGATGGGAAAGGGGGTATCAGCTACCGATTGGGATGAAGTTCAATTCTTGGTTATGGTTTTCTCTTTAAGGTACTTAATGGGTCTCTAGTCAATAAGGAAATTGATCTTAAAGAGGAACTTCAGCCTAAACAAACATACTGTCATTAAGTTACATTAGTTAAGTTAATTAAAATAAATATAGTTATGTAATGAGAGGGTTAGCGCTCAGGACACAGTCTGTTTAAAAAATTCTTCACAATACTCCAAACAAGGACAGCAGATGTCAACAGGGCACTTGTTGCCCACCCCCCAACATAGAGAGACTCACCGGATGGTGCGGCCAAGATGGGCCCGATTGCGCTCTAGGGGTATTGGCCACCCCTCAGCCTTCGTGGCAATCTCCGCGCTCCAGCCGGCTCAGCTCTCCGTGGTAATCAGGTTGATCCTTTCTGTGGCCTCAAAAGTAAAATAAACGCTGCACATAGTGTAAATGTGTTTGATAAGGGAAACCCTCGTTTATTAAAAAAAACTTAAGGATTAAAAACATTAAAAATACAAAAGGCTTGGCGCACGGCTACGTCAGGCGGGGGGCAGGCAGCATCTATGGATATTAATCCGGCTACCGTGTCGCATCCCCGGCTAGGTCTCCGAGACGTACCGCCGCTGTAAGAAAGTTCCACGCCAGACAGTCACTGCGTCCAGTGACGTCAGACGTTGCGCCGCTCCGTAGCTCCGCCCTACGCGTTTCGTTGCTAGGCAACTCCTCAGGGGCTACGGAGCGCTGGAGCGACGAGTGTTTTAAAGTCTGACGTGCGTAGTAAGAGGCTGCCCATTCGCCCGCTTAGCGCTGCCATTTTACATCAATATTACATAGTGGAAACCATAATTCATATACTTCAGTTTCACATGTTACACATAAAAAAGAGTATATTTCATAAGTCCAAGCTCTATTACAAACTTAGTACTAAAATGCATATAAACAATTACAGGAAAAAATAATGATAATAGAAACCAGCCACTAGAAAAAAATAATAATAATAAAAACCAGCCACTAGATGTCACTGATCTGTATGTCCCCCAAGTCTTCTTTACAAACTACACATTCAATCACGGTGGAAAGATCGTTGAATACAATAAAGTCCACAAATGACCGATAATTTACTGGATAGTAATCTTAGAATTAAATATATATAACCCCCCGCTTGCCAAACCCACCCACACCCAAAGTTTAACTTAATCAGTGCTAATATAGCAGTTTAGATCAATGTCAATGTTCAGTCCACCAGGTTCCAAAACCCCCATTTTGTGAATCCATTGAGTTTCCAGCTTGGAGACCTCCCGCTTGCGGTTAGACCCCCTCCACTGGCTCTTGACCTTCTGTACCCCACACATTTTTAAAGTACTAGAACAACAGCCATGGTGGGAAGAGAAATGACAGGTGGAAGCTATCTTCAAGAGACACTGGGGTATCTTGCAGCAAGACCCAGTACTTAGGCCCCATATCCCGGAACGTCCGAAATTTATTTATAGACGTGCCAGGAATCTGATTAAGTTAAACTTTGGGTGTGGGTGGGTTTGGCAAGCGGGGGGTTATATATATTTAATTCTAAGATTACTATCCAGTAAATTATCGGTCATTTGTGGACTTTATTGTATTCAACGATCTTTCCACCGTGATTGAATGTGTAGTTTGTAAAGAAGACTTGGGGGACATACAGATCAGTGACATCTAGTGGCTGGTTTTTATTATTATTTTTTTCTAGTGGCTGGTTTCTATTATCATTATTTTTTCCTGTAATTGTTTATATGCATTTTAGTACTAAGTTTGTAATAGAGCTTGGACTTATGAAATATACTCTTTTTGATGTGTAACATGTGAAACTGAAGTATATGAATTATGGTTTCCACTATGTAATATTGATGTAAAATGGCAGCGCTAAGCGGGCGAATGGGCAGCCTCTTACTACGCACGTCAGCCTTTAAAACACTCGTCGCTCCAGCGCTCCGTAGCCCCTGAGGAGTTGCCTAGCAACGAAACGCGTAGGGCGGAGCTACGGAGCGGCGCAACGTCTGACGTCACTGGACGCAGTGACTGTCTGGCGTGGAACTTTCTTACAGCGGCGGTACGTCTCGGAGACCTAGCCGGGGATGCGACACGGTAGCCGGATTAATATCCATAGATGCTGCCTGCCCCCCGCCTGACGTAGCCGTGCGCCAAGCCTTTTGTATTTTTAATGTTTTTAATCCTTAAGTTTTTTTAATAAACGAGGGTTTCCCTTATCAAACACATTTACGCTATGTGCAGCGTTTATTTTACTTTTGAGGCCACAGAAAGGATCAACCTCTGATTACCACGGAGAGCTGAGCCGGCTGGAGCGCGGAGATTGCCACGAAGGCTGAGGGGTGGCCAATACCCCTAGACTGCAATCGGGCCCATCTTGGCCGCACCATCCGGTGAGTCTCTCTATGTTGGGGGGTGGGCAACAAGTGCCCTGTTGACATCTGCTGTCCTTGTTTGGAGTATTGTGAAGAATTTTTTAAACAGACTGTGTCCTGAGCGCTAACCCTCTCATTACATAACTTCCTCTTGGCATATCACAAATAGCCAGGGAGCGCTCCACCTTGTTAATCGGTGTTGTCAGTCTGTGATTTATCACATATTTTTGTGCATTGTTTGCGAGCGCTTGTATACAATATTCTGTTTGCAATTAAAATAAATAGGTAATATAATCTCTTACCCTCCCTGTTTTAAAAGAACAGGCAAATGTTTGTGATTTTCATGGGAGCAACCATCTTTTTGGTTGAAAGGAGGTGACAATGGAGTATGAGACATGGTTCCATCTGTCCTGTGTCCTGATCACCCCTCCCAGTTGCTAGGCAATGAGAACAACAACATCAGAAATCCCATCATGCTTTGCACAGCATCCAGGGAAAAATGCCTGGGCAGATTTATTTGATGGGGCGGAGCTTAGCTTCTGTGCAGCTAAAAATGAGGCTTGGGTAAGAAAAACAAAGTTCTGATGCTGTGAAACTGTTAAAGAAAGCCTTTTCAGCGCTGCTGACTGGGTAGATTTTTAGTCTGGAGATTCACTTCAAGGTGCATACACAGGCACAATTACTGTCACCCGCAGTTATCAGGACTGAATCCTTCAGGTGATAGTTTAAGGGGCGTGTTGTGTCCTAGCCTGTAGGTTAGCAGTGCACTCGCCCATGACTATGCACCAGTCCAGATCTGTTGCTGAAGCTCTGCGGGGATCAGGCAGTACGTATTATCCTGCCACCTGATCAGTGTGGCGCAGGGTAAGTCAAATTACTGCTTACCCTGCTGCCACTGAAATACCGGGTGGCATTACTATTACCCCTAAAGTCTTCTCAGAGGGAGAAGTAATTCAGGGTCTGGCGATCACCGGCACCTGAATTACATTTGAAATCACGCTACGTCGCTATAGGCGCAATAACATTACATCTATGGCGGCACCAGATCAGGCACAGTGCGGGGAAGAGCGTGTGCTGAAATGATCTTCTTCGGGATCCGGGGCTGCTGATCAAAGCTAGATTCTAGGCATAGGTGGTCCTGACCTGCCGCCTTGGCTGAGAGACATTTAGCATTTATACAAGGCTTTATCTACATGGTCAGATCTGCATCTCCTCTCACAGCCTATCAATACTTCAAACCAATTTCCCAATCAGAGGGGAATGCCTTGCCAACTGAAGCAGGTGCAGACTCGTGAAACTCGTTGCCTGTACATAATAAACCTTATTGTCGTCACTGAGGTAAGCCACCTCATTTTTCTATGTTTTGATTTTAACCTAATTGTATCTTTACTTGGGTGCCTCTTTACTCTTATTATGTACATTACACCCCCATCCCATTGAGGTTGTAGGGGTTTTCTCTGGGGTCACATGGTGGACACCATTGTGTCATCTGGTTGTTTTTTACCTAAGAGAGCATATCCAGTCCCATTGGGACACTCCGAGTGGAGCTGTGTTCATTGTTTCCACCTTCTCAAGTGGTTGGTTGCCCATTTTGCAACCCATCTTTATGAGTAGCTTCCTTTTTGATTTTTTTTTTATACACTATCCATTAGCTACTAGTACGTGGTGCGCTATTTGGGCTCCAATTGTCTTTGTGTTTTTTTTCACTCATGGTGTCAAGACACCCCACTCTTCTGCATGACCAGAATGGAAGTCAGTATGGCTTTTTTTTTTTTTTTATATTGGACAGTTGGATTTGTCGAGTTGTAGCCATTTTGGGTACCTGGAGTCAAAGTTGTAGTCGGTGGTTTCATAAACTGAGGAGTTGGATGATTTTTGGACCGACTCCACAGCCCTGGTTTAATGTACAATTTCTTTTGATTTCAGTCTCCTAAATTTCAGAAGAATTTCAGTTTTAATCTTTGAGATACTTTATCCACCTATCTCATGACCTTTGAGTGAACATTTAGCCGATCTAGAGGGTGTCTCTAGGTATTGGCTAGGGATTTCTCGTCCCTTAATCCTCCATTTGGTTACGTAAGGCATTGTGAGAGGGGTTTTTATTTGGAGTAACACAGACTTCAGTTATTAGAAGACACTTGACAATGAACTGATCCTAGCCACATAGAAGAAATAGGTAATCCTTTAAGCCTATTAGAAATTAAGATAAATTGCCTAGAATACAGCTCATGCACCAGACTTATATATAAATATAATCCTTTCTATTCACATGATTGGTATCATTGTCTCTCCAGCCCTGGATAGAACTGCGGCTTTGAGCTTAGTTGCTCCGGAACAGGTCCATGTTCCTAGATATAGTGTAAATATTAATCCACATGGACGAGCGAAGCACACAACTCCCTTTTCATCCTGAAATCTTGGTGACTTGGCCCCGACAGCGTTTTGTAGAGACCGGGGTCATGTTTCATGTGCTCTCTGCACAGTCAGGAAACCTATTACCATTCCTTAAGAAAGAACCAAATATAATCCAGTCAGGCTTGTAGTATTCTGAGCGCTCGTTCTTAGCGTTTATTGGGTTGTACTGGGAGCTTAATCGGAGGATGTTGCAACATGCCACGTTACTACCTTTTAAAAGTGGACCTGAACTCTTGCACAGGACAGAAGGAAAGCATAAAGAAATGCACCCTGTATGTATTTAGAGATCCTGTCTAATTCCCTCTCATCTGTGAGTGATCACCATAATTTGATCTCTCAGCTGGCTGCCTCGGCAGAGTAGCTAATTTGTAAACACAGGATGTTAACCCTATGTCTGCTTCCATGAAAGCAGGAAGTAGACACACTGCATGCTTTTTTAGGCTATGGTCAGGCTTGAGTAAAGGTAGCCATACATCTAGTGGTTCTAATTCAATCAATAAAGCAATTGACTTAATTAAGGAATCAACTTCAGTATGGTTGATCGAAAGTCAATGGACTAGTGGCCCACACACTACAGGCGATATCCTATGCGGTTCACCTTCACTAATCGATCTGATTGATGTTGTGTCTCCATGTTCTGAAAACAAAAATCGATTCAGAGTCGATCGGATGACATGAAAAGGAGCCGATTCCTGTGTGATCGACCGATATCTTGCATCCTGCTCGATCAACTAAGCTGGTTGATTCTATCAGCCACTTTTCATCAGTTGAGCATACGGGAACATACTCTATTTTCTCCCGATTCTCTCTCAATTCGTATAATGATCAAATCAAATTATTGATCGTACAGTCAAATCGCTGGATGTGTGGCCACCTAAAGGCTACCGTTCGGTATTTGGGAGAGAATGAGTTGACGTGAAGCACAAGGATAAACTGAAGGCTGTAGCGGGAGTGGGGTAGCAGTTAAGGGAGGTTATTAATAGTGTTAGACAAGAGTGATGGGGAAGTGAGGGTTAGTATAGTCCTGAGGGGGGGGACTGGTGGGGAAGTCCGTCACACAACTAAGCTTTTATTCTGTATAAAACCATACTGGAAACGATTCAAGTGAAAGCGGCTATCGGTTCGATCTTCACCCTCATACAGGTTTGTTCTTTGTAAGTTGTGGTCCTGTGTTGTAATCTGCCGAGAGGAACCTTGCCGCACATTGGAGATGGGGAAAGCATAACCAGTTTTGCCACTCTCGCTTTTGTCTTTTGTTTTTGTTTTTTTTTCCGTAATGCCTCAGGTGTCCAGGCTAGATTTTGATAACCTTTACCCAACAGGGACACTGACAAAGGAACACGCTAAAGATTTTGAGAACTGTAACCTCTACAGAAAAAGTAGATCCGAAACAATCTGGCCAAACTGATGGCTTCTGACTTGTTTCGCTGCCCATCATTACCAAGGAGTGCAAGATCCGAAAAATGGTGACATTGGCAGGGAAAGCAGCCGTGGTAGCAATGGAGTTCTGACCATGGCCATGTCCTTTTTCTAGCTAGTTTTATGGCCACATCATGTTTACACTTTTCACAAAAACCTCACAAATATGTTCAATAGAAACTGCTTCTGACTAATATAATATTTACAGTAACCTAATATGTGCATCTCATTGTTCATCCCTAGTTGGAAGGTGGGTTGGGGAGGGGATGGTTTAGCAGAGGTTTTGGAGGAGATAAGGATTAGGCAGGTAGGGAGGGCATTGCATTATGTAGTGGAATTCATGCGTTGTGTTTTTTAATATGTGTAAATGAAAATACAAAGCAAGTATAATCTTTAAAGTTCAAAGTATAAAGCCTGGTACACACCATGCAATTTTCCATCAAATAGACGGGTCAAATTGATAATTTTCGACAGGTCCGATCCAATTTCCGTTCGTTTCTCTGATGGATTTTGTATAGAGGTGATTGAACAGAAAAACAATCCGTATACAGATCGGACCTGTCAGTAATAATTAATTCAACCTATCTGATGGGGATATTGCATGTTGTGTACCAGGCATTAGGTTCTGGACCTTGTAAGTAATGGAGCAGAGTAGTCTGTACACGCAGATCGAACACAAGGTATCCAGCACAGGAGATTTGGGCGCAGCCAGCGCCACCATAGACCGCAGAAGGTATTGCGGCTATAGCAGAGCACAGAGAGTAACTTTGGCGCGGTCAGAAGACGAAGCTCAAGTTATTTCTAAAACACTGTAATTCGGCCTCCAGCAATCGCTGTAAGCTGAATTCCCCACCATCCACGTCGACCTGGAGGTGGAATAGTAATTAACACCGCCGGGACTTGTGCAGCAGCAGGATAAGCCATATACCGGCTGTATCCTGCGCCCAAGTCTCCCGACGCCGATTTCTCTTGTACGTCACGCAGATAGACACCCTGTATAACAAGTTAGAACTCTTTACTGAAGTAAAACCTGCAGAGATAAAACATACACCACCGTCAGGTAATGCAGCTTACATAGAGGAACACAGAATGAATACAGGAAATCACAATGCCGTAGAGATCTTCACATCATTCTACAGACAGTGATGTCTTGTGGTTGCTTTATGATACTGCAGTTTTAAGTAATTCTGTTGATACTGCCAACAGTAAGGTCATTAGTACAAATTAGTGCCAATTGTTTGCATCCTGGGCTAGAGGTTGGGCAAGCCAGTACCGACATGTGATCATAGCTTAGTCTAGCTATAAACAATTGTATTGGGCAATACTCGTCTGGTATTTGTACATCTTCATACCTTCTGGCTTTGTATATCTCTTGGGAATTACTGAGAGCATTATGTCATATATTTCTTTATTCTGTTTTTCTGCTCCCCTACTTTGGTGCTTTCCTTCCATTCTGAATGATTTTGAAAATCCAACAGAGAGCACAATATTCTCATAATGGTTCAACTGTATTTTGGCTTTTCTTGGCGTATTCAGGATGGTCTAAATGAGTGATATCCTAAAGTTGATCTATTACAGCATTGTTCTGCGCGTAGAAATATTTGAGCCAACCCTAAGGCCCGGTTCACATTAGCGGTTGTTTGCCAAACGGACCGGATGACCTGACCGGATCCGGACCGGATCCGGATCGGAACCGTACGGTTCTGATCCGGATCCGATCCGGATCCGGTCAGGTTGCATCAGGTGGTAATCAGGATGCGATCTGGATCCGTTTGGCAAAGTTAACGTAAAAAAAAAAAAAAAAATGTTGGGGTCTGGGAGGTCAGCAGAAGGGGGACCTGTGGAATCAGGCCCTCTGCTGTTTAGCACTCACCTCCACCTCCGACATGCTGCCAACATCCTGCCAACACCTCCAGCTCGTGCTGCTCCACTCCAAAATGCTTGCCCATGTGTCCCCAGCCAATATCGCCGCAAAAATCCGCATAGGAAGTGGGGTAGAACATCCGGATTTCTCAGCCAGTGTGTTGTGCGGCCTCCGGTTCCCATTTGTTTGTATTGGCCGGATGGTGCAGTCCGGCTCCGCCCCGGATACGGCTGCCGGAGGGGCCGGATGAAAAAATAGCGCATGTTGGAACGGAGGCCGGAGTCCGGATCCGGCCCGGATCCGGTCCGGCTCCGGTTCTGCAGAACGGACCCATGTGAACGGACGCATAGGCTTTAATTGCTATGCCGTGCGTCCGTTCCGTCCGTTCTGCAGGCGGTGCGGCTCCGGCACGGCGATTCCGGAGGGCCACCGCAAGTGTGAACCGGGCCTAACACACGCTTCAGTTCTATAGTGAATGGGGTAGAACCGTAGAAGGGATGTGGGTTATGTTTGAGGATTAGAGTTTAAAGGGAACCTAAAGCCAGAGGTATATGGAGGCTTCCATATTTGTTTCCTTTTTAAACAATGCCAGTTGCCTGGCAGTCCTGCTGATCATCCTGGTATCAGTAGTATCTGAATCACACACCTGGAACAAGACAGTGGCTAATCCAGTCAGATCTGATTTGCATGCTTGCGCAGGGTTTATGGTTAAAGGACACCCCAGGCGAAAATAAACTAATGAAATAAACAATTGTAAAATGACTTTTTAAGATATTCCACAGTTTTATTTTGTTTAAATCTACTTTTTAAGTTTTTACTGGTTTATTGTTTTTGCTCAATGACACATTCATTGAAGTATGCCAGAGCTAAAATGTATGAACTATTGACCCTTCTTATCTCTTTCCTGCTCTAATGCTGGGTACACACTATGACATTTTATGGCAGATTTACTGTCAGATCGATTATTTCCAACATGTCCGATCTGATTTCCGATCGATTTCTGATAGAAGTGAATGGAAAACATTCAGTAATAGAAGCCATTTTCTGCTAGGAAAGTGTTTTATAGTTGGAATTACTTATCAGTGAGGGTAACACTGTAGTCCCTTCCTGTCTGAGTCAGCCACTTACATACCTGATATTTAACTCTTTCAGGCAGAGAAAGGAAAAAAAAGGAACACAGCATAATTATTTGTGTGCTAGGCACTGTACATTCCCATGTCTATTTCATTATGTCACATGTCACCTCGGGTATCCTTTAAATGTATTAGAGGTAGAGGATTAACAGGACAGCCAGGCAAGTTGTATTGTTGAAAATTAATAAGTCAGCCTCCATAACCCTCTACCTTCAGGTTCCTTTTAGGCTGCTTGGATACCTAATATTAGTGGTGCAAGCACTGCAGAAAGTAGCCTTCATATTACCCTGGACCACGGTGTGACTTCAGGGTCATATTTATAGCACCATATTTGTAGTGCTACCCCAGCTAGTGACGTACTCCCTGCTGTGCAGGAAGTACGTCACCAGGATATCCGTCATTCCGTGCATGCGCACCGCTTTATACCGCACTTCCGTCATGCACACTGCCTGCGCCGCCCATCGACTTGCATTACTGCGTAATCCGTGCGGTAGGCACAGATCATGTGATAATGTGCTGCAGCTTTGCATTGGCATTGCAGCAGCTGGGATACTTGGGCCGGATCCACATTATGAGTGCTTTTGTGAGCGCTTGCGTTTGATTAGCGCTTGCTGAGTGCTTTTTAAAAACCGCTCCCATTCGCTTTCTTTAAAATCCCCATAAATATCGCGTATGTTTGCAATCCCACCAATTTTTACCGCAATTTTAATCAAACACAAGCGTGGATCTGGCCTTATGGTGCACCACGGGAAGTTTGCAAGTCTCTGGAAACCTCCATGGCCCTTGCGGCAGGAAGAACTCTGGTGATGCAGTGTGCAGGTGTGCAAAGGGCCTTAAAGTAAAATTGTGTCCTCACCAAAATATACAAATGTCTGCGCTTCAGAGTATGCTGACTGCATATTGTGGATGTGCTTCATATTTTAATAGTGTAACGCAGAACGTGGCACCGCAATGCGAAAGCAATGTGCAGACATTACAGAGCATTTACCGCATAACGCTCGCGTCAACAGTATAGTGAAGCATACTTTTAATTGGCTGTATGCTTCGCTGTATGTGACACAATACGCTGATAACGTGCATCGCTGCTTTCCTGTTTCCATTGCATGCCCTATCACAGCAGACGTGCAACGGAACTCTCTCTGTTAACTTAGCCTAAAAGTAAGTACCAAAGATGATTACCACCTTTATTATAAATTGTTCCATTATTTGCAACAACAAAAAGCCAGTCTGCCCTTTAATGAACAGGTAGATTCCTCTGTCTCCCAGGGAATGGAACCAGTGAACGCAAACTTATGCTGGGAATACACCATGAAGTGTTTTTGCAGATACATGGCTCCCTAGATAATTTCTGAGAGGTCTGATCTGATTTCGATCATTTTTGTGATCGATTTTGTTATAGAAGTGAATGGAAATTGTTCAGAAAAACGATCAGAGAATCGATAGGCCAGTAAATCTGCCGAAAAACCTCACCCTGTATTCCCAGCACTCAATTCAGGAAACAAGAATGATGAGATCTGTAATGCTGGGTACACATGATACGTTTTTCGTCTCTATTTTCCACCCGGTCGTTTTTTTCCTCGCTCAATTCTCTTCTCTTCCACTTGTTTTTCCTATCTTTTTCCACTCACTTGTGTGAGAATTCGAGCCAAAAACGATCAGAAGGAATATCGGACATGCCAGAAATGATCTATCGAACCCACCTATCGTGGGTGAAAATGTATGGTGTATTCCTAGCATAAGACTTTAGTGCACAGAGCAGTCAGTTGTTTCACCACAGAAGCTAAACCAAGGCAAACACAAGGAGTCTGTGTCCTCTGATTGCATGTCTGCCTGAGTGGATGAGAGGGATGGTAGAATCCTGAAGATCCTGTCTGTTTTAGCTTGTGTCGGGGTTGAGTTTCCCCCTGTAGGGGTGGAGGGAGAGGCCGCAGCCTTGGGGCTGATTCTTACAAGGGTGCAATCACATGAAGGAATGCAGAACTTTCGGATGAGTAAGTGTTGAAATGTGTTTATGACTAGTGACTGAGACAGGGACCATTACCTGACTTCTCATCCTTAATACACATGGCTTCCTGAAAATGAGCCTTTTGAGAACCAGTATGAATTATGCGATCACCGCTGCTAATATAGCCTTGGAATGTCTGTAATGCTACATTCTGTTGGGTATAGTGTATCGTAGCCATGTACAAAGTTACAAAGTATGTTAATCTTGGGGTAGAAGTTCATAAATACAAGCTTGTCAGACCTAGATCGGAATGAATTATAAGTGATCATGGTACAGTAGTAGTGCTATTATTGTATATTTATATAGCGCTGACATCTTATGCAGCACTTTACATACCGGTAGTTATGTTATTACCTGTCCCTTATGCCTGCTACACACCATGCAATTTCCTGTCAGATGGATGGGTAGAATTGATTATTTCAAACATGTCCGATCTGATTTCCAATTGATTTTGTATAGAAGTGATAAGAAAAACAATCGGAAATCAGGTCAGACCTGGCAGAAATAATCGATTTGACCTGACTATATCGGATGGGAAATTGCATGGTGTGTACCAGGCATAAGCTCTACCATTGTCTAAAGCTCAACACACACCATACAATCTTGGTTGTACAGATTTACCAAATCTATGTAGTATAAGGGCCAACAGATTGAAACTACCTTGAATGATTGATTGGATAAGCTCTTATACTACATGAAAGTGGTAAGATTGAACAACCACGATTGTAGGGTGTGTGTTGAGCCTTAGCCTTATGTGCCTATCAGGACAATTTGGGGGGGGGGCGGCACCATTATAATCTCATTTCTATGCTTGTGGGAGGTGCCCAAAGGAAGTCCATGCAAAAAAAAAAAAAAAAGTAGAGCATACAAACTCCATGCAGATGGTATCCTGGCCCAGCTTCGAACCGGAAACCCTAACCGTACCAGAATAGTGCATAATGGCTTGGCATTTTGATGTATGCATTTCAGAGAACTTTTATTTTATTTTTTTCTTTTATTTATTTATTTTTTTTCTTTTTAAATCTAGTAGGGAAAACGTGCTGGTTGCTATAGCGCTGTGTAGAGTCACATGATCAGCTCAGTAGCCACTGGAAACATTGATATGGGAGTGGGATTGTGATAAACATTTACCTCAGGAAGCATAAGTTGATTGAGTCATTTTCAGTAATAACCTGAGGGAAGAATACTACAAATATCTGGATATCGGCTATGAAGCTCGTATTCAGTGGCGTAGCTAAGGAGCTGTGGGCCCCTATGCAAGTTTTATAATGGGGCCCCTCAAGCACTCTATACACTCTATACAATAACATTGATATGGCGCACCAAAACTTGCCAATGGCAACCACAGTGTCAGAGGTGCAAGAAGGGGTTGGGGAACAGTGTGTTAATGATAACCATTCTTCAAAGTATCTATAGAAGTGATTATTATGAGCACAGGACCAATAGAGAGCTAATACTGTAGTTGAGAGAGGGCCCCTCTGGCCCAAGGGCCCCGATGCGGTCGCTACCTCTGCACCCCCTATTGCTACGCCCCTGCTCGTATTTCATAAGTTGGAAGCTTACTCAGTGTAGAGCAGATCACATTTTTGGTGTCAGTAGCTGGTTTACTTTAAATGTTGGCAATGGACCCGTCCCCGTAACAGGAACGGCTGCATAAGT
The DNA here is from genome assembly GCF_040937935.1 of Hyperolius riggenbachi. NCBI lineage: Eukaryota > Metazoa > Chordata > Amphibia > Anura > Hyperoliidae > Hyperolius > Hyperolius riggenbachi. Next base: position 77,912,253 of record NC_090655.1, read on the forward strand.
AAATTCATTTTTTTGTTGCAAAGTTGTCATTAGGTGATTGTCCTGCCTAGGAGAACACACAGAGAAGCATGTGATCAGTTTGATCAGCTGATACATTTGTAAGGCTCTGATTTGCATCCATGGCAGCAAACATATACCCATCAGAGCTTCAGCAATACAACAGTTTAGAGCTACTATATCCTATATAATAATCCCTCTGTTCTTGCGCCCTCCTGTGTCTGTTACCGCTGGCCCGCTTGCGTGGCACATTGGTAAGCTTCAGGCTGTGGATGAGCGAGCATCGTGTTTCAACCATGCACATGTTGTGCGGGGTGGATATTGTGCCTGTGTGGACGGTTGGCTAGTCCCCGTTATTGAACGGGCGGGCTTTTTCACTAGTAGTTATTTACATAAGTAACACGGTTATATCACCGTTCTGCTGCATTCGGATACGTGTGAGATGTTTGGGCCTATTTCCACTACATGTGGATTCCACATGTGATTTTTCTGCATCCAAAATGCAACACATTTTAGTTAAATTCACTATTTCCATTCATTGCAAATATTTGGATGCGGTGCGTAAAAATCTGCATTTTTCCGCATGCGGGTGGGATCTGGAATGCAAATCCCGTCTAATGTAAGTCAATGGGGCCGCAGCCTGTTTCCACAACACGCAGATTCTGGATGCAGAAAAACGGACTCCAATGAATGCCTATGGGCCTGTTTCCACAAACGTGTTCATAGGCATTCAGAATCTGCATGTAGTAAATAAGCCACATCCAGAAATCTGGGTGTAGAAAAACTGATCCAGAACTGATGCAGAAATAGTGGAAATAATTTCTGTCAAAAATGATGCGTACAGCTAAACATTTGTGTTGGTAACAGCATATTTCAGTACAGTGTTAGTATGGGTGTCCTTTATGCCAATGTCTGGAAATTGAGCATTATTAGGTTTGATTACCAAAACTGAGCATAAAATTGTTCATTTTTGTAAGCACTAGCACATGATTGGGAGAGACTATAACCTTTATTCTTCACTGTGAGAATATATATGAGCATAGAGTTAAATTAAATTATACAGAAATTGTTACCTAAAAGATCAGTTAACTATCCTGAGTATACTGAAGTAACGCCTGAACTGAAAATACAGTACACCAATTTTGCACTTTTAATATTTTACTGGTTTTACTCATCTAAGGAGTATGATAATCCACACTAAGGGCCCATTCACACTTGCAAAACGCTAGCGCTTTTGCTAACGTTTGGCTCAGGTGATTTTTGGTGTTTAACAAGAAAAAAATCGCCATTCACACTTGCCGGTTTTTTTCGCGTTAAGCGCTACTATAGCACTAAATGCAATCGCTGGGAAATCGCCTGAAAATGGTGCAGGTTACAAGTTTGCGTTTGGCGATTTGCATTAATCGCTGGCGATTCATGTAAATCGCCCAAGTGAGAACTGGCCCATAGGGTATTATTGCACTAGTGCTTTAAGAAGCACTAGCGCTTGAGCGTTTTGCCGGAATCGCTGGCAAAATGCTCTAGTTTGAATGGGCCCTTCCTGCATTCTCTTTGCATTGGCTGTTCCTTCTCTATCAGTCTCTATATGTATACCTACTCTGCTGGTCTGATGGCTTGTCTAAAGGTGGCCACACACAATACAATAAAATGATCAGATTTTACAGTAATTCGATAAAAAACGATCGTATCTCTCGAGAAAACCGAAAACTTTTTTTTTTTTATTTGACTGAAAAATCGATTAGATTTCCGCTTTTCTTCCGACTTAAATCGATCCGGACTGCCAGATATTTCTCTTCAATTTTTACTAAAGATTGTATGGTGTGTGTTGGATTGTTAATTTATTAATATACACACCCTAGCAATTTTCTCTGAGTTTATAATCATTTTTATCATAATTGAGGAAAAAATTGAACATAGGTGTGTGGTACATTGGTCAGATTTTTGAACTGTTAGTCAGTCAGAAAAATTGATATGTAAAAAATTGTATGGTGTGTGGCCACCTTTAGGCCTTGTTCCCATTGCGTTCCGTTCACTTGGCCATTTTTTTTTACGCCTTTTTTTTTTTTTTTTTTTTTTTTTTTTTTTTATTGCTGTGCGTTGGACGTTTATGTTAAGTGCTTTTCTAAGCGCTTTTGCAGAGCGATTGCGTTTTTTTCACTTCCTGACGTCAGACGTCAATGTATTTATTCTTAAAAACGCTCATGCAATCGCTGCACAAAGTGATTTTGTGAGCGTTTTTCCTATACCTCCCGTTGAGGCAGAATCGCCTCAAAAATGGCCCATGTACCGCTTATCTGAGCGAATCGGAAACTGACCGCTCTGATGTGAACTTTGTCATAGAGAATCATTGCACAAGTGCTTTCAGGGCAATTTTTGAAAATCACCAGCGCTTAAAAAATCTCAAACGCCCCTAGTGTGAATGAGCCCTTAAAGGGGACCTGTAGTGAAAAAGATGTAATGAATGAATGTATAATTTATTCAGTCAGTTTGCCCATTGTAAAATCTTTCCTAAGCCTGAAAGACATTCTGAAATGTATCACAGGTGGTGACATCTTTACTGCTGTCCGATGCATCTCTGCTGAATATTAATTTACTGAAAGTTGTAAAGCCAGTAGAAAATATACCTGGTCTCCCAGAATGCTCTGGAGGGAGGGGGCCATATATTTAAATTAGGTAAAAAGGTAGGGGAAGGCAGTGTCACCAAGCGTCCAGGAGGACGAGACACAAAGACAAACACTTATATAGCGCTTTTCTCCTGGCGGACTCAAAGCGCCAGAGCTGCAGCCACTAGGACGCTCTATAGGCAGTAGCAGTGTTAGGGAGACTTGCCTAAGGTCTCCTGCTGAATAGGTGCTGGCTTACTGAACAGGCAGAGCCGAGATGCGAACCCTGGTCTTCTGTGTCAGAGGCAGAGCCCTTATCCATTACACTATCCAGCCACTACGGCCATTGCTTGTCCTCTGTCAGTGCCCACCACCCCACTTCCCCTCCGGCAGCCATAGCTGACCACACTCACAAATGCTATGAGCAAATCTATTGTATGGATATAAAGTTGAAGAAGAGGAGGCAATAAACCACCCAATTCCGAGCATGACCCAGTCATGCTTGGCGAAATAAAACGATTCTGATTCTGATTGCTTTTGGATGGAATGGTGCATGTGCCCCCCCTCCCCATCAAGTGATATATTTAATCAGCTTAGGCCAGGGGTCTCAAACTCGCGGCCCGCGGGCCTTTTGCGGCCCTCGATACAATATTTTGTGGCCCTCGCCGGCAAAAGCTTCCTTATAGTTTGCTTCAATGCTCCCAAGTAATCCACCGCATCCCTGCCGCTAAACGAGGGCTACAGAGCCCCCAAATCGCCCAGGGGGAATCTGCCGGCATTTCCTGGAAGGGGCAGAGCTTTCAGCTTCAGCTCTGCCCCTCCTGACGTCAATCGCCGCACGGATCGCTGCCTCTCCCCGCCCCTTTCTGTAAAGGAAGAGTGAGAGGGGCGGGCAGAGGTGGCGGTGCGCCGCGATTGTGAAATTCCTTATGCGGCCCGGCCTCATCCTGACTTTGCCTCCTGCGGCCCCCAGGTAAATTGAGTTTGAGACCCCTGGCCTAGGCTAAACATTAGTGGGAGGGATGGGCTACATAAAATATACAGTAGATATAGGAAATGTATCTAATGCTGAAATCAGGAAGATGAACGTGTATGTGTGTATATCCAGAATAATTTTACTGCATTTTACTAGATGTCCCTTCAATCCTCCTTTAATCAATTATACAAGTCGTGTGTGTGAGGGAGAGAAGCAGTGTGTGTGTGTGTGAGAGAGCAGTGTGTGTATCCAGAATAATGTACTGCATTTTACTAGATGTCCCTTTAATCCTCCTTTAATCAAGTATACAAGGTGTGTGTGTGTGCGCGAGAAGCAGTGTGTGTGAGAAAGCGAAGCAGTGTGTGTGTATCCAGAATAATTTACTGCATTTTACTAGATGTCCCTTCAATCCTCCTTTAATCAATTATACAAGGTGTGTGTGTGTGTGTGTGTGTGTGTGTGTGTGTGTGTGTGTGTGTGTGTGTGTGTGTGTGTGTGTGTGTGTGTGTGTGTGTGTGTGTGTGTGTGTGTGTGTGTGTGTGTGTGTGTGTGTGTGTGTGCGCGCGCGCACGCCCAGAATAATGTACTGCATTTTACTAGATGTCCCTTCAATCCTCCTTTAATCAATTATACAAGGTGTGTGTGTGTGTGTGTGTGTGCACGCACGCCCAGAATAATGTACTGCATTTTACTAGATGTCCCTTCAATCCTCCTTTAATCAATTATACAAGGTGTGTGTGTGTGTGTGTGTGTGTGTGTGTGTGTGCGCACGCACGCCCAGAATAATGTACTGCATTTTACTAGATGTCCCTTCAATCCTCCTTTAATCAATTTTACAAGTTGTTCAGGGGCAAAGACCCAGATGGAAGAGTTGCGCGTGTGTTTATGAAATGTCATTCCCATTCAATCTGTTACTGATCTGCAAGCCGACTGGAGCTGTTACCCAAAACATTGGTTGTGAATCTGCCCTTGTGTACCAGATCTTGCCTCTCTTCGTACTGTATACCCTCTATGGCTGTGTGTTGCAGAATAATGCTCATATTTGTGGGCTCTTCTTTAGTAATATTTTGCAACAGTTTTGTTCCAGCAGACTGGTATGCGGCTCCTCTGTACATAATCGCACCTTTAATAACGCTGCAATACCCGTGTGTTTTACCCCAAATTCTAGTCCTGTAAACTGTGACCAGGTCTTCTGAATTGTGGTATTCATGACTGTCTATCATACAGCTGCAGGATGCTCCCCTCCTCTCCAGCGATGAACTCAAAATTCTCTTCACATGGCAATTTCCACATACTGGAAAAGCAAACGGACTGAGCCATTAAATCTGGCATCTGGTTAATTACGTAGGAGCTGGAGGCTTTGATTGGCTAAATTTTATTCCTCTTGGGTCAGTGGAGATTTGCTTGTTTAGAGATTTTTTTTTTTTTTTATTACCGCTATGCCTTTTTATTAGACTTTTTTTTGTTGTGTTGTATAATTCCCTCCCCTAGCCCCCTAGATCCTGCGTGGGATCAGGGGAGGTGAAAGCTAAACTCAACCGGAAATGACCAGAAAAGCAAACAGAAACCTATCCTGTACCTTTCTCATCTACTCTTTAGGAGATAGAGACTGATAATGTAATACAAAACTTGTGAACAGCAGTTTTCAGATCTAAAGAAAACCATTACATCTCATTATTGTGGGCTATTCATTTAGGCTTGGCCTCACTTGTGTCAGAACTGTATATTATAGGCCCTTTACTCGTTAAAGTGTAACTTCAGTCACAGTAAATGGCCATATTTACATGCCCAATTTCCTTGGCGACGGCTTCATTTAAATATATAAAAGTAGATCTATGTGTGTGTCTTTTCATTCCCGTTTGGAGGTAAGTGTTGCTTATTGTTGCTATGTATTTCTAGGTGTTTACTGCTGGTTTCTTTTGTGTTTATTATTCCATGTGTGTGGCTTCTGAGTTCTTTTGCTTTAGTTTACCACAGCAAATGGCCTGTAAGCTGACTGAGTCTTCTGACACAAAGCATCCCACTCCCCAGCAAGGAGAAAGGGGCAGATAACGTTCTATTTACATATATAGCTTACAAAAGCCAAGTCTCCCGAGACAGCGAGAAAACACAAGCACCTGGGCACTTACATTCCCAAACCTTTCTTCCTTTCACCTTTTCACAAAAGAGGCTTTTGACTATTGTAACACACAGGCCTTTGTGCCTTTTGTGGCCGATTGCTGAAGCATGTTGTGTGTTTGTGGAGGTGTGTGTATGTGTGTGCTTAGCGGTTGGAATGTGGGGAGCTTCTTACAATGACAATTAATTGCCTCTATTCTACTCGCAGTTATGGCAGTTCATTACTTGAAAGCCCTTGATATAAACGTGCTCTTCAATATTTCCAATGCCCTTCTCTATAGTCTGTCTTCAATTGAGCACATAGCCAGTCCTGCAGCTGTTAGAGGGAATGTTCTAGAATGATTAAGTCGTTATTTGTGCATGGGGAGTGGACAAATCAATGTACAATCCATTAGTCAGCATTATTAATATTTAGTTATGATATAGTGCTGACATCTTCTGCAGTGCTTTGCTAAGTATACACCGTGGTTCCCTGAAAATAAGTGTCTTTTATATTACATTTTGCTCCAAAAGATGTACTAGGGCTTATTTTCAGGGGATGTCTTATACTTCTGTGAACACCATGTACTGATCAGGCACCTGCCCTGTCATCCCTGCACACAACTGATAAACTTGCAGTGTGCTGGGATGACAGGACCGGTGCCCGATCAGCACTGTACCACATTGGCCTCAATTCACTAAGCTTTATCAAACACTTTATTAAATTCTTGATAATTTACCTGATGGGTAAAATCAAATTTTGAATTCACTAAGGTGTTATATGTTTATCAAATGTTTTATCAATTAAATGTTCAATAAATCTATAACACTTGAGTGAATTCAAAATTCAGATTTTACCCATGAGGTAAATTATCAAACATTTGATAAAGTGTTTGATAAAGCTTAGTGAATTGAGGCCATTGTGTCCCTTTGCTGGCTGCCTATTCCTGCTGTTGTACTTGTGCTTCTATTTGAGTTGATGGTCTCACAGGTGGGACCATGGCTCAGTTTTTGGACCAATCACTGCACTCGCTGAGTAGCAGCGAATGCAGTGATTGGCTCAGTGACTGAGCAGCGGTCCTGCTCGCAAGACCATCCGTTCCAATAGAAACACAAGTTGCCTGAATATGATCCTGCTGAGGACACTGGCATGGAACTGGGGGACATCGGAAGACAGGGGACAATGGCAAAGAAAGAGGGCAGGGAAGACAAAGCGGCTGAGGTAATAACACAAGTTGTCATAAGGTACTTTTTCAATACATTAACTGCCGTTAGGACTTGCTGACTGATCTTTCTGGGTAGTAGGGTCTAAGTCACACACCTGAAACAAGCATGCAGCTACTCAGATTTGTCATAGACATCTGATCTGCATGCTTGTTCATGGTCTATGGCTTAAAGTATTAGGGGCAGAGGGTCAGCAGGACAGCCAGCCAATGTGCATAATTTAAAAGGAAATAAACATGTCAGCCTCCATATACCTCTCCCCTCGGGTTCCCTTTAAGGCATAGTGTGCAGTTTATAATAGATCCGTTCTTATAAGAGCTTGTAATGTTTCTTCTAACTGTATTGTATGTAGTGTTCTAGCGCTGGGCCCCTTCCTGGAGGCATTTAGAGAAAAAAAGCCTTTTTTTCGAAGTTAGGATGTTTTAAGAAATGGTTTCAGGCCAGTTATTGGCACAGGCTGTAAATATGTTTTTACAGAGGCAGCAAGTTTCAGCAAGAGTTTGTATAAAGGGAATGTTTGCGTAAGTGTTGTTTTTATAGGGGAATGTTTATTTAAGGATTCCATAGTAAAGGCAGTGGGCTTTATGAGAGGTGTGTATGCTCTCCTTTCTTCTTGGAATGCCAACGCGAAGGTGCTGCCGGCTGGTCCAATCCTCCATACCTCATCGCGTAGCATAAATTCAGACTTTCCATGATGGTAGAAGTGCCCCTTACAGAACTCTGTATGTTGTTTTTTGTGTCCCACCCAATATGTCAGCAGGCAATGATTTACCAGAGACCTCAAAGCAGAACTGAAGTCAAAGAAAGCGTATACCAGTCCAGCATTTTCCAGCCAATTTCTATTTCACGGTCTGTGCTGTAGCAGGGTAGGTGGAGAGGTGCCATGTAAGTAGGGCCGGATTTCTGAAAAGGCCACAAAGGCCCGAGCGTTGTGCGGCTGCAGCCCAAGGGGGGCTCCTGGGTGTGAAATAAGGGTTGCTACATGTAAAAGATAAGGCTGCAAATGCAGAGCAACACATGCAAAGGGAAACGGATGCCCAAGGGAGTTAGTTGTACAAGGAAGAACAGGTCTGCGGTACATGGATGTTACTCCTATAGCTCCCAACTGTCCCTCTTTTGGAGGGACAGCCCCTCTTTGGGAGCCCTGTTCCTCTGTCCCGCTTTCCTCCTCATTTGTCCCTCTTTCAGGACTTTGTCCCTCTTTCTATGTAAATATATACATTTCTCTACAAAAAAAATGTTTGACTCTAAACTTTATTCCCATCCTTTAAATTGATATATTACTAATTCTAAAATGTTAATATGAAGGAAAATGAACCAGGATAGAAAGGACCAGCGTGGTTTTGAATTATAAAACATAGTTTTCTTATGAAACTTTATGGTATGCGTGACTAGGGGTGTGCTGGGGCGTGATCAGGGGTGTGGCAGGGGCGTGGCTTAAGTGTCCCTCTTTCTCATCTCAAAAAGTTGGAAGGTATGGTTACTCATGGAATGGGAGGGACACTGTGGCCCCTTCATACTTAGCCTAGGGGCTGAAAAAATAAAGATCCGCCTTGCATGTCAGTACAGGTATGCAGAGGGGCAACAGGGGGAGGAACAATAACCCCAGTGACAGGCTAATACTGGGCTGGACAATAATCTATTATTATTGATTTACAAAGCACCATCATATTTGGTGGCACTGTATAGAGTAAGAATTAAACATGGGGTACATAGTTATACAGACAATCCTATACACAAAATATAGACACTGGTACAGAATACAGAATTGGTAGACCTAGGTCATTACAGTGACAATTCTACCATGATGAACAAAATGCATAGCAAGTTCCAGGAAACAAAAGGATGAGAAAGGGAGTCCTGCCCTTGCCAGCTTACAATCTAAAGGAAAAGGGAGGAAAGAAGAGGTGGGGTGGTATAAAATATAAGTAGTGTACAATATTTATAGCTAGAGGCAGTGTGTTTTTGATTACATTTAGTAAGGAGTACAACTTGGTCAGAGGTTGAAGGGGGAAATGCTTTTTAAAAAAAGTGAGTTTTGGGCGCTGAAAGATATCAAAGGTTGGGGAGTGACGACATGTTTTGGAAGGAGACTCTAGAGGAATGGTGAGGCACGTGAGAAGTCTTGTATACGTGAATGCAAGGAGGTGATTAGAGGAGGACAGGAGGTTTTGTGCAGATCTGAGATTGTGGTTGGGGTTTTATCTGGAAACTGAAAAGAAGTACAGGGGAGGCAGATTGTGAAGAGTTTTTTAGGTTAGGGGTCACATTGATAAAAGCAGCTATTTATTGCCACAGTTTGCATGATGGGTAGCCCCGGCGCCCGCTATTTTATTGGGTGCCCGAAGTTCCGATTATTGTTGGTAATTTTGGCTTGGTGGAGGGTTAAGCACCACCAGGGAAGAGAAGGGGGAGAGAGGGGTTGTTAATGGATAAGGGTTGCTAAGGGATAGGCATCAGTAGAGGGACCGTTAGGGGCTAGGCATTGGTATAGGGAGGGTTAAGGGTTAGGCATGGATATAGGGAGGGTTAAGGGTTAGGCATTGGTAGAGGGTGGGTTAAGGGTTAGGCAGCGGAAGAGGGACGGTTAAGGGTTAGTTATCGGTATAACTGGGGTTAAGGGTTATGTAGCGGTAGGTTCTTTGTGAGATTAGAAATAAGTCGTAGTAAAATATCGGTAAACATTTCCAGTATTTTACTTTCCGAATTTAGTAAAATATTGGTAATTTTACCAAATTTCTACTAGCGCCAATATCCGGCGCCCTTTTTTCCATGCGCCTTTGTGACATGCACACGTGAGTTCATGCTCGATTATTTGAGATTTCTGGCTAGTTTAGGCATTGGTAGCAGGCCAGGCTGAAAGTTGAAGTGAAAAGGACACATTACAGCATTCTCTTACAAAATGACCCGTGTGGTAACAATATATGTCATTGCATTTTTCTTTTTTTTTATTAATGAAGCTGGAATTTTGCTGTAAAATATATAGATGGTCATCAATTTGGACAACCAGGTGCAAACAGAGATCTGTATCCCCTGGGGAATCATTTATTTCCCTCCATTCCGGGATTTCAGTGTTTGCAGGATGAGACGCTTGTGCAAAATATTATTGGGGAAATAAAATCTGTACTGGCCTGAAATAGCTGTAATCTATTATCCATGGTGCATGTGCACAGGTCGCATTCCACATCCCGGTTTATTTATAACTATATAAGGGTTAGCCAAGTTACTACACGCTGGTGCTAAAAAGGAAAAAAAACTTGTAGTGAAAGTGTTAACATTCCATGAACACGTGTGCAGGTCTGTAGCTTTTTCTTCTCCTTGCCTTCATGCCTGCACTTGCATTCAGACTTGCACAAAGGTAGCTACACACCCCAGTCCGCCGTGGAGGGTGACGCTCTCTATTCCTTGCGGAGGGGGGAAAGCTGGGAAACGCAGCTGTAAAAACTCAGCAGAGTGTGAGCAAGAAATCTGCTGTAGGTTTTGCAAACAACGACTCATACGCCACACCGGGCTCGGAAAAACCACTGCCCCGGCGCTTACTAGTCCAAGATTGCTCAGGTTGAAGTGGACCTGTCCTTAGACTGCTGACCACCTCTAAAAAAATATATATTTCCTGGCAATATTGCTGGTTTTCTGGTTACAGTTTAATTCCATTGCAATTTCAGCCTTGCACAAACAGTGGCGTTTTATATTTTTGTCAGGCGTTAGTGATCATTTTGGCTGACAGTCTCCCGACAGCTGTGGAGAAGGGAGAGAGGGAGAAGCAGGAGGCTTCCCACAGTGTCTGGGTATAAAGCAGGTGGCAAAAAGAATCTGCTGTGGACAGTTGCTTGTCACCTGTGTTTTTTGTTAGGCCCAGAACATGGTAGATGAGTCTAAATGCATTTATATGATGGCCAACATTACCATATACAATTAGTTGGGGACCTAGTTGGACTTATAGTATAACCCTCACTGAAAAGGAATTAAAGTCTTAAAACTGTGGGCTGGCAGAGAACAGATCCTGAGTGCAGGGGATAGATAAAAAAAGGTCAATAGTTCATTTATTTTAGCTCTGGGACACTTGAAAGACTGTGTCATTGAGCAGAGACAATAAAGCCTTTAATCTATTTTTTGGCCTGGTTCACAGTGGTATGTTGCGTTGCAGAATAATTCTGCATGTCAACTCGCTGTCCATACAATTCTATTGGCCTGTTCACAGTAACTGATTGCATTCTTCTAATTTGCTACTTGCTGCAAGTCTATGGCCAGTCTCCATTGCAGTTCATAGTCGTTTTAATTCGTGAGTTATGCAAACTGACCACTGCGAACCCAGCCTCCAAGTTTCTAAACCTAAAATAAAACCGTAGGACATCGAAGTGTTTTTTGGGGTTTTTTTTGTTTTGCTTTTGTTTTTACCTCAGGTTCACCTTTAAAAGGAACCTGAGGTGTGAGACTCATGGAAACTACCATATTTATTTCATTTTAAACAATACCAGTTGCCTGGCAGTCATGCTGATCTTTCTGGTCAGTAATGTCTAAGGCCCCATTCACACTTGCAAAACGCAAAACGCTAGCGCTTTTGCTAGCGTTTTGCTCTGGCGGTTTTTGGTGATTAACGCCATTCACACTTGGGGCGATTTCCCGGTGATCGCGATTAGCGCTTCTATAGCACTAAACACGATCGCCGGGAAATCGCCTGAAAATGGTGCAGGATACAATTTTTTTAGGGCGATTTGCGTTAATCGCCGGCGAATCGCTGGCAAATCGCCCAAGTGAGAACGGGCCCATAGGTTATTATTGCAAAACGCCGGCAAAACGCTCAAGTGTGAATGGGCTCTAAATCACACACCTGAAGCAAGCATGCAGCTAATCTTGTCCGATTTGTCATAGACATCTGATCTGCATGCTTGTTCAGGGTCTATGGCTTAAAGTATTAGAGGCAGAGGATCACCAGGACAGCCAGGCAATGTGCATTATTTAAAAGGAAATTAACATGCCAGCCTGGAAATTAACATGTCAGGAACCTGGTGTTCCCTTTAAAGTGTCTCTGAAGCTGCCAAGTATGTAAAGTAAATGGCAAGGCTCTGTACTCTAGGCACTGCAGATTTTTCACTTAAACTCATTCTGCATGTGCCAGGGGGTCCCTTAACTGGGTAAGGTATGAGTGGCTTACTTGAGTGGGTTACCATTACACAGTACACAACATATGATTGAAAAAAATAAATTGTAACCATTCAAAATAAAACGTAAAATTGAAAATCCGTATGGCTTCCGATTTAACTGCAGAAGTACAAAAACGTTCAGTGTGTGAGCCGTGTATATATAACTCTGTACTGCCTCCATGTCCTGATTATTTACGAGTCCCCTGTGAACTTTTACACTATAAGTGTCCTTGGTCATGGATGCGAGCTGTACACCCATCCCTTTCCTGTATGGAACGAGGCATAGGCATCTGCTTGAGTGCTTGAGAACCGTGCAGGAGATGTTCGATTCACGTTTCTGCGGATCCTCGGCATGCTCTCCACCGATGGCCCGGTTCTGAAAGGCACGTCTATTTAGTACAGCCAACCGTACAGCATTCTCTTATGCAGTATCTCCATATGAACAGCGTTGTTCTGTATTTTCAGAGCAGAGGAATTTTTATCACTGGGCTTTGGCAATAAACGGATCTACATGTGGTTAGTGTATTTGCTTACTTTGCAGAATTGTCTTCTGCCGGCCCCATAAATCTGGATTAAATAGGCAGCATAATTTCACGGTTCATGGAAATTGGGAATAAGGGCTTTGAATGATTTGTCTTAAAAATGTTTTGCATTCAGAAACGTTTTATTTCAGGTTTTAATTGGTCGCTGACAAATCTGATGACAAAAACAGACGACACGGATGGAATGTGTCTTTTTTTTTTTTGTGCTGCATTTGAAATGTTTTGTTGAATATTTATTTATATACAGCTGGCAAATTCCAGAGCGCAACAGGGACGCGTAGATCTGTTAGCAGCAGGTTTGCCCCATAGGAATTTACAGTTTAATGTCTATACCACACACTCACACATACACACTAGGGCTATTTAGGTTGAACAAAAGTGCCTTGTAGTATGTTTGTGGACCATGGAAGGAAATTGTGGAACATGGAGGAAACCCGCACAGGTTACGTACAAGCTATATGTAGTTAGCGTCCCCCAGTGGGAAATGAACCTATGACCTGCAAGACGAGCGCGTTAACCACATAATCTCTGTACTGCTCAGAATATTAGACGTTCTTTATACAAAACTAAAGGTGTGAATTTAGAGGTACATATTTTGCTACAACTAAACTTAAAGGACACCCGAGGTGAAAATAAATAAATGAAATAAATGATTGTATCTATCTTCCTTCTCCTAAAAATGACTTTTTAAGATATTCCACAGTTTTATTTTATGTTTAAATCTACTTTTTAAGTTTTAACTGTTTTATTGTTTTTGCTCAATGACTCATTCATTGAAGTAAGCCAGAGCTAAAATCTATGAACTATTGAACCTTTTTATCTCTTTCCTGCTCTCAGAAGCCATTTTCTGCTTGGAAAGGGTTTTATAGTTGGAATGTCTTATCAGTGAGGGTCACACTGTAGTCACTTCCTGTCTGAGTCAGGACTGAGTCAGCCACTTACATACCTGATATTTAAGGCCTAGTTTCCACTTAGGCGCTGGCATGCGATGCCGGCACAACTGCTGCCTCTCGCAGCCGAATCCCTCTAGCAGCGCTATGCGCGGCTATGGGATTCGGACAGTCATGCACAAAATTATGCTGCAAGGCCTCAGATGTTTCCTCGGCCACGAATTCGGATGGCTTACATAGACTTCTATAGGCTGCTAAAATCCATCCGAATTCGTGGGCGGGGAATCGGTCCGGATTCACAGCAATGGAAACCTAGCCTTACTCTTTCAGGCAGAGAAAGAAAAAAAGGAACACTGCATAGTTCTTTGTGTGCTAGGCACCTCGGGTATCCTTCAATCCTACTCTCACACTGGACCCTCCCAATTCAGTTGTCTAACCTTAACACACACCCCTCCCCCGCCACCAGCAACAATTCTTGGGGGAAAAAAACCTGCAAACATGCTGATTTGAGGGTTCTGCCATGGGTTAAATATCGGTATTTAAATAGGCGCCTACTACCGATATTGGACGGGTGGCACCCAGACTTCCACTGCTAGCGAGTGTCCAAATTTCCCTTTTTTTTAATTTAGTTTATTTGGCTATTGGCTATTGATGATCTTAGCAGTGTTTTTATAGCCTGATGTAAAGCCGCCTCTGCTCGTTTAAAATCCTGGCGACTGTGCTTACTCAGCTGGCTGCGCACACAGGTTACATTTTGTTCAGCCAAAAAGTAGAGTGTGCACAGGCAGGACAAGTCGCTGTCGCCCAAGTGCTTCTGTACTTGCAGGAACTTCCTTCTGAAGCTCCTGCAGCAGTGCAGGAACTTCATCCTCTCCCCTCCCCTCTCCATACAGCAGGAAACTAATTGGGAGGGAGTTGAGCAGTGTATGTGTACAGTATGATTCTGATTCTCTGTCACTCAGCCATTCTCCCTGCAACAGAATCCAACTTTGGATTATCTCTTCTCAGCAGCTCAGAAGCTTTAGTAGACCGTGTGAGTGACCACTCGCAACGTCTTATTAATCTAACTACTGTTATCTTTTATTTACACAACCTATGGCGCAAAACTGTACAACAAACAGGGTGTCAGGGCTGCCAATCATCCCTTTAAATATTGACACAGCTAAGTTCTGCAGGTTCCAGGGCTACTTAAACATAAGTGCCTACACTGCATCTATCTAGCTCCAGCACCTGCATAACTCATATATATATCCATATTTAAAGAGATGTGTTTGCAACTACGCTATTTACAGTTAGACGTTGGTGCAAGGTTTTAAAGGTGATTAATGGTTGGGTGTTCTAAATGTATTTCAGGAGTCCCACTTTAAGTCCACATAAGACCACGCCTTCTACACTGGGTACCAATAACCCAGAGAATCCAGTTCACATTACTAACGCTCATGTTTAGAGCACTCTTTATACATATCCTCCCTAGATTCTCGATATCATCCAAGCCACAGCATTCATTCCGCATGTGAAATTATTATATCCTCCATGTTGGTCACCTCCATTTCGTATCCAAGGTTTCTCATGGGCTTCATTCTTCCTCTGGAATTCTCTTCTACATCACGTCTGTCATTCTCTGAGTCTTACCCTTTTAAGTGTACTCTTTTTTTAAAATGCATTTTCAAACAGATTTGTCATAAGCATTGTCCAGATATATGTACACTAGTGCCTTCTACACACCACCCCACCCTAAACCAGCTGTCAAAGAACTTCCTGCTTCATCAGCTTTACCTGTGCCACACTGCTTAGGCAGGAATCACATATGAGGGAATTGCATGTGGTTTGCCAGAATCACATGCAAAAATGCACATAATGCTTTTGTGTGCCAGAAACAAATTCTGGCCTTGTTCTTTATTTTTGCACACAGTGTGTGATTTTTATTGGCGAAAGTCCAGGGGCGTAGCAATAGGGGGTGCAGCGGTAGCGACCGAATCGAGGCCCTTGGGCCAGAGGGGCCCCGAATGGCCCTCCCTCAACTACGGTATTAGCTCTATATTGGTCCTGTGCTCATAATAATCATTTATATATATATACTTTGAATAGTGGTAATCATTAACAAACTATTCCCCATCCCCTTCTTGCACCTCTGACATTGTAGTTGCCATTGGCAGATTTTAGTGCGCCGTTTCAATTGCTATGTATAGAGTGCATGGGGGGCCCCATTGTAAAACTTGCATCGGGGCCCACAGCTCCTTAGCTACGCCACTGCGAAAGTCAGTTGCTGTTAGCTATAGTGTGTGGAAAACGTGAAAAATTTCTGCGGAAATGTTTTCCATAGTCTCAAGTGTGATCCCTGCCTGAGTGTTTCCACCTCTGTCCTCTAGATCAGTGCTTACCAAAGTTTTTTTGGTGAAGGCACCCTTGATGGCTTTGAAATTTTTTTTTTCAAGGCACCCCTTGGCAAAAACTACCGAAATGCCGTTTTGACCCTTATCAGGCGATGACCCACTCCAAATAGCTAGTGATGATTATTGTATATCAATGTGCGGTTGCATTACCTGATGGTATTGCATAAAGGATGGGGATGCATGCCGAGGCACCCCTGAAAGGTTCTCAAACTGGGTGCCGCGGCACCCTGGTGCGCCTCGCACCAGGGTGCCGCGGCACCCAGTTTGAGAATCCCTGCTCTAGATTGTAAGCTCATAAGGACAAGGCCCTACCCCTGGTTTCTGTCTTTGGTGCAAAGGTCCTACCAATGCAAGTACGAGAATTCTTGTATAGTCTATAAATATATCTATGAATAATACAAAATATATTGTCTACATTGCAACTTAGTACGGTGCTACAGAATATGATGGGGCTTTATAAATAAGTACATGATTTTTTTATTTTTTATTGAATGTATACATAAAAGGAGCTTAATTGTTTGCTTAGAGACTGATGGAAGTGCAGTATGATATTAACCCTGACCTTGTTGTATTGCAGGATCTCTCAGGCAGTATTGGGGACCACGTAGTGGTACATACGTCTCATGCTTGCTCACAGCCAGCTGGATGGGTTCATTCATCGTGTGGCGCTCAGGAAAAGCATGGGGCGGATTCATTGACAGCATGCTCCTCCTCTACCTGCTTTTGATCAGCTTGGCGATTGCTCGTCCATCTTACAGTCGAGTAGCAGAAACCACTGTAGAACCAGAAGGTAAGAGATGAACAAAACAGATGAGAATGACGTTACAGCTTTTATTTTATTGTTGCTATGTTATTTGGTCAAACTGTCATTAAAGCAGACCTGAACTTATGCACAGCACACAATGAAAAGTTTTCAATCCACATATAAATGTTAAAGAACTTCACTGCTCTGAGCTTTGTGTGTGTGTTTAGCTACATCAGAGTGTAATTAGCCTGATCAGTAGCTGTGAATGAGAGCCACAGCTCTGCCTGTACTGGAAGACTAAGGATTTAACCCTTTCTGTGTTCCCTGAAAGTTTAATCCAGTTTAAACGTCAGTTTTTTTTTTTTTTAGGATTTCCGTAAAATTGTAATGATGACCTTTTTCCCCTAAAGGTTATTATGCTGTGCCCAATCTTTTAGAGCAGGAAGGAAGCTCTGAGGGGGTCCACTTTAAAGTGCCCATATGCTGCACAATACTTTAATAGACTAGATTTGTGGCATTGAACACACACTTCACACACACACACACACACACACACACACACACACACACACACACACACACACACACACACACACACACACACACACACACACACACACACACACACACACACACACACACACTTCAGCACACGCACACGCACTTCACACTTCACACACACTTCACACTTGACACACACTTCACACTTGACACACACTTCACACTTGACACACACTTGACACACACACACACACACACACACACACACACACACAAACACTTCACACACACTACACACACACACACACTACACACACACACACACTACACACACACACACACTACACACACACACACTACACACACACACTACACACACACTACACACACACTACACACACACACACACACACACACACACACACACACACACACACACACACACACACACACACACACACACTACACATACACACACTACACACACACTACACACACACACACACACACACACACACACACACACACACACACACACACACACACACACACACACACACACACACACACACACTACACACACATACTACACACACTACACACACACACACACTACACACACATACTACACACACACACTACACACACACACTACACACACACACACACACACACACACTACACACACACACACACACACACACACACACACACACACACACACACACACACACACACACACACACACACACACACACACACACACACACACACACACACACACACACACTACACACACATACTACACACACTACACACACACACATACTACACACACACACTACACACACACACTACACACACACACACACACACACACACACTACACACACACACACACACACACACACACACACACACACACACACACACACACACACACATCCTTTTAAACAATCCAGTCAGACTTCAGTCAGGGCTTCTCATCTGCATGCTTGTTCAGGGCCTATAGCTAAAAATATTAGAGACAGAGGATCAGTAGAAAAGCCAGGCAACTGGTTTTGTTTAAAAGGAAATAAATATGGCCACCTCCATATCAGTTCAAGTGTATTTTAATGCCATGACATATTTTCAACTTGTTTGTACTTGCTATAACTTTTCTTATTAAGAAACCATGGCAGTATTGTTAGAATTCTGCACTGAAAGATTAATGCAATGAGGGATTCTGCATATCCATATGGATGATGGCTTTACCTATATGGCAGTTGGGAGTAATCGCTTCATTTCACTTGCAGCTCAGAGCCCTCAAGGCAGCTTTTCCAGTTGAGCATGCAGAGCTTCAATGCTGAGGCCTGAGTAAACACCAGAGTAAACACAGCTTTGTTTGTGTAAAGGCTTCCATACTCCTATACACCATGCCATGTTTAGAAGATCACTTAAATGATATTTCCCTGATATACTCCTTGGCCCCCTACTGTTCACCCTATACACATCCTCCATTGGCAAGGTTATCTCCTCCATGGGTTTTAACTATCATCTGTATGCAGGTGACACCCAGATCTACCTCCACACCCCTGACATATCCACCACTACCATGGACAAGGTCTCCTCCTGCCTATCAGCCATCTCCTCCTGGATGTCCGCTAGGTTCCTGAAACTAAATCTAGACAAAACGGAATTTATGATCTTCCCACCCCGGCCATCCACGAACCTCCCAGATGTGCATGTCACTGTTAACCACACTACCATTCGCCCTACCTCTCAAGCCCGTTGTCTGGGTGTCACCCTGGACTCCGCACTCTCCTTCACTTCCCACATCCAAATCCTCACAAAGTCCTGCAACTTCCACCTTCGTAACATCTGTAAGATTCGCCCTTTCCTGACCTCTGCCACCACCAAACTCCTCATCCATGCCCTCATAATTTCCCGCCTTGACTACTGCAATGCCCTGCTGTCTGGTCTCCCTATGACCCAAACAGCCCCACTGCAGTCCATCATGAATGCGGCAGCCAGAATTATCCACTGCTCCCATCGCTCCACCACGGCAGATCCCCTCCCAGAATCCCTCCACTGGCTTCCTATCCAGTCCACAATCAAATTCAAGATACTGTGTCTGACCTACAAATCTGTCCACAAAACCTGTCCAACCTACATTTCCGATCTTACTCAGAGGTACACACCTAGCCGCTCACTCCGCTCTTCCAATGAACTTCGCCTAACCGCCCCCCGCATCACCCAGTCCCATGCACGCCTCCAGGACTTCTCAAGAGCTGCTCCAACACTATGGAACTCCCTACCTCCACCCATTAGGGCAGCCCCCTCCTTCAACATCTTCAAGAAAGCCCTCAAAACTCACCTTTTCACTCTGGCCTACTACCCCTCACAAGTGCTCTAAACCTACAGCTGAACTCTGGTCCCCTACCGTTCGTGTCCTTACCTCTCCCTCTAGATTGTAAGCCTTTGGGCAGGGTCCTCCTCCTTTTGTGTCCTACCTGATCATGCACCTCCATTACTGTGAACCCATGCTATGCATCTGAGTGAACCTAACTTGCCTAATCTCCATGCTCAATCCAGTGACTGACTAAGCATTACCTTGTACTCATACTGTGCTGTGTGATCTGGTTTTCTATTATTCCTGTATTGTCATATTGCTGTATGTCACCCCTAAATATTGTCTGTAACCTAAATTAATGTTCAGCGCTGCGTAATATGTTGGCGCTTTATAAATACAATAAATAATAATAATAATAATAATAATAATAATACTTAATTTTCCCAACTTCAGCATAAACACCAGCCCGAATGCCCACAGCGCTAGGTTTATACTGATTAACGCAGTATGGCGGTCAGTGGCATGCTCCATATTCCAGAGTGTCCTCAGAAACGTTGTTCTTTAAAAGTTTTGGGGTGTCACAGCCAGGGCCATATTTCTGGAAAGGCCAGGGTCTTGGGTGGCTGGATGTGGAGGAGGGGCTACTTCATATGGAAGAGGAGGCTGCAGATAGAAAACAGACTGCAGATGGGGAGGATTATGTGAAAGTGGGGAGCTGTTGCCCAAGAAAGCTGTAAATGTAAGAGTTGGACTGTTGTACATGGATGTCATACATGTA
Source organism: Hyperolius riggenbachi (assembly GCF_040937935.1). Classification (NCBI taxonomy): domain Eukaryota; kingdom Metazoa; phylum Chordata; class Amphibia; order Anura; family Hyperoliidae; genus Hyperolius; species Hyperolius riggenbachi. Next base: position 77,932,475 of record NC_090655.1, read on the forward strand.
AAAACAGCCTATCCACAGAATGGGAGGACAGTTGTTGCACAAGGAAGGGGTGGGGTTTCACACAAAAAAAATCTGGCCTTGCTCACAGCGGGTAAGATCTGCATCAGTTTTAATAGCGATTAGGTTACGAACCAAAGCAGTGATTTTGTGGGCTTTAAAAAATTCTCTAGAACTAATAACCTCAAACACAAACCGTACTTCTCCTGGAAATGTGTGCAGTGTATATAGTCGGCTTGGAAGTGGATTGATTGTTTTCTTCTCAACAAAGCTGCATTTTTTACATTTTTTTTTGTCTGCTGTATTATTTATAACCGGTTATCAGAATACAGATCAGAAACACTCAAAGTATTTTAAGAAGCTGCATTACATAAATAATACTGGTCACTGCTCAGCCTTCCCTCAGTGGGTGGAGCCATGCTAGTGGAAGGAATGGGTGTTTTTTTTATCAGGCACACAGAAGTGAGATTCTTTCATTACATGTTGATGTAAGAAGGCAAAATTGTTCTCTCCAATTTATTTTTCCAGCTGATAGTTTTGTGGTTCATTTAGTCCTGTTACAAAAACTCTTCATGGTTCTGGTTCAGCAAAACTTCACCAGGTATCCTGTAGGCATGTCTGAAACTTTACTTCCTGCTGTGTGCGCTAAATCAATGGCCTAAGCAGAGAGGTGGGATGTTTTTTTTTTTTTTTTTTTTTTTTTTTGTGCACATCAAACCACATACTGTTGCTATGGCTTCCAATAAGTTTACTCTGTCTCTTTCGCTGTCCCTCTAAACATTAGCAACAGATACTTTAAGCCCTGTACACAAGCTCAACCGCGGCCCCTGAAAACAAACAAGGAATGATGGGTCCACTGAGAAACGGCGGGTCAGTTTGGTCGATAATTGCGGTTAGTCGTTTGTATTGAACGATAACTACTTGCACACTTACAAGGTCCTAATTTTCACGCCTCTGCTAACGATCCGATCGGTAGACTGTCATCGTGCTATCCCCTGGGATACTAACCTCAGGAGGGGGGAAGCCTCTGGATCCTAGGAATCCAGCTCGGTCTCCCCCGTAAAGGGGATGTTGTTTTTTTTTACCTAAAGTGATCCTGCGCAGCCCCAGTAGCAGCTTTCCAATCTGGCTTAGGTGGCGATAGCCGAGCCCAACACAAATGCATTACTGGACTCCAGCCCTAGGTGACAGTAATTAAAGTCAAACATGTTGAATCGGTGCACAGTATTCAGATCACATTTTCTAAGACCTAGAAGTAGCATGGCAGCCAAACAACAATTTTAGGAGATTGAGCAAGTTTCACCCAGTTTGCATGAACTGTCTAGAAAATGATGTCATAGTTGACTTAAAAATGATTGGCAGAGTGGAATCTGCATGTCGCACATATTTTTCCTTCACACAGGTTATAGCAAGGTAACCAGCAGTGCTGGGACAAGCCACGCCTCTCCATTTCTGGTGAGAAAGGTTCATCTCTCATCGTCTTGCCATTTTCACTGCCTCCCCCTCTCTGGAATTTCAGGCCAGGGTTGTTCTCTTGCCTGGGGTAACCTTTGCAAGCCCAGTGTGGAGATTGTCCTGCAGGGGACAGCTAGACATGAGATACATTGGCGTATGTGGCAACCTGTGCCCTGTGGATTCCAGGCTGTCAGTCTGTCTGACATGTGTAGCTGTGAGAAGTGTGGAAGCAATGCTGTCCGTCCTGTTTGTAATGTCTGCTGAGCAGAACACCACACCTGAACCTGTCACATTCCCCCTCCAGCACTGCGCAGATTGAATGATCAGAACTGCCCACCACCCCAAAGGCCAAAGGAAGCAGTAGTAGCAGTAATACAATGCTGATCATGCCCCAGGTTAAATTATAAGGTGACAACTCGTTAGTTTCACCTAGCCTGTCTGTGTGTAGATTGATGTTACAGTAGAAAATACAGAAAGCTTTGCAGATAAAAAGAAAAGTTTAATAACATTTTACTGTACAACTAATCCATTATTAAATCATTGTGAAAATCAAAAGTTTTAGTTGTATCGTTTACGGCTACTTTATCGCAAAGGTTTAGCTTTCTGGAGTGATTCCCTTCCTCAGACGCTTGGCGTATAGACTTCATCTAGCGCTCGTCATTCCCTTCTCTCCTTGTACCATATGAAAATAAACTGAGCAGTTAAGGCTGTCAAGGATTATACTTACCTGGGCCTTCCTCGAGCCCCCTGTAGTCCATTTTCTCCCTCCGTGGAAGCGCACGCGGGATCCTGGTCGTGTGCAACCCCGATCACGCTGCCATAGCCCGGAGTGTTCTGCACAAGTGCAGTTACTGTTTTTGTGAACTGCGCATGCGCAGAACGCTCCCGGCTACAAGAGCTAGATTGGGGGGTTTAGGGTGGCCGGGTCAAGGCCACAGATATTGGGGGCGCATCTACATTGCTGACAGGCCAGATTTATACTTTTTCTGCCCCTAGACCATGTGTGGTGTTACTTCCCTATGCAGCAGTGCCCCTCCTATTCCATGTGCAGCCCCTTCTTCCATGTTAACATCCAACTTTCATGAACAGCTCCCTTGGACATAAGCTTCCCTTATTCATGTGTTTACTCACCATTTTCAGCCTCCTCTTTCATATGTAGCAACCTCTTTATCAGGGCCGTGCAGAGGGTCCTTGAGTGGGGGGGTGCTCAAATTTAAAAAAGGGGCCTGGCAATGCCTTCCCCCATATGCCCCCCCTCCTTGTTTCTGGCTAGGGGGTATTAATTGTCATGCTGAATGCAGATGCTGGGTGCCATGTGGGTTCTGGCTATGGTTGGGTATCGAGTGCCATGCCGGTGTTGATTACAAGTACTTGGTGCCATGTGAGATCTGGGTGCATGTACTGGATGTGTGACATGGGTGTGAATACTTGGTGCCATGCCTGGACTGGGTGCTGGCTATGGGTGGGCTTTGGGCATCACATGAGTTTTGAATGCGGGTACTTTGGGTGCGGGTACGGGTTAAGTGGGTGCTTGGTGCAGATAGTGGGGCCATGTGGAAGCTGTGTGCAGGTGTGAGTACTAGGTGCAATTTTAAGCCTGGGTACAGATACTTGGTGTCATGTGAGTGTGAGTACTGGGTGCCAGCTATGAGGGGAAGGGGTGGCTGATGGGAAAAGTAGAGGTAAGTGTGGGTGCTGCAGGAAGGGGCAGGGCCTTGCAGAGGATCCTCAAGGGGGTGGTGCTCAAATTTGAAATAGATAAATTGTGCTAAATTGTGTATGTAATACCCCCTCTCCATAAAGCATAATGCTGTCTTATCCCCCCCCCCCCCCTACACACACACACACACACACACACACACACACACACACACACACACACACACACACACACACACACACACACACACACACACACCTTTATAACAGTATTAGGCAGACTTTGTGTCTCCTTCCAACCAACTCTTTTGGTGCTACCACCCTCAAATCAGCAGTGATAGGTGCCCACTGTTAGTGGGTTAGAGTGGGCACAGTGGAGCCCACAGTGGAGGCACAGACTCACCTTTCATTACTGGGACCTCTGTCCCTCTTGATCAGCACCCAAGCCTCTTTACAGGCAAATAAGTGGTTACCAATATGCAGTGGTTGCTAAGCATTAATAGATGCAAAACTGCAGTAAGTGCCAAGGTGCAGCTGGTGCCCAGATACAGTGGATGGTAAAACACAAAGGTTCACTTTGTGCTAAGTTGCAGTGGGTAAAGTCTTTGTCAAGCTGCTTTGGGTACCAAAATCCAGTGTTTGGGTGTTTATTTGCAGTGGGTGCTATACAGTATTGGGTGCTGAATGAGTAGCAGATGGGGATAAACAATAGTGGGTGCCATGTAAGTGCTAATGGGTACAGGGAGCCATGTGAGTGTTGGACATGTGAGTAGGGAGTGTCATGTGTGGTCTGGATGTGTGCCATGGGAGAGTACCGAGTCTCATATGGGTTCGGACCAAGGATGGGTACTGGGTGCTATTTGGGTGCTGGCCATGGACGGGTACTAGGTGCATATAATTGCTTTGGAACTTGGTGACGTGAGTACTGTGCCATGTGGGTGTAGGTCAGTGTGGGTGCTGGGGTAGGCAGGATCACTACTAGAGCTGGGGAGGGAGAGGTCACTGTGGGTGCTAGGTGGAGGGAAAGGTCACTGTGGGTGCTGGGTAAAAGAGAGGTCACTGTGGGTACTGGGTAGGGAGAGGTCAGTATGGGTCCTAGGTGGAGGGAGAGGTCACTGAGTGCTAGGGGAGGGAGTGGTCACTGGGTACTAGGTGGAGGGAGAGGTCACTATGGGTGCTGGGGGAGGTAGAGGTCAGTATGGGTCCTAAGTGGAGGGAGAGGTCAGTATGCCACACAAGGATTCCTGTCCAGGCCTCTTCACTTGAAAGTGTCCAGAGGGTGGGTGGAGCTTCCCGAGGGTGGGCGGGGCTTATCACGGTCGGGGGTGGAGCTTATTTTCCACGGCGAGAGGGGCCTTTTTTGAAGGTTTTAAAAAGGGGGGTGCCTGGGCACCCAGAGCACCCCCCTGTGCACGTGCCTGCTCTTTATACGTTTAGGTGCCTCCTTGGGTTGCAGCCACCCAAAGCCCAGGCCTTCGGGGCCTTTGCAGAAATCCAGCCTGATTGCTGCATGAAATGATCATGGATATATATATATATATATATATATATATATATTTATATTATAATATATATATATATATATATATATATATATATATATATATATATATATATATATATATATATATATATATATATATATATATATATATATATATATATATATATATATATATATATATATATATATATATATATATATATATATATATATATATATAATATACTATAGCAGAGTCCTTCTGGATGCATGCTTGGCCTACAAGTCAGGACATAGAGCAATAATTTGCTTAGGTCTGTGCACTAGCTAGAAGCAATGAATTCTGGTCTTGCTTCTTGGATACATAGTTCTAGTGATAACCTGCAACTTCCTTCTGTGTTTTTTTTCCCTTAAACAAGCAATAGTGTACTTTTAAGGAAACGTAAGTGTAGATCACACCTTAGTTGGTTTACAAGAGCGATTAATTACTTAGTGTTTATAATGGGTGAAATCAGCCTGTGTATATGTGGCTGCTAGGTTATGCATTCCTGTTTATATGATGGATGGTTTTACATCTATTGACACAGAGTTGTCTCGCCTTCAGGCTTGCATACAGTATTCGTGTTTTGCTATGAATGCCCTGGAGCAGAAATATGTTGGCCTGCAAGTTATTAGTGATGCATGCGGAGAGAGGGAGTATGGGAGCCTTCGAGGAAATGAGAAAATAGAAGCCAGAAGCTGCAGGAATCCTGGCCTTGCACTCTCTGACTGCATCTACTACCTTTACATGGGCAGGAAGAAGCCACAGTCGCTGCACAGGAATGGGATGTAATAGGCTGCGGGCAGAAAACGGGGCTCATCTAAGCTAATGGAGCAGTCCTTAGTAAATTATAAAGGTTTAGAGAAACATAGGAATCAAAATGTTGTGTATTTAAATTATACCACAAAGAACACAACCCACATTTTAAAGCAAACCTGAACTGAAAATAAACTTACAAAAAAATGAGTTGTTTGTGTAGTACTGAAGGTAAATAGAACATTAGTAACCTAGAGAACAGAATCTCATGTTTAAAGAGACTCTGAAGTCTCTAAAAAAAATCCTCATTTTATAACAAAATTCTGATTAACATATTAGCCCTACCTAAATCGAGGCATTGTAATATATCTAAATCCCCCCAAACTCCCTGGGGGGCAATCCGGGCAGCGCTTCTGTGAGAGGCAGAGCTATGAGCCGCAGCTCTGCCTCTCAGCACGTCTGTCAGCCCGGATAGCCGCCTCTCCCCCGCCCTTCTCAGTCTTCCTTCACTAAGAGGGGCAGGGAAGAGGCGGAGATACGTGCTGACAGACACATGTAGAGGCAGAGCTGCAGCTCATGGCTCTGCCTCACACGAAGCGTACAGGGCAGCAAAATCCACGACCAAGAAAGTCGTGGATTTTGCAGGGGAGAGGGTGGGCGAGTTTGGGGGGATTTAGATAGTGTACAGCGGCGGGCATGCGGCGGTTTAGGTAGGGCTATGATGTTAATCAGGATTTTGTCATAAAAAGATTTTTAAGAGATTTCAGTGTCTCTTTTTAAAGGCTGGATTTGTTATACTGCATTATAATCAGCAGCCATGACTGTGTGATGTAACGTCTGCTACATGCGGCTGCAAAACAAACAGAAGTATAGAGCCTTGGAACTCTTCAGTGCTTAGTGCTTAAATGTTATCCGCAGTGATTTCTCAGCCAAATAGAAGTGTTTTGCCTTGTTTGTATTTTTTTAGGTCATCGGGCTGTGTTCAACAAGTACATTTTTTATTTTTTATTTACATTCACTGTACAGTAAAGCAGGGACTTTGTTAGTCCCTTTGTCAGGGATAATCTTTTGTTTCTAATGCCTGGTACACACAATGCAATTTTCTGTCAGATAGAGGGGTCGAGTTGATAATTTCCAGCATGTTCATTCTGATTTCTGGTCATTTTTCTGATTGATTTTCTGATCACTTTAATACAAAATCGGTCAGAAAAACCATTGGAAATCAGATCGGACCAGTTGGAAATAATTGATTCAACCAGTCTATCTGACAGAAAATTGCATTGTGTGCCCAAGCATTAATCCCTTTGTTAGGGACAATTAGTAGGACTAGTACTATGTGTAACTGTGTTCATTTCATCCTGTCAACCGGGTACGCCACACATGAACCATGAGAAAATTCTTAGTCCTGAATTTATTAAAAGCAAGTGCTTGCTCTAGAACAGGCTTTCTCAACCAGGGTTCTTTGGGGACTCTGCAGGGGTTCCTTGGCATTTTACCCCATCGTGGGCCGGAAGTATAATAGAGCACACTAGAATAGGTGGTACTGTAACAAGAAGCACTAAATTGGGGGTCAGGAGACAGTATAATGAGTGGCAGTGTAATAGGAGATAGTGAAATTAGCAGCCTAACCTATTTAAAGACCATGCCTCCTGAAAAATAAATGTAGGGGTTCCTCGAGACCAAAAAATTGTTTGCAGGGGTTCCTTGAGATCCAAAGGTTATTTACAGGGTTCCTCCAAGGTAAAAAGGTTGAGAAAGGCTGCTCTAGAAGCTACACATAACTGCCAACAGCACAAATTCATCTACAGTACCTTTCAGCAACCCCCTCTATATTCTGTTATGACCCAGGCAAAGATTGCAAACTGATGCCATCTAATAAGTCAGCTTTGTAAAAGAAAAAATCCAGTCCAGATTTGAAAGATCCCTTTGGATCTCCTGTTCTCTAACCTTGGGGTCGGTTCACAGCAAAAGGCAGTGCTTAGCGCTCAGCACTGCCACTCTCCCACCGCTGCCTGAGCTCTGCATTAAAAATCACAGCGCCACCTACACTGATTGTGGTGCAGTGCAGCTCCTTCCAGAAAATGCATCCAGGTGCATTTTCTAGTGCAGCGGAGATTTGCTTGCTCATTCACTTGTATTGGGGGCTGGGGCACCCGTCGTACATGCAGATCTCACGTATGTGTTTTTTTTTCTTCAATATACACAATGTCTACATCCTTTTAGTGAATGTGGATGGCTGTACTGGGATTTGTAGTTGCACGGTGGCTGCAGAGCTGTCGTTTACCTTGGCTTGCTCTGTCTGAATTCTGAATTCGAAATGATCTGTTAGAGCGAATAAAACTCGAGATATTTGTTGTAATTGCCCCTTTTCCAAAGCTTATTAAAAAGGCTATTGTGTACTGTAGAGAATATAAATAGCAGGAAGGTGTTGGCAAATACAAAGTTTGTTCTGGTGCAGTCCTCCAAGAACAGCTGCCATGCAGACACCTTCGTTGTAAAATGACCTAGTGCCAAAGTCATGAACACAAATCAAATAAAAATGAATGCAACTCATGTTGCATGTGGGTTTAATCTGCTCATATTCCACAATGCCAGCTTCTCTGCCAAAACAAATTTATTCCCCCCACCCACCCTTAGGTTCACAGCATCTCTTTTCCTTCCCAGAGACCATCCATGATCAGAAATTTCATCATTTTGTATGGAAAAAAACCCTAAAAAAAACACCATATTGGCCTGACCCTTTTACAGTTGTTGGACACACTTAAAGTGAAATTCCAAATTTGCTGAAAAAGTCAGCTCTTGTAAGCGCTTACGCAATTCTTATCATGCTTGGTTCCTTATGCTTTTTTTTAGTACCTATACACATCAAAGTTGTTAGAAAGCTGTTAGCAAATAGAAAGTGCTAAATAGGAGTGTTAAAGAGAAACTTCGACCAAGAATTGAACTTTATCCCAATCAGTAGCTGATACCCCCCTTTTACATGATAAATCTATTCCTTTTCACAAACCGACCATCAGGGGGCGCCGTATGACTGATATTGTGGTGAAACCCCTCCCACAAAGAAATTCTGAGTACGTACTCTTGGCAGTTTCCTGTCTGTGAGCCCTGCTGCATTGTGGGAAATAGCTGTTTACAGCTGTCTCCAACTGCCAAAAAAGCATGCAGCCGCTACATCACCTGCCAACAATAAAAATGGCACCATGTATAAATGTCAGAATGTAAATCAGGGATTTAAAAGATTTTACAATGTGCAAACACAGACTAAATCATTTATACATAATTATTGTAAAAATTAAGCACTTTTTTATTATATTATTTTCACTGGAGTTCCTCTTTAAGGTAGCCATACATCAGGCGACTTGGCAGCCTATCGACTACCCGATTCAATTATTATAATCGAGTCAGATGAAAAACGCTGCCGCCAAGGGCATGCCCGACCGACCATGCAATCAGTTTCATGACGATATTGGTCGCATAAGTTGATTGTACATGCTGCAAGATATAGGGCAGACTTGCTTGATCGTGTGCGCAGCGGTAACGGTGTGCAATTTCGGGACAATCCATGAATGCGACCTAACCCCCAGGGCTGTTCCCCCCCCCCAATGGTAAATACCCCTCCCCCTCAGACGTCATACATGCGGCCACGTTACTAGGCAACCATGTGTGTATGAAGAACAGAGTGCGCCCGGAGCTAGCGGTGACAAGCGGTGGCTGTGGACAGGTAATGTACAACTTGCACTGGGCACCGGGGGGACATTTAACATTAGGGCAACAGGGGGATAGCGTCGAGGCGGTTGGATGCGGTGTCACATCATCATGAAATTTATTGGGAATCGGCCTCTGGTGTATGGGCAGCCGACAGATCTCTCTCTAATCAGATTCGATCAGAGAGAGATTTGTCTTTTGGTGGAATCTGCCCATCGTGAAATGTTACAGCTGTAACACCCCTGCAATCTCAGATCCATAAGTTCTAATAATCTAGTCATACCCAGAGTCCACTTGGAAACTTTTGGTCCTAGAGCCTTCTGTCATGCTGCTCCTATGTTATGGAATTCCTTACCTCAGCAGATCAGGACAGCTCTATCCCTGGACATGTTTAAATCCAGACTGAAAACCCACCTGATTAGTTTGGCATTTGCAGAAATATAACTTTTGTTGTGTGAATACTTCATCCTACTACCAACTACTGAATCTGAGAGAGCCTAAGCGCTTTGAGTGCTGTTGTGGTTTTTTTTTTTAACAAATCAATTTTTATTTGTTGTTGTTACCTTTTAGTCTTCTGCAGAGACAAATGGGACCCCAGGTGAGGTTCTAGCTTGTGCTCCCCCTGCTTGCCACTTGTCTTTTTTTTGGTAAGGAGCCGAGTAAGAAACTGGTGTGAGGCCTCTCAACACTCACCAGCTCTAGGCATCTGCCTAAGTTGCCTTGTGGATAATCCGGCTTTGGCCTGCTATCACCACAAACAATCCTAGATACCCCACAAATGAGAAAAGCGCTTCATGCTCTGATACAAGCAGGAGTGTGTGTATTTGGTGGCAGTGCTGTACACCAAACGGTATACCGTAGTTATGGTTACAAAAAATGTGTTTTATTAACTTGCTGTTCACTCTAGAGAATTGTAGCTAGCTGCAAGCTAAAATGGGAATCTCTCTCATAACATTTACAAAATAATTCGTAATGAACTCTCAAGAGCTTCTGTCCTGTTGCTACACTCTCCATAACTAAAATTAAAAAAAAAAATTCTTACATGCTTACTTCACTGTCAGTGTTACATGTTACATTCTTACATGCTTACTTTCTGACAGTGTTCACTGTCAGATTCAAGAGAAATGTGATATGAAAAAAGAATACAATATTTCTACCGGTTTACATCTTTACTGTTTCTCTGTAATGCCAAAAGTGACATCACTTCTGCCCTTTTCTTTTTTTAAACCCAGCTCAGTGTTAATTTACTGTATATTTTACAGATTACTGTCCCTCCCATAGGTCAATTACCTTCTGGTCATAGTATTCATATCTTATCTGTAACAGGAAGTTTGTGGTTTGCTTTTTGTGGTGATTGTTACTGTAGCTAAATTGTACTGCACAGCTCGGTACAGTTCAGCAAAGGCACACAGACCAGGCTAAACATTTTCAGGGGGCATATAGGTACCTATTTTAGAAGGGAAAAAAAAGGGGGTGTTTACATATATATTTAAGGCACTACTATGTTTATGCATGGGGGGGGGGGGGGGGGGGGTATTACAAGCCCTTTTAAGAACAACCTGACACTGTCCAATAGGCTTAGTGTCATGAATTGTTTTCATGTACACTATTAAGAAGCTCTGTATAAAGTGTAGAACATGCAGACATGTGTAATGGCCTTGCTGCAGTTTGATTTAGAGAGTTTTTGCGCTGCTGAGTCCAAGTTGGAGTACCCCGTGGCCCCCAGTGTCTTATTACATTAGCGCTTCTTGTACGTCGCCTTCATATAGAAGTGGTGTAGAGATTGTGCCTGAACTTTTAAGCGTGGGGGCTGTGGTTGGACTGACAGAGACACAGCACCCAGCCCTGTGTAAACACCCTTATGTAAACATTGTGATACTGTATAGTTGACTTCTCTCTGCACATTGAGAGGAGGCCAGGCATGACCAAGAACAGTGTGTACAGGTATTTTCCCTCCCTGGGATGGACGACGCTTATTTGTGCTACCTTGTTTCTTACCTGAGGGAATCAAGATCTTTTTTTTTTTTTCCTCCTTTGTAGAGGCCCATGCGAACGTGACCAGCTTACAGCAAACAATTACATAATGCAGATCTCAAATGCATGTTACACTATCTACATATTGCAGGAACAGACAAGCTTACTACAGTATGTTATCTCTTCCCCATACCTGATTTGTTTTTTGTTTTTTAAATGAGAGCTGCTATCTTGCTGGTAATGTCAGTACTAGGCACAGAACAGGGAAAATTCCCAGCTTCATTTATCCTGCTCTGCTGTCCAGCCTGTCAGCTGAAACAGTTAAATGTCAGAATCCATTTCTTAGCAGTTCTTTTGAACACAGTTTTGCCTGGATAGAAGATGCTTGAAAGAATTCAGCTATACTTGGGTGAGAATTTAGTACTTCTATGTTTCAGGAAAGTGACTGGATTTGCAAATCATTCCTTTGTGTCTGAGAAGCCAGGCATAGGTATAGAACGGGATATCCATAGCTTATGCGTTGCACAAAGGCATAGAATCCCAATTTGCAGGCAGCAGATTCAGGCGGTTTGGGTTACAATCAGGGCAAGGTTGGTTTCTGATGGATTTTGAATAAATCATAGATGTATAACAAATGTAAGTAATTAGGTTCGGAATGAGACCTGGTCTGTAGTAAACTTGGACTCCTGTTCATGCTGTCTGGTCTTTATGTACAAATAACTTAAAGGGAGCCTAAACTGAGAGGGATATGGATGTTTCCTTTTAAACAATACCAGTTGCCTGGCAGCCCTGCTGATTTCTTTGGCTGCAGTAATGGCTGAATCACACGCCTGAAACAGGCGTGCAGCTAATCCAGTCTGACTTCAGTCAGAGCACCTGATCTGCATGCTTGTTGAGGGGCTGTGGCTAAAAGTATTAGAGACTCGGGATCAGCAGGAGAGTCGGGCAACTGGTATTATTTTAAAATGAAAATTCCATATCCTTCTCAGTTTAGGTTCCCTTTAAGTTTGTTTGATGTTTTCCCAAAACCTTTTTGGACAGTTCTGTTCCTCCCTCTGGTTCCTGGGAATTGTCCAGCCTGGTATTTTTAAATGTCTGTGTTAGTTATTTTAATAACAGTTGAATATATTTTTATGTGCTTTGACCTTAATACATCAGTTATAATCCATTAGCTCCTTTTAAAGTTCCATTAAAAAAAGTCTTTTGTTGAAGCATATTTCATCTCTGTAATTAAATTGTTTATCAAGGTCAAGATTAACTAGAGTTGTACTTGGTGTTAAGGTAGGCTGGGTTAGACTAGAGTTATAAGTTAGGAGGAGCTTTTCTGGTTCGGTATAATGATGTGGTTAGGTACAATATGGGTAGCATGGCAGCATGAATTGCTTGGGTTCTAGGTCCAGATCTGAGCATTAGAGTTTGTATGTTCATCCAATGTTTCCGTGGGTTACCTCTGGACACTTTGGTTTCCTTCGACATTATGAAAACATTAGTGTAAATTGATTATCCCTGAACAGGCCCATTGACAATACAATCTTAACACGTCTATGTAATATGAGGATCTACCTAAAGTATCAGTCCAATTCACTCAGTTTAGTCTTCTACTACATAGATTTGGTAACATTGTCGATGGACACCTTTAGACTGTGAGGATTAGTAGCTTATGGCTGTGGTAGGGATAGGGAGGGGCAGTTAGTGATATGACTGTGATCTCTGTAAAGCCCTGTATAAATATGGATAATATCTGGTAGATTGGGTAGGGTTCATTGAATCATTAGATGAAAGGATAGTTTTGTGTGAGGCATTTGGGGTCAAAATAAAATGGGGTTTGGCATTAATCTTTGGTGATGTTTACAAAGGCAGCTGATGTTTAGTGCTGCACCAACTATTCTCAGTCTGTACATACAGATAACTGGCCACAATATGGCACATGTGGAGGTGTGTTAGAGCAGGGCTTCCCAACCCTGTCCTCAAGTACCACCAACCGTGCATGTTTTGTGGAAATCCACAGAGGTAGTTAATCAGCTCTTCTGAGACACTAATTACCTCACCTGTGAATGTTGGTGGTACTTGAGGACAGGGTTGGGAAGCCCTCTTGCTGGGAACCACCATCCACAACTGCCACTAGGTGGATGCTTACATTCAATGATAGGCTAGTGGGGTGTGGTGGATCAGTGTGTGTTTGGCTGTAGAACACAAACCAAAAAACAAACACAGAACATTTATATTGCACTTTTCTCCTGGCGGACTCAAAGCGCCAGAGCTGCAGCCACTAGGACGCGCTCTATAGGCAGTAGCAGTGTAAGGGAGTCTTGCACAAGGGATCCTACTGAATAGGTGCTGGCTTTCTGAACAGGCACAGCCGAGATTTGAACCCAGGTCTCTTGTGTCAGAGGCAGAGCCCTTAACCATTATACTATCCAGCCAAGACAATTGTCTGAATTGAACCTTGGGCATAGTAGAAAGGGGGGGGGGGGGGGGTCGTGGTTAGGCAGAAAGTGCCATGTTAGAGATAGGCTAGGTAGTGTGTGTGTGTGGGGGGGGGGGGGGGGGTTTGGGGACAGCACTTTCTGGATATTGGGGATTTCTCAGTAAACTCTGACTTTAGTATCTGGTGGCAGAAGTATTCCGGACAAAAGTCAGCTAGTCCATCAGAATGGCGATTGGCTGTGAACAGAATGGCCGTCAGACTCCATAGAGACATCTGATCGTTCAATGAGCTGGATTGTGTGACGCTTCTACGGTTACTACATTTAGCATGCTGCTTGTTGATGTACTGGATGAGCTTGACGTGAAACTATGTAGAAAAACATTGCCAGCCAGTTAGTTATTCGATAGGACAGACACCGATGCCTCAAACCAAATATTTCCCAGTGCTATTTTGATATCATTCACTTTCTCTGTGGAATGCTTTGCAGTAGAACTCAGTATTGTAGCGGAGTAAAAATGTTAGGTATGAAAGAAATGGTGTTTTGTACTTAGAGCTTGGATTAAATAAACGTCCAACTATATATCTGCCCCTCGCTTTTACAGGTTATGCCTATCTTTAAAAAAAGAAATTTGGTTTTGGATGTGTACCTGAGGCAATCTGTGACATGAGATATACGTGTGTATGTACAGTGCAAAACCTATTAATAACCAGGCTGTTTTACTTGTTTTATTTTGCTGCCTGAAAGAGTTAATTTCAAGGCATGGAAGTGACAGCTTCTGTCTTGTCAGGAATATAGTAAATATCACTAATAAGCAAATTACAGCCATAAAAGTTTTCCTGGCAGAATACAACTTCTGAGGGCAGGGAGAGATAAAATGCATGAACTATTTACCTTTTTCTAACTCTAGGGCACTTAATAGGCTGCCACTGTTTAAAGACTGTAAAGCATTCAACTTACTTTGTAAATGTTTAAATATAAAAAAAAAAACTCGGATAGTCATTTTTTAGGAGTAGGAGGATAAATACAATTATCTCATCAGTTTATTTTCACCTTGGGTTCTCTTTAAAGTGGACATGAAATCAGAACTTCCTCTCTGCTCTAAAAGATACTCAACAGCATAATAACCTTTAAAGAAAAAAAATCTTGCAATCTGCAATAAATCTGCACTGTTTCTACTTCCTGCTTTCATAAAAGCAGACATTTTGTTAACATCCTGTGCTTCCAAATGAGCTTATCTGCCATGGCAGTCAGATGAAACAGGGGGGAGATCAAATTACAGCTTGTGATTAAACACAGATGAGGAAGAGTTATACACGCTAAACTCTCTAAATATATACAGGGTGCATTTCTCTAGGTTTTCCTTCTGTCCCGTGCAAGAGTTCAGGTGCACTTTAAGTCATCATATAAAACTGGTACCCTTTTTTTCCTGGTTGGTTTGTATTAGCGGGCATAGGCTTCACCCTGGCCTGCATCTCCATCTATGGGCATGCATGCAAGTTGGGAGCTCAGTTCTCTCCTTGGTTTTGTGAATTCCACGCTATTCAGGCTGCTTCTCTGAGTCAGCTGGACTTAATTTACAAGAAAAGGAGCTCTGGCAGCCCCTCGCAGCAAGGGGTTAAAGCGAGAGCTGCTAAGTGAAAAGGGTTTCAGCTCACAAATATGCAGCATTGTGTAGCCGTAGTGAAGGAGGGCTTGTGAAAGCTTGTCATTCCTGAAGTCAATTTAATTTGGAGCCCACAGATGATACATCCCAGGTTCCCGTTACATTGCCCACATAACCAAGCCAGATGGTCCCTTAACTGCGCCGCTTAGCAGGAGGCAGGAGCAGGCGAGCTGATCGCTGCAGTGATGTAATGCTGCTCTTAACATTTGAAGAATGTTTGTTTAAAAAAAACCCAAAACAATGCAAGATCCAATGATTGCCAGGTCCCCTGATGATCGCTGATCGTTCTTAGCCGCTGTGACGTATACGCTGCGTATGGATTGTTTACCTGCCAAAAACAAATTGTAAAGTCATTCAGCTAGTTATGCAGAATAATAAAGCAGCTCGGGGTGACCCAGAACCACTAGGAAAGTATAGGAGACAAAAGAGACCAAAAAGCCATCCTACTGAAAAGCAATGCTCAGTGTAATTTGCCTTCTAAAACAGAAGGTATTTGCGATATTTCAGGTTTTAGTGAGCGAATGTGGTCTCCCATGATGCATCACTATGGAATATGCAAATTATCTCTTTATGCCCCTGAAGCCAGGCTTAAAGAGACACTGAAGCAAACATTGGTAGCAAAGAAAATATTCTCATATTTTTATTTTCAGTTATATAGTGGGTTGTTTTTTTTTATAACATTGCATCATTCTCCAATATTTGCAGTTTACACACTACTCAGCATGCTAAATAATTTTACAGAGCAGACTAGTGAACTTTGAGCTGTGTGGGAAAAAAATCAATACAGTGACTGACACTTGAGATGATAAGCTTCAGAAGACACAGCTCTCTGTGACTTTGAAAGTCATGGAGCTCAGTGACTCTTTTGCATAGATAACTGTTTTATAAGAGTTTCTTAACTCTTCCTCTCCTGGAAACAATATTAGACTTATGTCTCTGCTCCTAATGTTTTATTTCTTAGCTGTACTACACAACCCATTCATTATATCATATATTTTTTTCACTTCAGTGTCTCTAAAATCCAGAATCACTGGTGTGTAGTACACCTGTAGCTTATAAATGTTACAGAGCTACATCAACCCAACATGCAGACAGCCTGTTTTGGACTGTTGGTCCTCCTCAGTGCATGGCAGGGATTGACATGGCGCTATGGGATAGGGCTTGGACCAGTACAACAGCGTAACCAAGCAGCTCGGGGTGACCCACAACCACTAGGAAAGTATAGGAAAGTATAGGGAACAAAAAAGACTAAAAAGCCCTCCTACTAAAAAGCAGCGCTCAGTGTAGTCTGCCTTCTTAAAACAGAAGGTATTTGCTATAATTCAGCTTTAAGTGAGTTACTGTGACTTCCCAGAATGCATCACTGCTGAATATACAGATGAACTGTTTATGCCCCTGAAGCCAGGCTTACATCCAGAACCACTGGTATGGTTCACGTGGCTTTGTGGACTTCATAGGAAGTCATGAGAGGTGTCGATAAGATGCTATTTTTTTTTTAATTGCATGCAAATTTAATGCTACTATAGAATCCATATAACTGAAGGGTTTACACTATGTTGGTTTAAATAGATTCCAAACATTGATCAATCATGCTGCAACGGTTAAGGTGACCCTGTATTGAAACCATGGATGTGAATCCATCATAATTTATATACTGAAACTAAAAAGGTATGACACACAATCTAGGCTGACATTAATAAACCTGAGTTTATAAAACAAAAATTAAAGTGAAACTGTGTAGCGGAACTCATCCTGCTCCCATGTGATCTCGGCTCACCCCTCCTCTTCCTGGCGGCTTGTGTTCCTCCGTTGCATGCGTTCAGATTGCTGATAGCATGAGCAGCATCAGTCATTGTAATGGCCCATACTCACGAGGGACTTTTGTCGCCTCAACACGCTGCGCACCCCGAACCGCGCGCACCCCGAACTGTCGCCCGCAACGGGCGCGCACCCCGAACTGTCGCCCGTCGCTGATGTCGCTAGGCGATTGAAAAGTTCAATCGCCTGGCGACAGTCGCCGCCGCAACTCCGCCGCAGCTGTCGCTAGTCCGCGTGAGTACGCGGACTAGCGACAGCAACCTCCATTGAGGTACACAGAGCTTCCGGAACGTCGGCGACAGCTTCCGTCATGCCGCTGGTCCCTCTTCCGCGTGTGTACGCGGAGGGACCTGGCGAGGAGCTGTCGCCGGCCTGTCGCCCACACGCTCACGTGTGCTGGCGACAGGCAACATTTGCTGCCCGTGAGTATGGGCCATTAGGGAGGAGTGAAAAGTGATCACATAAGGAGTAGCAGCAGTCAGGCTTGAGTGAGCTACATAAGGCTATTGCTGTGGTCAGATTTCAATGAACTTTTCAAATGGCTGTATAGAGGAAAGAAGAGACTATTGGAATAAGGTGGTCACTAATGGTCCAATTTCTAGCGAAAAATCGTTAGAGCGATCAGAAATTCTGATTGGATTGGTTGAAAATAATCTCAGTTGATGGGCACAATGGATTATGAACGATTATAAAAAAAAAAAAATCGTCCAACTGGATTTTTGGCAAACCAAAATTTGGATTTTCCGGATTGGTTGTGAAAGATAGGAAGCAAAGATTGGTTCATTGATGGTCTAGTGAACGGTTTTTCTTCTGATCAGAATTTCTGATCTCTCGAATGATTTTTCACTGGAAATTAGACCATTAGTGGCCCCCTTAAGAAAAAACAACTGTGATTTAACTAAGTGAACTTTTTTTTTAGGATTTAATTGTGGATTACAGACCATGTACTGTATATTGGCCTGGTATGATGCAATAAGACAACAGAAGGCATCTTGCTCTGAGCTCGGGTGTAGATAAATCTGTTATTGACTAGTCAGAACTTCCATAGAATTGATATTTATCCAACAGGTTCTTAATAGCGGTGAGCAAACCGGACTTAAAAATATATTTTCTGTTTGTTTGATAATCGTATGCAACACAATTTTTTCCTGTTATTATTATAATGTATTCATTGGTTACATGGTTTACAAACCATATACAAGATAGGTGTCTTTATGTATTTTTCTGTTTAGATTTCAGGTTACTTCAGTCACACTTTAAATGTAAAAAAGAGAAAAACAGAATGTACAGTTTAAAGTGTACCTGTTTGTAATATGATGAGATACATATGTATGTACAGTGCCAAGCATACTAATAACTGGGCTGTGTTCCTTTTACTTATTTTTATGCCTGAAAGCGTTAAACATTAAGTGACAGTTTCTCTCCAGTCGGTACCTAGTCAGACTATAGCGTAATCCTCACTGATAAGGAATTATCACCATAAACCTCTTTCCTGGCAGAGAACAGCCGTTGAGTGCAGGGGATAGATTAAAAAAAGTCAATAGTACGTATATTTTGGCTTAAAATGCTCTGACTGTGTAAAAGACTGTATAGTACAGTTAAGACAATAAAACGTTAAGCCTACTTTTTTAGCTGAATGAGAAATAAAACTGTGACATACTAATAAAAAAAAGTAATTTTAGGAGTAGGAGGATAGATACAATTGTTTCTCACCAATTTATTTTCACCTTGGGTTTCCTGTAATAAATGTTCAACTGTCAAAGATGAAGGATCATTTAATGTCCTAACCAAAGCTCTTGGTGTTTCTTCTACTGGAATGCATGATGTTTAATCTCACTAATATCTCTGCTTAGCTTGTACACCAGCAAGTGGGGTCTCCTCTGCTTGCTAAGAGTGAATTTGCTGTGGGTGCTTTTTACTGATATTTGGTGTCTTCCCTTTTTTCTCCTGCCGCTTCCCCCTCTGTCCTTTCTGCAGAACCTCCAGCCAAATATGAAATCTCTCAGCCAGACGTTTTAACGGTTTCTCCCGGCAAGCCACTTGATCTGCGCTGTCCCTTCAATGATGCTTCCATGGTGACTTGGACTAAGGATGGTGTGAAATTAGAATCCAGCAATAGGACGATGATTGTCTTGAAGTACTTGGTGATAAACGAGACTCTCCTCAGGGATTCAGGGCTGTATGCCTGCACAGTGCAGAGAGGCGCCCATAGCTATACTCATTTCTTCCTTGTGAATGTCACAGGTGAGTGACTGGAAAATGGAAGTGTAATTTATCAGACCATAATGCACTGTTTGTCATCGTCATTGTGCTGCAAACAATGGGCTGTATCCAGCAATTTGTCTTTTGAAATGAGGTTGCCGGGAAGCGTAAAAATGAGCCCTCCGGCTTCTATTCATTCTGAGGGTTGAATGTGAATTCATAGGCTGTTAAGAATTTGCCTTGACAAACCTACACTGCACTGCCTGATGGGATATCCCAGAATTCTGTGGTGTGGGGCCATTAGCATGAATAGGCAGAAGAATATGTGGAGGGTCAGGAGTGGTTGCATGTGGTGGCCAGTTATCTCAGCTTCCTTTCCTCTAGTTTCATGAGTTGTACATGTGCATGCTGTGCCTAAACCTTATTGTGTACTATAAACGTTATAAAGAATGTATATATTTAATTTGCTTCGTCCATTTTATTTCAGAAGCCAGCTCTTCTGGAGATGATGAAGATGACAGTGATAACGACGTCTCAGAAAATGTTACCAATGACAACAATAAGATAGGTAAGTGAACTCAGTAGTAGTTCTATAAGCTGTAACAAGGAAATGTTTTTTTCTGTAAAGGTTATTATGCTGTTGCTTATCTTTTAGAGCAGAGAGGAAGTTCTGAGTTCAGGTCCTCTTTAACAACTGCCTGCTCTTAAGTGGTCGGAAATTTTAACCTGGTGCCTGTGCCATATCAGATTATAGTCAGGGTTGAGAAAGATATATATATTTTGCACTCTAGCAATTGCTGATTTACTAACCTTTTTCATTAATGCAGTCCAGGTTTTCCATATCACTATGTGTGGCAAGTCCCCCGTCACCTCTCTGAGCCCCCCCCCCCCCTCCCCCCCGATCGCCGCCGGCAATATTTACCCATCCGCGATCCCGCGAGAGCCGCAGCTTCAGCAGTGAGCTTCACTGTCGCTATGGCGATGATCAGACATGACGTCATCAACGTCATGCGCAGTCCCGATCCTCCCCATAGCGAAGCCTGGAGTTGATTGGGAGGCTGCGCCATCGTGGGATCCCTGGGGGGGTATGTATTGCGGGGGCAATCGGTGGAGACTGGAGGCACTTGGGGGGCATAGTTAGCTAGCCAAGTGCTAGCAGAAGAATATAAAACACATTTTATTTTAAAAAATCCTCCCGGCGCCATGCGATCTCATGCGGGGGCTAGCTCGACACTGTGTCGGGCTTACCGCCAGGGAGGTTAAAGGACACCTGAACTGAGAGGGATATGGAGGCTGACTTATTTACTCCCTTTTAGGCCTCTTTCACAGTAGGACGTTGCGTTTTGATGTGACGTTAAAGTCGCAACGCAAATTACAACACATCGTTCCAAAAAAGTTGCAACGCAACTTAATGCCCAGTTATCCCTGTTACAGTAGAGCATATAGGCAATGAAAAGTATGCTTCCAAGTAATTACTGAGCATGTGCAAACAGTCCAACACCGCTAATAACGTGTATAACGCACTGCATGCAGCACTTTCTAATAACGCTACACGTTACACACAAATGCAACGTGTGCACTGTGAATGTCGCACAGACTTAGTATTGCTGTGCAAATTTTTGGGGGCATTGCGTTGTAATTTGCATTGCGACTTTGACGTCGCATCAAAATGCAACTTCCTACTGTGAAAGAGGCCTTAAAAAAATTAGGCTACCCGGCTGCCTGTCATGCTGAGACTCTGTCGCTAATACTCTTAGCCATAGACCCTGAACAAGCGTGCTGATCAGATGTTTCTGACTGAAGTCTGACTGGATTATTTGCATGCCTGTTTCAGGTTTGTGATTCAGACACTACTGCAGCCAAAGAGACCAGCAGGGCTGGCAGACAACTGGCATTGTTTAAAGGGAAATGCATGTGCCAGCCAGCAGATCCCTCTGTTTAGGTGTGCATTAACCCCCCCCCCCCCCCCCCCCCTGGCGGTATGACTCGCGCGGCCACGGGAGGGTTTTTTCACTTTTTTTTTATTTTTTAGCATGTAGCTAGCCTAGCGCTAGCTACATGCTCCTCCCCCCCCTCCCTGCGGCGTCCCCCCATAGCGTCCGATCGCCGCCGGCGCCGCTTACCCGTAAGGAAATCCCGTTCTGAACGGGATTTCCTTGAGGGCTTCCCCCGTCGCCATGGCAATAATCGGACGTCACTGGGAATCCCGATCCACCCCATAGCGCAGCCTGGTGCCGATTGGCCACGCTGCGCAAGGGGTATGCGGGAGGGGGGGGGGGCTGTATCGCGGCGGGCAGCGGCGCATCGGCGGCGGCGATCAGACCAAACACGCAGCTAGCAAAGTGCTAGCTGCGTGTTTGAAAAAAAAAATTATGTAAATCGGCCCAGCAGGGCCTGAGCGGCACCCTCCGGCGGCTTACCCCGTGTCACACACAGGGTTACCGCCAAAGAGGTTAAAGCGGAACTCCAGTGAAAATAATGTGCTTAATCTTATTATAATTATGTATGAATGATTTAGTCCATGTTTGCCCATTGTAAAATCTTTTCTCTTCCTGATTTACATTTATCACATGAGACATTTTTACTGCTGGCAGGTGATGTCACTGGAAGGAGATGCTGCTTGCATTTTTTTTTTCACACTGTGTGATGTCAGTACCTCAGTGCTGTGAGGCGCTGACATCACACTGTGGGAGGGGTTTCACCACAAAATCAACCATACAGCACTCCCTGATTATATTTTTGAGAAAAGGAAAAGATTTATTATCGGAAAGAGGGTATCAGCTACTGATTGGGATGAAGTTCAATTCTTGGTTACGGTTTCTCTTTAAGTTGCCTAACTGGAACGGCTGAAAGATCATGAGTAGTGAGGAGCATGAAGATCAAGATACAAAATTGTAATGCGAAATATGCTGAAAAAAATGTAATCAGTTTGGTTAGTAACCATTTTCAGGATCCATAATTTCGCAATTACATGTGATTTTGATTTCATGTAATTTTAGCAAGATTTTGTGCTGATTTTAATAGCAAAGCCACCATGTATGCTGTCGTCACAAAAATTGCTGCGCATGTTAACCACTTGAGGACCTAGGGCTTTCTACCCCTTAAGGACCGGCCACTTTTTTTCCATTCAGACCACTGCAGCTTTCACGGTTTATTGCTCGCTCATACAACCTACCACCTAAATGAATTTTGGCTCCTTTTCTTGTCACTAATAAAGCTTTCTTTTGGTGCTATTTAATTGCTCCTGCGATTTTTACTTTTTATTATATTCAGCAAAAAAGACATGAATTTTGGCAAAAAAATGATTTTTTTAACTTTCTGTGCTGACAGTTTTCAAATAAAGTAAAATTTCTGTATACATGCAGCGCGAAAAATGTGGACAAACATGTTTTTGATTAAAAAAAACCCATTCAGCGTATATTTATTGGTTGGGGTAAAAGTTATAGCGTTTACAAACTATGGTGCAAAAAGTGAATTTTCCCATTTTCAAGCATCTCTGACTTTTCTGACCCCCTGTCATGTTTCATGAGGGGCTAGAATTCCAGGATAGTATAAATACCCCCCAAATTACCCCATTTTGGAAAGAAGATATCCCAAAGTATTCACTGAGAGGCATAGTGAGTTCATAGAAGATATTAATTTTTGTCACAAGTAAGCGGAAAATGACACTTTGTGACACGAAAAAAAAAAAAAAAAAAGTTTCCATTTCTTCTAACTTGCACCAAAAAAAAATGAAATCTGCCACGGACTCACCATGCCCCTCTCTGAATACCTTGAAGGGTCTACTTTCCAAAATGGGGTCATTTGTGGGGTGTGTTTACTGTCCTGACATTTTGGGGGGTGCTAAATTGTAAGCACCCCTGTAAAGCCTAAAGGTGCTCATTGGACTTTGGACCCCTTAGCGCAGTTAGGCTGCAAAAAAGTGCCACATATGTGGTATTGCCGTACTCAGGAGAAGTAGTATAATGTGTTTTGGGGTGTATTTTTACACATACCCATGCTGGGTGGGAGAAATATCTCTGTAAATGACAATTTGTTAATTTTTTTTTACACACAATTGTCCATTTACAGAGTTATTTCTCCCACCCAGCATGGGTATGTGTAAAAATACACCCCAAAACACATTGTACTACTTCTCCTGAGTACGGCGATACCACATGTGTGGCACTTTTTTGCACCCTAACTGCGCTAAAGGGCCCAAAGTCCAATGAGTACCTTTAGGATTTCACAGGTCATTTTGCGGAATTTGATTTCCAGACTACTCCTCACGGTTTAGGGCCCCTAAAATGCCAGGGCAGTATAGGAACCCCACAAATGACCCCATTTTAGAAAGAAGACACCCCAAGGTATTCCGTTAGGAGTATGGTGAGTTCATAGAAGATTTTATTTTTTGTCAAAAGTTAGCGGAAAATTGATTTGTATTGTTTTTTTCACAAAGTGTCATTTTCCGCTAACTTGTGACAAAAAATAAAATCTTCTATGAACTCACCATACTCCTAACGGAATACCTTGGGGTGTCTTCTTTCTAAAATGGGGTCATTTGTGGGGTTCCTATACTGCCCTGGCATTTTAGGGGCCCTAAACCGTGAGGAGTAGTCTGGAAATCAAATTCCGCAAAATGACCTGTGAAAGCCTAAAGGTGCTCATTGGACTTTGGGCCCTTTAGCGCAGTTAGGGTGCAAAAAAGTGCCACACATGTGGTATCGCCGTACTCAGGAGAAGTAGTACAATGTGTTTTGGGGTGTATTTTTACACATACCCATGCTGGGTGGGAGAAATATCTCTGTAAATGGACAATTGTGTGTAAAAAAATCAAAAGATTGTCATTTGCAGAGGTATTTCTCCCACCCAGCATGGGTATGTGTAAAAATACACCCCAAAACACATTGTACTACTTCTCCCGAGTACGGCAATACCACATGTGTGGCACTTTTTTGCACCCTAACTGCGCTAAAGGGCCCAAAGTCCAATGAGCACCTTTAGGCTTTCACAGGTCATTTTGCGGAATTTGATTTCCAGACTACTCCTCACGGTTTAGGGCCCCTAAAATGCCAGGGCAGTATAGGAACCCCACAAATGACCCCATTTTAGAAAGAAGACACCCCAAGGTATTCCGTTAGGAGTATGGTGAGTTCATAGAAGATTTTATTTTTTGTCACAAGTTAGCGGAAAATGACACTTTGTGAAAAAAACAATACAAATCAATTTTCCGCTAACTTTTGACAAAAAATAAAATCTTCTATGAACTCACCATACTCCTAACGGAATACCTTGGGGTGTCTTCTTTCTAAAATGGGGTCATTTGTGGGGTTCCTATACTGCCCTGGCATTTTAGGGGCCCTAAACCGTGAGGAGGAGTCTGGAAATCAAATTCCGCAAAATGACCTGTGAAATCCTAAAGGTACTCATTGGACTTTGGGCCCTTTAGCGCAGTTAGGGTGCAAAAAAGTGCCACACATGTGGTATCGCCGTACTCGGGAGAAGTAGTACAATGTGTTTTGGGGTGTATTTTTACACATACCCATGCTGGGTGGGAGAAATAACTCTGTAAATGGACAATTGTGTGTAAAAAAATCAAGATTGTCATTTGCAGAGGTATTTCTCCCACCCAGCATGGGTATGTGTAAAAATACACCCCAAAACACATTGTACTACTTCTCCCGAGTACGGCAATACCACATGTGTGGCACTTTTTTGCACCCTAACTGCGCTAAAGGGCCCAAAGTCCAATGAGCACCTTTAGGCTTTCACAGGTCATTTTGCGGAATTTGATTTCCAGACTACTCCTCACGGTTTAGGGCCCCTAAAATGCCAGGGCAGTATAGGAACCCCACAAATGACCCCATTTTAGAAAGAAGACACCCCAAGGTATTCCGTTAGGAGTATGGTGAGTTCATAGAAGATTTTATTTTTTGTCAAAAGTTAGCGGAAAATTGATTTGTATTGTTTTTTTCACAAAGTGTCATTTTCCGCTAACTTGTGACAAAAAATAAAATCTTCTATGAACTCACCATACTCCTAACGGAATACCTTGGGGTGTCTTCTTTCTAAAATGGGGTCATTTGTGGGGTTCCTATACTGCCCTAGCATTTTAGGGGCCCTAAACCGTGAGGAGGAGTCTGGAAATCAAATTCCGCAAAATGACCTGTGAAATCCTAAAGGTACTCATTGGACTTTGGGCCCTTTAGCGCAGTTAGGGTGCAAAAAAGTGCCACACATGTGGTATCGCCGTACTCGGGAGAAGTAGTACAATGTGTTTTGGGGTGTATTTTTACACATACCCATGCTGGGTGGGAGAAATAACTCTGTAAATGGACAATTGTGTGTAAAAAAATCAAAAGATTGTCATTTGCAGAGGTATTTCTCCCACCCAGCATGGGTATGTGTAAAAATACACCCCAAAACACATTGTACTACTTCTCCCGAGTACGGCGATACCACATGTGTGGCACCTTTTTGCACCCTAACTGCGCTAAGGGGTCCAGAGTCCAATAAGTACCTTTAGGCTTTACAGGGGTGCTCAAAATTTAGCACCCCGCCCACTTGCCAGGACAGTTAACAAACCCCACAAATGACTCCATTTTGGAAAGAATACACAACAAGGTATTCCATGAGGGGAATGGTGAGGTCATTGAAAATTTTATTTTTTGTCACAAGTTAACGGAAAATGACACTGTTAAAAAAAAATAAAAAAAAAAATTCTGCTAACTTGTGACAAAAACTAAAATCTTTTATGAACTCACCGTGCACCTCACATAATACTTTAGGGTGTCCTCTTTCCAAAATGGGGTCATTTGTGGAGTCTGTCCTGGCATTTTAGGGTCTCTGCAATCATTACATGTATGGCCAGTATTAGGAGTTTCTGCTATACTCCTTATATTGGGTATACAAGTAATGCACTCTGGGCTGAAAGGAAAAATGAACGGCAAACATACCTTGCTCCACATCAATGGCAGATCTTCCTCCACATCAATGGCAGTGATAACCTCAGGAGAGAGACACCCCGTGCCACCCTGCACTCAGGGTGAGCCACCAACTTATGTGACTGGGCCTCAGAACTTTAGTATACAGCATTATGCCTGTAGGATACAGCAATATGCCTGCCAATAGAGATGACTCTGTGTGGCATTAAAGCATCATCATAGGCCCAAATCACATATAAACCGGGGGTGTCCACACTCAAGGGAAATTCAAACATGCCGTCTTATATCGCCAACCCAGGACAGATCAGCAATATCAAGCATGGAAACCGATCCTTCTTCCCATTTTTATGCTTACCCGTTTGGTCTTCAAGCTTACCTCTCCTCTCCCTGCGACAATGTGCGAAAGACCACTGAGTGTGTGCCTACTCCTGTGTCTGGAGTTCCCTAGGTTCTAATAGTGTACCTGCTCGTGGTACCTCTCAAAACACGGCCCTACGCATAGACCAGGCTGGTCAGGACAGCGGGGACAATAATAAACGGTGTCACTCCTTGTTCCAGCCCTGCTGCAGACACGGCAACGTTTTCTTCGGATGCGTTGACCTGGGGCACACGGAAGCTGATAGGCGTAATGCCTTCCATGCAGTCGGCTAGTTGCATCTGGGGGGGGGGGGCCTGGCACCTCCTGGATACAGGATGTCCATAATGATCTCTTCCTGAAATTGGAGGAAAGATCCAGTTCTCCCAGCCTTACTGTAGAGAACAAAGCTGTTGTAAACTGCCAATTGAATCAGATAAAAAGACACTTTCTTATACCAGCGTCTTGTTTTCCGGGTAACTAAATAGGGCGCTAACCTCTGGTCATTGAAGTCCACCCCTCCCATGTTGACATTATATTCGTGGACGACAAGGGGCTTTTCAATGACCGCAGTTGCCCGTTGAATTTGGACTGTCGTGTCTGTGTGAATGGTGGACAGAAAGTAAACGTCCCTCTTGTCCCTCCATTTCACCGCGAGCAGGTCTTCAGTACGCAAGGCGACCCTCTGCCCCCGTAAAAGTCTGGTGGTAACGAGCCGTTGGGGGAAGCCCTGGCGACTAGGCCGCGCAGTGCCACAGCATCGGATTCCTTCTAACTTTAAGTGCTGAAAGAGGGCCACACTTGTGTAATAATTGTCCACAAAAAGATGGTACCCCTTCTGGAACAAGGGTGACACCAAGTCCCACACAACCTTTCCACTGCTCCCCAGGTAGTCAGGGCATCCGACCGGCTCCAATTTTGAGTCTTTTCCCTCATAGACCCTAAAACGACATGTATAGCCTGTGGCCCTTTCACAGAGCTTATACAGTTTCACCCCATACCGGGCGCGCTTGCTTGGGATGTACTGTTTGATGCCAAGGCGCCCGGTAAAGCGTAAGAGGGACTCGTCTACGCAGATGTTCTGTTCAGGGATATAAGCATCTGCAAATGTTGATGACAGGTGGTCTATGAGGGGCCGAATTTTGTGGAGCCGGTCATAAGCAGGGTGGCCCTTTTCATGACAGGTTTTGTCGTCGTTGAAGTGCAGGAAGCGCAGGATGGACTCAAATCGTGTCCTGGACATGGCAGCAGGGTACAAGGGAACATGATTTACTGGGTTCGTAGACCAATACGACCGCAGTACATTCTGTTTCATTAGTCCCAAGTGAAGGATAAGGGCCAAAAAGATTTTAATGTCGGAAACTTGGACTGGTTTCCACCCGAAAGGCTGGGCATACATGCTCTCCGGGTGCTCGGTGATGAATTGTGTGGCTTTACGGTTGGTCTCAACCACAATTAAGTCCAAGAGAACCTGGGTGATGAACAGCTGCAAAAAGTCTAGGGCCGTTCCTAGATGAGCTGTCGCCACCTGGACTCCAGACTGGGCGGTGAAAGGGGGCACTACGGGTGCGGCGGAATCAGGGGATTGCCAATCTGGTTGTGCCAGCACCTCTGGGAGTCTATGGGTACTACGGGCCCGTCTTCTTGTTGGTGGCTGCGACGGGGGTACTACTGCACTTGCCACCGTACCAGTTTCAACTTCCATGCTGACGCTCACCACTTCGTCAGGGTCTACGGAAGCACTGGCACTAAGTCCAGGAGATGCTGCGCTGCTGGTGCCTGCCTCACCAAGAAAACTATCAACAGCGCTAGCACCACCCTGCTGCCCTTGAGGCGGATCCTGCGCCACCTGCGGTCTAACGACTTGGGGTCTGGTACGCCTGGCTCTAGCCGGGACCATAGCCTCGTCATCACTATCGGTCAGGGAACCACTGCTTTCTACAGGTTCAAAATCGGACCCGGAAGATTCGACGGATGATTCTTCCCAAAAGAACTCATCCGACTGGTCCATGTACCTGTATACCTCGTCATCGGAAAGCCCCCTTCTTGCCATTTTGGATTGCTAAATTTATGGGGTTTTCCTCCGAGACTACCCAGAAAAAAAGAGCACCTACCTAGCAAAAAGGGAGTATTTGAGAGGTATTGGGGTTGGTGGGAAGTGGGGTCTCAGAGGCAATCAAACAATCACGGGACAATCAAATCCAATTACAGCACAATCGACTCCAATCACAGCACAAGCAGATCTGATGCACTCGGAAGGTGATGGGGGGAGGGTGGGATTGGGTGTGGCGGGAAGTGGGGTCTCAGGCAATCAAACAATCACGGGGCAATCGAAGCCGATCACGGGACAATCAAATACAATTACAGCACAATCGACTCCAATCACAGCACAAGCAAATCTGATGCACTCGGAAGGTGGTGGTTGGAGGTGGTGGGGGGGTGGGGTTGGGTGTGGTGGGGGGGAGGGTGGGGTTGGGTGTGGCGGGAAGTGGGGTCTCAGGCAATCAAACAATCACGGGGCAATCGAAGCCGATCACGGGACAATCAAATACAATTACAGCACAATCGACTCCAATCACAGCCCAATCAAATCTGATGCACTCGGAAGGTGATGGGGGAGGGTGGGATTGGGTGTGGCGGGAAGTGGGGTCTCAGGCAATCAAACAATCACGGGGCAATCGAAGTCGATCACGGGACAATCAAATACAATTACAGCACAATCGACTCCAATCACAGCCCAATCAAATCTGATGCACTCGGAAGGTGATGGGGGAGGGTGGGATTGGGTGTGGCGGGAAGTGGGGTCTCAGGCAATCAAACAATCACGGGGCAATCGAAGTCGATCACAGGACAATCAAATACAATTACAGCACAATCGACTCCAATCACAGCACAAGCAAATCTGATGCACTCGGAAGGTGGTGGTTGGAGGTGGTGGTGGGGGGGGGGGGGGGTGGGGTGGGGTTGGGTGTGGTGGGGGGGAGGGTGGGGTTGGGTGTGGCGGGAAGTGGGGTCTCAGGCAATCAAACAATCACGGGGCAATCGAAGCCGATCACGGGACAATCAAATACAATTACACCACAATTGAATACAAGCGCAGCACAATCGAATACAAGCGCAGCACAGTCAAATACAATGCACTTGGACGGTGATTAGGGGGGGGGTCTGAGGGCGATTTGAGGGGATGGGGGGTTGATCAGGAGCCTGCACGGGGCAGACTGAGTCCTGATCTGATGAGAGGCAGACACAGGGGGTTACTGATCAAAGATCAGTTAGTGATTGCTGGGGAGGACAGATGTAAACAAACAGCAGGGGATGTAATCAGAAGGGGGGTACGAGGGCAATCGAGGGCCTGGGCAGGTGATCGGTTACCCCCGCGGGGCAGTTAGGGTCTGCTCTGATGGGTGGGGGTGCTGAGGGCTGATGGACAGGTGATAGACAGGTGATCAGAGGGGGATCAGAGGGGGATCAGAGGGTAATGTAGCTGTATACAAATGTATACAGTATACAGGGGGGTAGTCTGGGATGGGGTGTGGGGGTGATCTAAAGGTAGGGAGGGGGGATCAGGGGTGACTAGGAGGCAGTTAGGGACCTAAACTAAGGGGCAGCGTCGCTAGTTAGTGGCAGGTGGGGGGGGTGGGGGTTTTGCAGGGGTGCAAGGGTGCTGGGCAGGGGTCTGCTGGGGTGATCAGGGGGGGTATGAGGCCTGGGGTGGGTGATCAGGGAGGCTGTGGGCAAAATCAAGCTGCGTGCAGTGAAACTTACAAGTGCTTCCTCCTCGCTGGTGGTCTCTGGAACAATGAGACCACGAGGCGAGGAGGAAGCACGTATAAGGCACTTTGTTTACCTAACAAAGTGCCTTATACTCAGGGATTGGCTGATCCTGCGGATTCCTCCGCTCGCCGGCTCTGCTAAGTGGCCGGCGAGCGGAGACAAAATGCCCGTGCTTCGATCCCGGGCGGAGGATCGCGTCACGGATGACGCGATCGCTCCGCCCATGCCCTTAAATGGACTGCCGCCTCTGTGGGTGAGGCCGTCCTACAGGGCTCCACTTCCCCGCCGCCCCTGTGTAGTGGGCGGTCGGGAAGTGGTTAAGGGGAATAGTGGGAACATGTGGAAAAAAGTTTTTGAGAAAATAGATTTTAAATATTCAAAATGTTTTTTAAACTGCGTAAAAGCTGAATTTGGCAGGAAATTATGCGTAGTGATACAAAATTACGAATAGATTACGCAAAAAATCTATAGTTTCTAAATCGTAATTGCTTATGGCAGTAATTATGGCATTTTATGCAAAATTTTGAGTCATCGTAATTAGCAGACTACAGTTTTCACTAATCGGAAGATGCATTAGTAAATCGTGCTCTTTTTTTAGTCTGATCAAACAAATTTACCTTTAATTCAGTGTTTCTACGTTTTGTATATGGGGAGGAAAGTTTAGAGTTTTTATCAAGAGTTTTAGGATAGGAACAAGTTCATACCAAATTTTCAAACATGGTTTCCCTTTTTTAACAGAACCTCCTTTTTGGACAAACCCAGAGAAAATGGAGAAGCGGCTTCATGCCGTCCCGGCTGCTAACACTGTGAAGTTACGGTGCCCAGCCGGTGGGAATCCCACCCCAACGTTGAGGTGGCTGAAGAACAACAAAGAGTTCAAACAAGAACATCGGATTGGTGGCTATAAGGTAATGGAACTTCTTTAGCAGCAGTTCCTTATATTATTTCATGAATGCCTACTGTTTAGGCACACCGAATCCTGGACTTTAAAGGGACTCCGAGCAGTGCAGAAACTATGGAAAGATGCATATCATTTTAAAGCTCTCTTTCTCCTCTTTTCAATGATATATAAACCGCCACCCTACGCCTTTTAGTTTTTGCTATTTTCGCGATTGAAATTGCTGCGGCCGCGATTTCAATCGCAAAAATAGAGAAAACTAAAAGGCATAGGGCGACGATTTAGGTGTCGCCAGAAAGAGGAGAAAGAGAGCTTTAAAATGATATCCATCTTTCCATAGTTACTTGTGTTACACAGGACGACACTTTTACCCAGTGTCAGCAGCTCCATTCAGCAGAATGGAGCTGTTGACTTTAGGAAAAAGTCGCCCTGTGTAATACAAGTAACTATGGAAAGATGGATATCATTTTAAAGCTCTCTTTCTCCTCTTTCTGGCGACACCTAAATCGTCGCCCTACGCCTTTTAGTTTTCTCTATTTCCGCGATGCTGCAATTCAATCGCGAAAATAGCGAAAACTAAAAGGCGTAGGGCGGCGGTTTATATATCATTGGAAAGAGGAGAAAGAGAGCTTTAAAATTATATGCATCTTTCCATAGTTTCTGCACTGCTCGGAGTCCCTTAAAAGCCTCATTCACTACAGGGATCTGACTTGATCCTGCAAAGGTTTTGAGCTGAATTCTGTTCAGATGTTTTACTAGCCTGCAGGCTAGTGATGTCTTATGTTGCTATGGAGGAGGCCACGTGGTGCAACATACGATGAAGTGGCAAGGAGTGGGTGTGGTAAGTTGGAGAACAATGCCCTCAGCCTACTCTTTGCGGGTCTGATTTATAGCCGACCCATAGGGAGGGATCACGTGCTAGATTCTCCTTGCACTGGTTTTGATAAATCTGCCATATTCTGCTCTGAAGTTGTTGGTTTTTTTTTGTGTTCACATTAGTAGTGTTTCAGACATTGATAACATTCCCTAAAAATCTTTGAAAATGTCCTTGACCCTTTGGGATAAGTTTATTTGTTGTAAGTGCAAGAAAAAAAAATTGGAGCTTCTTAATTTGTAGGGATGGAATTTGTTGCAGCATAAGTAAATTCCATCCCAGAATGCCCAGCATGACCTCTGACCTGAAGTCAGCTGAAGAGCATGTTCACAAACTCCACCCCTACTGGTCAGCTGACTTCAGGTCAGTAGTCATGCTGAGCATTATGGGATGGAAGTTCACCACTGGTGAATCCATGCCACCACAAATTCCATCCCTGTTAATTTATCCTACTTTCTGTTGTCTGCCTTCACATTAAAGGGACACTTAAGTAAAAAAAAAAAAATGAGTTTTACTCACCTGGGGCTTCCAATAGCCCCCTGCAGCTGTCCGGTGCCCTCTCCGCCTCCCTCCGATCCTCCTGGCCCCACCGGCAGCCACTTCCTTTTTCGGTGACAGGAGCTGATAGGCTGGGGACGCGAGTGATTCTTCGCGTTCCTGGCCACAATAGCGCCATCTATGCTGCTATAGCATATATCATATACCATATAGCAACATAGAGGGTGCTAATGTGTCTGGGATTGCGAAGAATCACTCGCGTCCCCAGCCTGTCAGCTCCTGTCACCGAAACAGGAAGTGGCTGCCGGTGGGGCCAGGAGGATCGGAGGGAGACTGCGAGGGCACCGGAAAGCTGCAAAGGGGCTATTAGAAGCCCTAGGTGAGTAAAACTCATTTTTTTGTTTTACTTAAGTGTCCCTTTAACATCCTCCTCCTCCATACTGGCTTGCACACATCGCTTTAGGTTAGCACACATTTAAAGGGGAACTGTAGTAAAAGTAACATAATAAAATTGCTTGTTGTTTAAATAATCTGTAAATTAATATTGTAGTCAGAGTTTGCCCATTGTAAAATCTTTAATCTCCCTGATTTAGATTCTTAAATTTATCACTGGTGGTGACAGCTTTAGTTCTGCCAGGTGATCTGTAGGGAATGTTTGTTACTGAGGGCCCTTTTCCACTAGCAATCGCTAGCGTTCACGCTGAACGCTAGCGATTGCTGAATCGCAATTACCGCCGATTCCCCGACGTTCGCGGCCGCGATTTTGCTATGCTATGCACTGCATAGCAAAATCGCGGCAAAAGTCGCTCCGCGGCGCGATCGCGATCAAGTAAAAAACGAATCGCGGTAGTGGAAATTACCTACCGCGATTCCTATGTTAAAAAGCAAACCGTAGCGATTGTAAAATCACTAGCGGTTTGCGTTTTTGCGATTCAGCCAGCGCAAACGCGCTGGTGGAAAAGGACCCTGAGAGTTCTATGCTCAGAGGGAGATGCTGCTTGCTTGGCAGTTGGAAAAAAGCCATTATTTCCCACAATGCAATGAAGTTCACAGACTGCAAACTGTCAGGTCCATGGTCATTGACATCACATTGTGGGAGGGGTTTCACCACAATATCAGCCACCTCCCTAATGATCTATTTAACAAAAGGTTAAGATTTCTTGTGGGCAAGGGGGTATCGGCTACTGATTGGGATGAAGTTTAATCCTTGGTTAAAGTTCCCATTTAAAAATGCAGCATCCTGATATTCTGAATACAACTTTTACTCAGGGACCAGTACAGGGCTGACAATGAATTCTTAATTGTCATGTACAGCGGCATACCTATACAGAGAGAAGCCTGTTAGGCAAATACTTGCAGTTACTAGTCTGCTGACCTTTTACCCCAATTACCCCTTGGTTAAGTTTGCAGACCTAACCTTAGATGCAGCTGCTGTGCGGATAATACAGAAATGAGGGGTTTGGTTTTTGAACCACATGCACTAGCGCAATAATGTAGGTAAATGTTACTAATCTAAAGCCTCATTCAGCAAATTAACAGGCAATTTCGACCTGAATTGCAGTGCTGTTAATATATTTTCCATAATATTGAGATACTTGAATAAAGAGTCATTGTGCGGGGGTAATAAAAGGCACCAGGTGCAGGCCTGTTATCAGACCAAAACAGTAATTAACATGTGCAATTACCGTTAATAGCCCAAGTGGTTGGAGATATGATGCGTGTTTGGGTGTATTGGAACCTTGTCCTATCCTATTGCTAGAGTGGAGTAGTTTAGAGTAAATATTTTGCAAGCATTTTCTCGACTCCTTCCTTGTCATCCTGCTAGTTTAGCTGTTGAAGGTACGAGCAGTGCAGAAGTAGTCATAATACCACAAATGGCGACTTCCTTTTGACGTATTGTTTGAAAGCTCAGGAAGTGTTGTACCTAAAATGTTTTGTTGGTTGGGTAATCAGGATGTCCCAAAGGCAAAATAATCTCTGTTCTGAAGTGAGGTGTCCATGGCTCCTAGTAAAGATTAAATGGACATGGGTGAGTCCGGACCGTGGGATAGAGCAAAGATGGCAAAAAAATGTGATCTTATTTGTGAGACTAGCCTAGATGGCTCTGCTTCTGTACCCACTGGCCAAATACGGTAGTAATCGCTCTTGTCTTACAGCTCTAGAGCTCAATGATTACTAAGGACACTTATGTGCATAGAGTTTGTATATTGTTCCTTGGTTGCCATTGGTGTGCTCTGGCATACCCCCATATCCCAAAAACCTACCTAGCAAGTCATCTTGCTTCCTCAAGACTGCGGTGGACATGACCATTTCTGGGGACACTAGAGATCTCCTCTAATAACCTTCTTCTCGTCACAGCTGATGGCTAGCTTGATGCAGTACATAGATATAAGGCCTTACTCTCATGCCTCCAGGTCCAGATTTACATCACAGGAGCCTATAGGCACAGATCTACTGGCACCCTAGACTTCCCTCTCCATCAACCTACAAACCCCTGCCGAACCGCACCGCAAGTGGGCTGGCTGGCCCAGCTGTCACTTCTCCCTTACTTCCCTTGCCCGTCATAGGTAGCTACAGGTGCCCTTTAACATTAGGCAGCCAGAGGTACCCTCAGTATTAAGTATCTACAGGTACCCCTGACTGAAGAGAGACCTCATCAGTGGAATGCAGAGAGCAAGGTGAGTAACTCATTTGCTCTCTGCTCAGGACTCTGCATAGGGAAGGGAAGGAGGGAGGGAGGTGCTCGGGGAGGGTTCCACCTTTCCATCATCGGGACGGGCGCCTGTAGCCATACAGTGAATGTCCACACCCCATCTGTGTGTATCAAACTGTTCTTTTGGTACCCCTCAGCTGGTGGTGTCCTAGGCAACTGCCCTGTTATGACACAAAAATGACCCTGCTTTGGGGAACAGCCTGGACTTTTTGCCACTTGCCCAATGCTTCTTGATGGCTAATAAAGGGAATTTCTTTTTGCGTTCATACTCCACTAATAGTGGCAATGACCGTGGCACTCTCAGCTTTTGCCTTTGTTTTTTTGCCTGCCATGTAATGCCTCTTTGTGTCTGTACTATTTATCCCAATGCAAATCTATAGGTGCCTATTGGCCTGAACTGATGCTTGATAACAGTTCACTACTCATTGCCTAACTTTGCTTTCCTCACCATAAACGCAAACACTCTTAGGGTTAATTAATCATTGCACATATTGCTACCCTTAAATCACACCTGAAGTGAAGAGTATGGAAACTGACAAATGTGTTTCCCTTTAAATAATGCAGATTGCCTGTCTGTCCTGCGGATCCATTGCTTTTTATAGCAATAGCCATCGACCCTGAACAAGCATGCAGATCAGGTGGCCTGTCTGACTGGATGAGCTGCATGCTTGTTTCTGGTGGGGAATTCAGGCACCACTTCAGCCAAAGAGATCAGCAGGACTGCCAGACAACTACTGCAGTATTATAAAAAAAAATGGCTGCCTCCATATCCCTCTCACTTCAGGTTCTCTTTACATATCTGTGTCAACTATGTGGGTTAGGGCTGAATTGCTGAAAACTGCTTTCTGAGTGGTTAATATCGCATCTCCCCAATAAACAAACACATTTGATTACACAGAAGTCTTAATCTCCCTCTAGTGGTTAAATTACAGAACTAGAATTGTCCACAAATACAAACTGAGGCACATCAAAAATGTAACTCTAGACCTGCCTACTGATACAAGTGTAAAGTGATTCTATAGACAGAGAGTAGTCATCAGAGGATTTTGTTCTCTGTTGAGATGGGGGAACTCCTAAAGCTTAAGGGCGCTAATTTTCAAGTGCTGATTTTTCTGGAGAAAGTAAGGATCACCCAAGGTGTGTCTCCTGAACCCCATGGTTAAAGGATGGATCACAGCGAAAAAGTAAGCAGTTAAAATTTGACAGTACTGACAGGTTTTGGACTAGTCCATCTCCTCATGGGGATTCTTATGGTTTTCTTTGTTTTCAGAAGGCATTTCATTAATGACAGTTTAACTGCCAAAACAGTAAGATACTAGCCAACCTCCCTACTCACTTGTACGCTATTTTGTCAGTGAGACTTTTGAAATCAAAGAAAACGCTGAAACCCCCCCCCCCCCCCCATAAGGAGATGGACTAGTCCAAACCCTGTCTGCTCTGTCAGATTTTAGCTACTTACTTTTTCGCTGGACTGGTCCTTGCCAGTAGCTAGTCAAAGAGGGAGGGGGTGGAGCTTAGCTGAACTTTCGCTGACTAGTTAACTAACTGAATGTCTTTGTATTTCGGAGACTTTAAAGAAACTCCGACTAAGAATTGAACTTTATCTTAATCAGTAGCTGATACCCCCTTTTACATGAGAAATCTATTCCTTTTCACAAACAGACCATCAGGGGGCGCTGTATGGCTGATATTGTGGTGAAACCCCTCCCACAAGAAACTCTGAGTACGTACTCGTGGCAGTTTCCTGTCTGTGAGCCCTGCTGCATTGTGGAAAATAGCATGCAGCAGCTACATCACCTGCCAACAGTAAAAATGTCACCATGTAATAAATGTCAGAATGTAAATCAGGGATTTAAAAGATTTTACAATGGGCAAACACTGACTAAATCATTTATACATAATTATTCTAAAAATTAAGCAC
The DNA here is from genome assembly GCF_040937935.1 of Hyperolius riggenbachi. NCBI lineage: Eukaryota > Metazoa > Chordata > Amphibia > Anura > Hyperoliidae > Hyperolius > Hyperolius riggenbachi. Next base: position 77,969,612 of record NC_090655.1, read on the forward strand.
CTTTTTTATTAATTACATTTTCACTGGAGTTCCTCTTTAAGGGTTAGTATTTGTACATGCATGTTTTTATGGGTGGCATGGTGTTGTAGTGGATCGCACTCTCGCTTTGCAGCGCTTCGTCCCCGGGTCAAATCTGGGCCAGGACATTATCTGCATGGTGTTTGAATGTTCTCTCTCTACTAGGTTTCCTCCATGTACTCTGCTTTCATTTTACATCCCAGAAACCTACACATAAGTAAACTGGCTATAGGCTGATGGACATATGACTGTAGTAGGGAAAAGTTTGTGAGCCCCTCTAAGAGACAGAAAACCAGTGAAATAACATTTTGCTGCAGTGCACTGGAGGACAGAGGTGACACAATGGGAAGGGCAGAGGTAGCACAGAGGGGCCACCTTGTTTGTTAACCCTAAAACACACCTAGAAGTACAGTTAAAATTGCCTTTCAGTAAAACATTTTAAAGTGGACCTGAACTTTTGCACAGGACAGAAGGAAAACATAGACAAATGTATGTATTTAGAGAGTTTAGCCTGTCTAATCCCACCTCATCTGGGACTAATCAAAAGTTGTAATTTGATCTCTCAGCTGTCAGCTGGCTGCCTTGGCAGAGCAGCTAATTTGTAAACACGGGATGTTAACCCTATGTCTGCTTCCATGAAAGCAGAAAGTAGACACATTGCAGATTATTTCAGGATTTGTATCAGCTGTAATAAAGACATGTTTTACTTTAAAGGTTATTATGCTGTTGCTTATCTTTTAGAGCAGAGAGGAAGTTCGCTTTAATAATGGCTCGCTGAAAATACACTATATAGTTTTTAGGCATCATTTGTGATTTGAATGCAGGTCAGTGATGGAGAATTAACTCCAGTGCTACTTTCTTTGCTTGGCTTTTCATGTGCTGCAGGCTGTGTGCGGTACATGTCTGTGCTTATGTGCCTCAGTGTAGGAGTATGTATGCGCTCATACGTGATCTCTCTGTCTGCAGCGTGTTGGTACTTGCGGTGGTGCCTCTGAGTGAGGTTTCACTGCAGATTTTTATGGCAGTATGTAAGTGCTGATTCCCCCCCCCCCCCCCCCCCCCCTGTCTGCCTGCAGTGTGTATGCTAGCACTCCTGGGCGTGCGCTCAACAGCTGTTGTGTGTGTTTTCTCTTGTGTAAATTACTGTGTTGGACATGTTGCTTTTCCTTGCTTGCTGTTTAATGTGTGCACACATCTACCTCTGCATTGTGTATTGTTTTTTTTATACACATATACACAGTTGGAAGGCAGATCAGACATGCCATTTATCATTGTTATTTCTCCAACTCACTTCTTAGTATAAACACCACATTGAATTGTACTGTGCCTGCTACTTCTCAGCCATGCAGACGATATTCCAGGCATGTCGAGCTACAGAAGCGCTCTCTCTCCTCATAGGTTTGTGTGATGCCTCAGAGAGGATTGTTAGAACTGGGATTAAAAAGGATTTCTATTAAAGTGGTATGAAGCTCAGCATTTCCTCTTTGCTCTGAAATATTATTTACAGCATAAAATCTACTACCACAACAAACAATTGTAGCAGAACAGCATTCAAACAGTTGAACACAGCACTTTATTCTTCCGTGGAAAGGTCCTTGCTTCAGTGAGCAGCTTCTGGCTGCATCTGAAGGGGTGGTAACATTATCTTTTTTTTTATATTCCTTTGTCGGAGACATTTAGTAAACATTAGCAAACTGCTGAAGCTGAGCTGTACTGAGCTGAGAGGCAGAAAGAGCTGAGAAGTGATCACTAGATAGATTGTCACATATAAATACAACAGCTATGCAATAAAATGCATTGGCAGCTTCCAGAGCAGATAAACTGTACTTTGGGAATTTGTAATTTGTAAACAGATGATAATACTTGTGCACAAAAGCAAATTTGATAACTGTATGGGTAATAAAAAGTAGGAAAACACCATTTTAAGTGAATGTTACATCAGCGTTGTATCTCTCTTAAAGCAGAACTCTGGAGAGTAAAATGAAAATTGGCTGTGGGAAGTAAAAGTGCAGTTTGCCCCTCCAGGAAGTCTCCCGCTGGTCCCCTGTGCTCCTCTTCCTCCTATCCAGGTGCATGGTTTCCCCCAGTGTCACTGTCCCAATGGTGAAGTATCCAAAACTCCTCCTACCAGGATGGCTGCTATTCCCGCGCTTTCTGGCCCGTGGCACTGTTGGGTTGACAGTCACTTCCCAATCAGGTGTGCAGAGTCCGGGGGGCGTAACTACAAATCATGCGTTCCCCCAGAAAAAGTGTCACCCCCAATGTTCAAACCCTTTTCCTTGCTTATTCCTGGTGACCCAGAAATCCGGCCCTGCCCATACCTATTCCAACCCCCCTTCCCCTATTCCTATTCCCCATATAGACATGTCTGCACAGCCTCGGCCATGCAGTATCTCCTGAGGGATCGGGTCCCTTAGATTTTGGATTGTGATTCACTTTAAGTACTGAATACTGAAATGTGGATCCTGTGGTCTAGCTATATTAGAAGTGCTGAAAGTGTAAATTCATACATACCCTTAGAAACTGCGTTCTGTGGCATATCGTCATGTTAAATCGCCTATGCTGATGAACCCTTACACACATCTATGGACATAAAGGCCACACTTGAATACAGTTGTTCCTTCCAGTCGGGCTGTGTGTATTTTCGGCCCACTCTATATTTACTCGTATTTGTGCACTGAAAGCCTATAGCACACCTGTGATCACAAGTCCAGCATTCTCCTTGCCCCTCCCAAAAAATAAACTTACGTTGACTAAGGCAGGCAGGTTTAACATTAACAGGCCGCTGTTCCCACATCTGCTGGCCTAGATAAGTTGTTCCCGCCACAGCCCTATCTACACGGGCTGATGCGAGTAAATAGAAGAGTGAGCAAACAGTTCAATCGCTGGGAATTGGCTGAGTACACAGCTCTGATTGTAGGTGGAATGGCTGCAGTAGAATGAAGGGCGAGTGCTCTGGAATTCAGCTGACCAGGGAAGACTTGTGTAGCCTTGAACCTACAATTCTGTCTGACGCCCAGCAGTATCTTATACATACAGTGGTTTGCAAAAGTATTTGGCCCCCTTGAAGTTTTCCACATTTTGTCGTATTACTGCCACAAACATGAATCAATTTTATTGGAATTCCAAGTGAAAGACCAATACAAAGTGCTGTACACGTGAGAAGTGGAACGGAAATCATACATGATTCCAAACATTTTTTTCAAATAACTGCAAAGTGGGGTGTGCATAATTATTCAGCCCCCTTTGGTCTGAGTGCAGTCAGTTGCCCATAAACATTGCCTGATGACTGCTAATGACTAGAGTGCACCTGTGTGTAATCTAATGTCAGTACAAATACAGCTGCTCTGTGACGGCCTCAGAGGTTGTCTAAGAGAATCTTGGAAGCAACAACACCATGAAGTCCAAAGAACACACCAGACAGGTCAGGGATAAAGTTATTGAGAAATTTAAAGCAGGTTTAGGCTACAAAAAGATTTCCAAAGCCTTGAACATCCCACGGAGCACTGTTCAAGCGATCACTCAGAAATGGAAGTTCACAACTGTAAACCTAGCAAGACAAGGCCGTCCACCTAAACTCACAGGCCGAACAAGGAGAGTGCTGATCAGAAATGCAGTCGAGGCCCATGGTGACTCTGGACGAGCTGCAGAGATCTACAGCTCAGGTGGGGGAATCTGTCCATAGGACAACTATTAGTTGTGCACTGCACAAAGTTGGCCTTTATGGAAGAGTGGCAAGAAGAAAGCCATTGTTAACAGAAAAGCATAAGAAGTCCCGTTTGCAGTTTGCCACAAGCCATTTGGGGACACAGCAAACATATGGAAGAAGGTGCTCTGGTCAGATGAGACCAAAATGGAACTTTTGGGCCAAAATGCAAAACTCTATGTGTGGCGGAAAACTAACACTGCACATCACTCTGAACACACCATCCCCACTGTCAAATATGGTGGTGGTGGCAGCATCAGGTCCCGGAGGTTGCTTCTCTTCAGCAGGGACAGGGAAGCTGGTCAGAGTTGATGGGAAGATGGATGGAGCCAAATACAGGGCAATCTTGGAAGAAAACCTCTTGGAGTCTGCAAAAGACTTGAGACTGGGGCGGAGGTTCACCTTCCAGCAGGACAACGACCCTAAACATAAAGCCAGGGCAACAATGGAATGGTTTATAACAAAACATATCCATGTGTTAGAATGGCCCAGTCAAAGTCCAGATCTAAATCCAATCGAGGCTCTGTGGCAAGATCTGAAAACTGCTGTTCACAAACGCTGTCCATCTAATCTGACTGAGCTGGAGCTGTTTTGCAAAGAAGAATGGGCAAGGATTTCAGGCTCTAGATGTGCAAAGCTGGTGCCCCTACAGGTGCCACTTAGTATTAGGTAGCCAGAAGTACCCTCTATATTAAGTAGCTAGAGGTTCCCCTATGTATTTGGTGGTTAGAGGAACCTCAGTTTTAAGTAGCTAAAGGCGCCCCTGAATAAAGGAAGATCTCATCAGTGGAATGCCAAAAGCAGGTGAGTGACCTCTCATTTACACTCTCATCAGGACTCTGCATAGGGAAGGAGGGTGGGAGGCGCTCGGGGGGGGGGATTGAACCGCCTTTCCATCATCAGGCGCCTGTAGGCATGTGCCTACAGTGCCTTATGTTAAATCCGGCCCTGGGCATGGTTGTTAGCACTCTCGCCTTGCAGCGCTGGGTCCCCGGCTCAAATCGAAGCCAGGGCACTACCTGCACAGAATTTATATGTTCTTCCTATGTCTGTGTCTCCAGTTTCCTCCCACATCCCAAAAACATACAGATAAGTTAATTGGCTTCCCCCTAAATTGGCCCTAGACTACAATCCATACACTGCACAATGCATACACAGACCTATGACTATGGTAGGGATTAAATTGTGACCATATACTCTGTACAGCGCTGCGGAAGATGTCAGCGCTATACTAACTGTATTCAAAGCAATGTAAAGATCCAGTCATTAGGTTCATTGGATGTTGTAGGGAAGGGTAATGACTGCAGGCTGTAAGGGCTGGGACCCACTGCAAATTTTTTTACTATGTTGATCTTGTCTTGATGCAACGTTATGAAAAATTTGTATGCAAATTTATGCAGCTTGAAAATTAACCAATTAAATCCTCCTGAGGTAACATTTGATTGGTCCATTTTCAAACTGCATAAATTTGCATACAAACGTTGCAAAATGGCTGCAAAATCGTTTTTGTACAGAGATTGAAGCGATGTTGCAGGGATCCTATGCTTTATATTGCAGCTCAAATACTTCAAAAATGCTGCAGGACCCCTGATTGTGATTTGGGAAAATCACAATCGCTCCTTTTTAAACACCTCCATTAACTTTCCTTAGCCTAGTGCTTTTTGAATCCCCTCCGATTCCAAAGTGCAGCTGAAACTGTTCTGTGGGGCCCAGTACAAAAAATGCAGAATTTGGTGTTAGCTGACTTCGGTATTAGCAGCAGGTGGCTGGGAATTCTGTATCAGTCTCTCTACACGAGGCAAGCACTCAACCTCTTTATGCACTGATGGCGAAAGACATTTGGATAGTGCCCAATGGGAAGAAATAATTCCTATTCACCAGTCTTTTAGGGCTGGTGCACACCAAAACCCGCTAGCAGATCCGCAAAATGCTAGCAGATTTTGAAACGCTTTTTCTTCTTTTTCTGTAGCGTTTCAGCTAGCGTTTTGCGGTTTTGTCTAGCGGTTTTGGTGTAGTAGATTTCCTGTATTGTTACAGTAAAGCTGTTACTGAACAGCTACTGTAACAAAAACCGCCTGGCAAACCGCTCTGAAGTGCCGTTTTTCAGAGCGGTTTGCGTTTTTCCTATACTTAACATTGAGGCAGAAACGCATCCGCAATCCAAAAAATGCCTCACCCAGGCATTTTTCGTTTCTGCAAAACGCCTCCCGCTCTGGTGTGCACCACCCCATTGAGATACATTGACCAAGCAGATCCGCAGCCGCAAGCGGATCTGAAAACGCCCAAAAAGCCGCTCGGTGTGCACCAGCCCTTACTGTGTGTTTTCACTTAGCCACCTACCAAGTTTTAAAGTGGTCCTGAACTCTTGCACAAGACACAAGGAAAACCGAGAGAAATGCACCCTGCGTGTTTTTAGAGAGAAGAGCCTGTCTAATTCCCCCTCATCTTAAAGTAATCACAAGTGTAATTTGATCTCTTAGCTGTATCAACACAGACATTTGTGAGCCCGTGGCAGGCACAGCTAAAATGTAAACACAGGATGTTAACCCTTTGTCTGCCTCCATGAAACCAGGAAGTAGACACACTGCAGATTTACTGCAGGAGTTCTCTAAGATGTAACAAAGAAATGTTTTTTTTCTTTAAAGGTTATTATGCTGTTGCTCATCCTTTTAGAGCAGAGAGGCGAAGTTCTGAGTTCAGGCACGCTTTAAGTGAGATTTAAAGAGAATCTGTACCCTAAAATTCTTACAATAAAAAGCATACCAATCTATCCATTATGTTCTCCTGGGCCCCTCAGTGCTGTTTCTGCCACTCTCTGTTGCAAACCTGGCTTGTAATTGCCAGTTTTAGGCAGTGTTTACAAACAAACTAAGCAGCTTGTGATAGGCTCACATAAGCAGAGTGTGTGAGTCATACAGAGCCTGCAGGGGGCCTGGAGAGGGTGTGTATCGCTTCTATCCAATCACAAGCAGCCCTGCACATTCCAGTCTGACTGCCTCAGCCAACAGACCCCACAGAGGAGAGAAGATTAGATCATATAACAGAGATAATACAGTCACTGTGCGAGTAGGAAAGGCTGCAGTAAGCCAGACCACATTAGAACAGGGCTAGGAACTTATAGGATAGAAGAAATAAGGATGAAAATTTTGTTACAAAGTCTCTTTAAGGTTTTTATTTTTTTTTATTTTTTATTATTGTGGGCTATGTAACGCTGAAAGAGGTGGTCAGAAAATTCGTACAGCGCATAGTCTAAAAATACATTGACATACACAGAACATCAGAACATTTATATTGCGCTTTTCTCCTGGCGGTCTCAAAGTGTATCAGGGCTGCAGCCACTCTGGGCGCACTCAATGGGCGACCAGGCTCATTAGGGAGCCTTGCCCAGAAACTCCTTACTGTTTTATGTATTGACTTGGGCTAGGATTCAAACCCTGGTCAAAGGCTCACATTCCAAAATATACATTTAATCTTTTTAATAATGAAGTTACAAATGAAAGAGATTGCTGACTGCATGGTCTGACAGATTACCAGTAGGAGGGGGAGGCCCTCAAATCTGTATATGAAAATGCAGTATGTCCTGGGGAGGAGATGATATGAAAAACATGTCAGACACATTTTAGGTGAGACTTGTGTTATCACCAGAGGAAAAAAATACTTAGAAAAAACATTGTTTTGAGAGTCAGGATTAAACGAGATCACTGATGATTGACAGCAAATGGCAGTAAAAGGTTTAATGGGGAGGTAGAGGCTGCTCTGGGAATTAAAACACTTGTCATGTGGACTGTCAGGGCACGCAGGCCTCCAGCCCACTAGGGCGATTTGGTTTCTTGATTCCTGCATGCCTGGGCGACACAGGTGGATTTATTTTGAGTGACCCTTTAGCTAGAGATTAGCAAAGAAGCTCTGGAATGCAATTTTACCCTGGAATATTACTGACGCTCAGCTGAAGGTTTAATCTTCTAAGCACTTGTACCCTCACAGTAATCTGTTTCATTACTCCCCACTGATGTCTGCAGCCTGTTCTGGTGCCGAGGAGACACTCTAACAGGTTTTGATGAATTGCCCTTAACTGCTATAGGAATGAACACTGAAATTCTTAGATAAAACTAAACCTAGTCCTGTCTTGAAGTCAGGCTGCGATCATGTCCTAGATGTATAAAAAAGTATCAGTGGGTTTAAATGGACCTTTTACTGACAAATTATGAAAGCTGCTATTGTGGAGTGCCTTCTAAAAATATATATAAAAAATATGCTTGCATGTCATAGGTATTTTTGATCTCACATATTTGCGATTTGAGTGCCCAGTCTCAGAGTACCACCTGTGTCTTGCTTTCATCTGTCACACAAGGTATTCTTCCTGTGTAATTTAACTTACGTCAGGTTAATCTCCACTCTCCCTGCAATGCTTGTCATGTGACTGCAGAATGCCAGTAACTGTTTTCTCAGCAGCATTAACATTAAGCACCCCCTTCCCCCTCAACTTCTCCAACTCACAGAAACAAAAAAAAATTGTTTCCTTAATTGAATTAATGTAAACTGCTCTGATTTTTTTGGATGACCCTTGTGTATATGTAAATAAATATTATTATTATTGATTTATATAGCGCCAACATATTCGGTAGCTCTGTACAGAATAAGAAATAAAACATGGGGTACATAGTAATACAGACAATGGTATACTCATAATATACGCACTGGTACATAATCCATAATTGGTAGACCGAAGGTGGCTGGTAACTATATAATTCGGCAAATGATCGTTTACCTACGATAATTCAGAAATGATCATTTGGGACCACTAACGGACGAAAATCTCCTAACCAATACGATATATATTACAATCAGATTAAATTGGATTGGTAAGGCGATTTTTGTCCGTTTGTGATTCAAACCAATAATATCCGATCATTCACACGAATAATTGCTTGTGAAAGATTGTTCGCCAAATTGTATCGTTAGTGGCCACCTCTAGTAATTACAGATACAATTGTAACGTGATAATCAAAATATATAGCAAATTACAATATGCAAAAGAATGAGCCCTTGCAAGCTTACAATGTGTGTATGTATAAAATATATTTATTTATTCTATTCCTATGTACATCCAAAGATAATGCCTAGCAGCTATTATGGCTGACAGGATATGATGGAGATAGGACTTTCACTTTTTTTAAATTCTTTTTATGTAAGTGTATTATTCATTATTCTTTTATTTTTACTTCTTAATGTAAACAAATTAAGAAGCACTTTTTCAGTTTTTTTTGTTTTCTACGGATTAGTCATAAAAAAAAAGGTAAATCTAGACTAAACTTTGGTTGTTGTTTAGATGTCAGATGGAGATGGCAGCCTGGATTACACAGGACAGTTGTGAGATTCCTGAGCAGGCATGATGAGCCGATGCATAGTCTGGATTCCCCTGATCACAACAGTCCCTCATCACCCTAAAATGATTTCACAATATGAGCTGCTGACAGAGCAGAGGTCTCCGCTGAATAGGACTTTGTGTGCTCTGAAAGGAGGCCCGTTATTCCATTAAAATAAAGCGATACCTGTTCTCCCTTCCCCCACCCCAGGCCATCAGCAGCTCCCAGCAGCTCTCTCCCCTCTCATGCATTCCTGTGACTCCAGGCCTCCGCAATGCTTCCCTCATAGATAGACATTCCCCCGGCCCGTAATTATATTTGGGACAAGTAATGGGCACCACATTTTTCTATAGAGCTAAAGAATCCATAAGAGAGAGAGATGGAGATTGTCTATGCAGAATGGAGACTTGGACCCGTCAGAGCGTACATTTGAATACGGCGCTGGTAGACTTGGGCGCAGGATCCAGCTGTTAAATGGCTGGTCCTGCTTCTGCACAAGTCCGGGGCGTTTTAATTACTATTCCCCCTCCAGGCCGACATGGATAGTGGGGGAATGAAATAATTCGGCTTCCAGCGATTGCTGGAGGCCGAATTATTGTGTTTTTTAAACAACTTCGGCTCCGTCTTCTGACGGAGCCGACCTTCCTCACTGAGCGCCGCTATAGACTGATTCCCATTACAGTCTATGGCGGCGCTGGCTGCGCCCAAAGCTAGCAGCGCTGAAAAGCACTGCTCCGCCGTCAGAGCCACAGGAGAGTACAGAGCTTTGTAGATGGTTGTAGTCTTATTCACTGCTATATGCAAGCATAGGAAAATCTGCTATCCTTATACAAGCCAGTCCTGCACAAATCTCAAACTTCACTTGAGATTTCTTCTTATTGTTCTTGTGGTTTTTTTTTTTTTTTTTTATAATTACTAACAAAATGTGCAGCCATGTCAAGTGAATGTTTTTTTAAAGAAATTCCAATTTCAGAAGCTAGAATAGAATCATTATGGCTGCCTTGTCTATGCCCTGCCTGTTAAACTTCACACTGCTAAGTTAGGCCTCATACACATTATCACGCGCAGATGGCCATGCGATCGGAATGCAACATGTACCATCGCACTCCGTCTGCGTTTGCAGGCTTTGTGTGGCTGATACCATTCACTTGCTAAAAAATGCGTGCATTATGCGTTCGTCACCGCACTGGTACGGAACGCATGTAGTGTTAACGTCAGACAGTGCAGTCTATGCACTTCTGATGATCATGCGTGTCTGCCACCTGCACGCATTGCCGAAATACGGACGGCAACACGTGTAATGTGAACGAGGCCTTAAAGAGAACCTGTACTGAGTAAAAATATTCAAAATAAACACATGAGGTAACTTCAAATGAACATTACATAGTTACCTTGCCATCAGTTCCTCTCAGAAGCTCACCATTTTCTTCTGACCATAATCCCTTCCAGACTTCTGACAATATTTTGTCAGATCTGAAATATATCAGTTGCTGTCAATAAAATATCAGTTGCTGTCAATAAAATATCAGATGCTGTCCGTTATAGCGGAGAGGTAAACTGATGTACCAGGTAATGTCCATGTTTCCCTATGGCTTAAGTGGGCGATGTTACAGTTTAACTGTGTGCTGACCAGGAAGCTGTTATGGGTAATGACCATTTTCAAAATGGAGGACGGAAAATTCCCTTGATCACAGTGAACAAACAGGGCGCGGGACAGGAGAAAGACACTGAGGAGTAGACTACATGGAAGGTAAGTATGACTTGTGTATGCTTATTTTGACTTTTAATTTTCAGTTCAGGTTTTCTTTAAAGAGAACCCGAGGTGGGTTTGAAGAATATTATCTGCATACAGAGGCTGGATCTGCCTATACAGCCCAGACTCTGTTGCTATCCCAAACCCCCCTAAGGTCCCCCTGCACTCTGCAATCCCTCATAAATCACAGCCACGCTGCTGACAAACAGCTTGTCAGAGCTTGCTGTGTTTATCTCTATAGTGTCAGTCTGCTGCTCTCCCCGCCTCCTGCAGAACTCCAGTCCCCGCCTGCATCCCTTCCCTCCCTGCTGATTGAGACTGACACTACAGATGTAAACACAGCCTCACAGCTTGGCTGTGATTTATGAGGGATTGCAGAGTGCAGGGGGACCTTAGTGGGGTTTGGAATAGCAACAGAGGCTGGGCTGTATAGGCAGATCCAGCCTCTGTATGCAGATAACATTCTTTAAACACACCTCGGGTTCTCTTTAAGTGTTAATATAACTTTTTGTTTTCCAAAATTTAATGCAATGTCCATTTGTATGTGTATTTATTTATCCACGTCTGCCAAGTTAAAGGACCACTATAGCAAAAAAGTAAGCACTTAAAATCTGACAGAACCGACAGATTTTGAACTAATCTCAGGATTTTCTCAGGATTTTTTTCCCCCTCCTGAACAGCAGTTTAACTGCCAAAAGAGTAAGATGCCAGCCAGCCTCCCTACTGGCTTGCACACTATTTTAGCATTTAAGACTTAGGAACTGCCATTCAGGAAATGCTTTTGAAAATGGGATCTTACCACTACGTCCTTTGAACTAAAAAGTTCCACTTCTTCATATAGAAGTTCATAGTAATGCTGGAATCATGGCATGTGTTGGCCTCCTTCCTTTGTGCCACAGGGTGTCCCACCCAGCAGTTGCAGAGAGTAGGAAGAGAAAGTAAGTTGTATTGCAGTTTGTAGTGGAACAGGTATTCACAGCTTTGCTACTATACGCTATGTATGTACACCTTTCATCATCCTGATTGCTGTTAGAATTTGACATATTTGAGTGTAGCTGGGCTTTAACTGCGGTGAGAACTCTAGTGGGTGGAGGTGCCCTAATGTCTGCAGGAGAATTCCTGGAGATCCACTGTACTCTCTATCTATGAGGTCAAATTCACAAAGAATGTCAAGTATTTAGAAATGATTACAATTCTCCTTTTACACCAGCTTGGATTTTTTTCTACATCGAATATGAACACCTTGAAATAGGTATTGTTCTATTTCTACTCATAACTGGGGACAGAATTAGAAACGGGCATTGGAGGGCTGATTGTGAAGGCGTTAGGAATATGTAAGAGCTGCAAGATTTCTTTTGGTTTTAAAGTTCTGTTTTGGGTTTGTGTGGTTTTTGTAATGTGTGCTGTGTGGAATTCAGTATAATTTGTAATGCATAATATTTCATAAATTGCACATGAAGCAGTATTGCATCATTTCATTTTTATTGGCTGGCTGGATTTGAAATGCAAACTCCCTACGTCAATGTCACATGCTGCTTGGCTGGATTGGACAGGAGCTGTTCAGTTCCCTTTCTCCTCTCCTCATGACCTACAGGAGATAGTCAGGAAGGAGCTGAGAAGGGGCACCAGCCAGTATTTTCCTGGGAACATAGAGCTGAACCTGCCCTCCTCCTCCCTTTGAGGCACAGGATGGAGCAAATGTGGATGAGATCAGGTGATGAAGGAACCTCCCTTTTGCTGTCAGCTGTATATTTTCTGCACAGATCTCTGGGTCGTGTGACTTTTCCAAAGTTAATTTCTCTGGAACAGCTGCATCAAATGTGAAAACTGTGTGACTCCAGGCACAATCTGTGGGTCACCTTTTCTAGTAATGGAAAATTCAAGCGTTTGAACTAGGGCCTATAAGTTCCTCAGATTTATGTATTCTTCTTTATGTCTAATTAATAATACGCCGGCTACTCTGCATCATTTAAGCAAAGAAAATGTCAATATAAGCCTGTAAAATAATCCAATGAACATGAATATTTTGTTTTGTATTAGCATTGTGTACATGATCTATTCCTTGTTCTTCCCAGGTACGGAACCAGCACTGGAGCCTGATTATGGAAAGCGTGGTCCCATCTGATAAAGGCATCTATACTTGTATTGTGGAAAATGAACACGGGTCTATCAACCATACTTACAGTCTGGACGTCATAGGTAAGAAGATGCACACCTTATCTAGTCAGTGTTCTGTATTGCTACAGAGGCGTGTATGTAGGCTGTAGCTGGAGAATCTTGTTGTAGAAAAGGACATCCAGCAAAGCTAAGCTTGTGCGCTTATTTCCGGTTGAAGTGAACCGAGCACCATTTTTAGCACTCATGGCATCTCAATAGCACATTTAATATGCATGCCAACAATGTGGCTTATTAATTCAATTAAAAACCTTAAATTTGACCTCTTCTTTTTACATTTAAAAGTAAGGTTTTGTTATCTTACTTCTGAGGCCTGCCCGACTGCAGAAGTTTCAGGCAGATAAGGACTGTAATTATTTTATTGCGCACACTAGCAGAGAGAAAACAAAAAGCTTTCATCAGCATGGATGGAGGGGCAATAATAGATAGTACACTGTGCTTTAAAGCGTTTCCAGGAGTCAAAGATGCTATTGTCACACCTTCCCCGGGATAAATAATGTGCAGCTAAAAGGGGAGGAGGGGGTTACGTGGCAGCTCCTATAGCTTTTAAAAACTAGGGGGGAAAAGTGGCGCTTGGTTCCCTTTAACATGTAAGTGTGTTCTGGTCTGGACAAGGTGTTAAAGGGATACTGTAGGGGGGTCAGGGGAAAATGAGTTTAACTTACCCGGGGCTTCTAACGGTCCCCCGCAGACATCCTGTGTTGGCGCAGCCACTCATTGATGCTCTGGGCCCCGCCTCCGGTTCACTTCTGGAATTTCAGACTTTAAAGTCTGAAAACCACTGCGCCTGCGTTGCCGTGTCCTCAATCCCGCTGATGTCATCAAGAGCGCACAGCGCAGGCCCAATATGGTCTGTGTCTGTGCAGTACACTCCTGGTGACATCAGCGGGAGCGAGGACATGGAAGCACAGGCGCAGTGGTTTTCTGACTTTAAAGTCAGAAATTCCAGAAGTGAACTGGAGGCGGGGCCGGAGCATCGGTGAGTGGCTGCGCCAACACAGGATGTCTGCGGGGGACCATTAGAAGCCCCGGGTAAGTTCAGCTCATTTTCCCCCGACCCCTCCCCCCCCCTACAGTATCCCTTTAAGTTGCACGTCCTTTATAGAAGGAGAATTTTATAGAACGTCCAATGGTTGTGATTATTTGAAATGGCAGTTGGAAAGTTTGGGGCATATCTGCTCCAAATTGATTGGTTCAGCAATGAGCTGTAAAAAGGATGTGCGATCAGCGATCATAGATGGATTCAATCAACCTAATTTTTAAAAGTAAAATCCTATCAAAATTGTGCAACTCTTAGTTGTAGAATCCAACATCAAAGCAGTTGTCCTAAGCAATAGTTTATATTCAGTTGTCTGAGAAACAATGATGACATGAAAGTGGAACAGTCGCTCGTAGCAGCCAGTTGGAATCTTTTTAGGCGGTCTGAATTTACTGTCTACAGTATAAAAACACTGTTATATTTGATCTGAGGAAGCGAACTGTGCTCCGTGAAATCTTTGGTTTGAAATTGGCATTGCCCCTTCTCTTGGAGGTTTCTTTTTATTATTTTTAGTCACATAATATACAGTAGATATACCGGTCATCCACTACCGGGATGTGGCATCCACTTCGCCCTCCCAGTAGTTGGAATCTTTGTTTTATTGAACAGCCGAAGCCTAATTGGTTCCTCTGGGCAAATACTCCCAGTTTTTTTTTGTTTTTTTTTGCACCTGTCATGATTAGGATTGGCTTATTGACATTCAAATTCTTGCACAATCTGGGCCCTGGATCCCTGAAGGATTTGTTGCAACTGCATCACACCTCCCACAACCTTGGTTCAAAAGGATCGAATAACTTGATCAACCCCAGAATCCATCTCAAAACCTTTGGAGACAGAGCCTTCTGCCATGTTGTTCCTACACTTTGGAACTCCCTGCCACATCCAATCAAAACAGCTCCAACCCTGGAAACCTTTAAAGGACAACGGAAGTGAGAGGGATATGGAGGTAGCCATATTTATTTTCTTTTAACCACTATGCTTACACCCCCCTTGTGATCAGGCTATTTTTTGCTATTTAGGCCACTGAAGCTTTAAGGCCTTGCAGCAGGGCCGTACAACTCAGCACACAAGTGATTCCCCCCCCCCTTTTATGCCCACCAACAGAGCTTTCTGTTGGTGGGCTCTGATTGCTCCCCCAATGTTTGTTTGTTTCTCTTTAAATATCTTTTTTCTTTTTCCTTTAAATAAATGTTACTATTTATTTATTTTTCGAAACCCTGCCCTTCCTCCCCCCGCCAGCCAATCAGCGCGATGGGCTGTCTGACAGCGGATCGCTTCCCTGCCTCCAGAGGGGACAGCCGTGTCACAGCCGTAGATTGCAGTGCTGTACACTGTAAATAGATGGCGGTTTCGCTGTCTAACAGTCTCCCAGCGGCAATCGCCACTGGGAGACTGATGACGAATCGGAGCTCCACCATTTAAGGAGTTCCACGACCCTGCCCCAGGACTTGACGCCAATTGGCGTTAGGCGTTCTGGGGCTGCCGCGGCGATCACGCCCCATCGACGCCGTCGTGGAGGTGGGGTGTTAAACAATACCAGTTGACTGGGTATCCTGCCGGTCCTCTGCCTCTAATACTTTTAGCCATAGACCCTGAACAAGCATGCAGCAGATCAGATGTTTCTGACATTATTGTCCGATCTGACAAGATTAGCTGCATGCTTGTTTCTGGTGTTGTTCAGACACTACTGCAGCCAAATAGATCAGCAGGGATGCCAGGCTACCGGTATTGTTTAAATGGAAATAAATAGGGCAGCCTCCATATCCTTTTTGTTACAGTTGTCCTTTAAGTCCAGACTGAAAAAACACCTGTTTAGTCTGGCATTTATGAACACCTGACTTTTCCCTCTGTAACACAGTCAACCTTTCACCATTGGGTGAGGTGTTCTATACTGGTGAACAGAGAACTTTGATTGGTTAGAACAGCACTGTCCTTTGACTTTCTTCATCATTCTTTGCGATGATGTGCTTAGTAAGCCAGCATTACTTTTTACTGATTGTACATCTCCAGTTGACAAATGGTCTCCTCGGTGGTGAGTTATGAGACTCATATTGTTCTTGTTTATCTGTAGTAAGGATAGATGTCCTGCACAGTGGTGATCAGTAGCTGCAGTATTAGGGGAACAGGACACAGGAAGGCCAGCTTGGGGAGCCTCCATCCATCTGCTTGCAATAATCCTGAATTGTACTGGGGTGCTGTAAGCTTTCAGCCACTGACAGACTAATATAAAAGAAAAATGGCCTCTTGTTAAGCAGTAATAAAATACAATAACCTGGTATGCTGATTCAGGATAGGAGGGCATTCTCATTTCTCCAGGCAAGCCTGTTGATGCCATGAACGGAAATGTGCTTTGGCCCCTCTGAGCTGGACCGGTATCCCGTAACATGAAGCCAAATGCTTATGTCAGGATACTTCATTACCCATTTTTTCTATGACTTCCCAAACTTTCAAACTTGACAAACTCTCTCTCAGAGGGCGGCCAGGAGCCGAGGAGGAAAATTCCAAACAAGCCTCCAGGAATAGGTTCCTTTTCCTGCCAATATGGGCCCTGCCATGCCTTGTCTTACACAGTAAGCGAGTACATTTCAGCGGGGCTCTCTTGCTTCCACAATGGCTTGCTTTGTGTGCAGCTAGATGGTCTGCTGGCGGACATCTGCACTATTTTAAGGTGGAGGATCTATTTTGTTTTCATAGAAATGAGTACGTTTGTATGCACCCTTATGCAATCTTTTGGCCTTGAACGCTGTGTCAACCTATGACGCTTTTTTACTGGTAGGTTGCCCAGGCAACGTCCAGTACTCATACTGACCAATCAGATTTATGCTTTTATTAAATGGGTGAAGTCAGAAGACTGAAATGTGACTTCTGAATTCACAGTGTGAGTTACTTTTGATAGATTGGTATTTCACAGCTAATTAAAAACCAAATGCCTTTAGAACTGGTATTTATGGATTTTGATTGGGGAGGGGCAGAGACACTTAAGGAAGCATGGATATGGCTCTACTGGAGTGTGGTGGAAATATAAGAGGTCCCAGGGTGATTCCTGCTCTTTTCCTTCACACGGATTGACGTACAGAGGAGAAAATTGCTCCATGTCAGGGGGTTGTCTTTTTTTTTTTCTTGTGAAGTAATATCAAGTTATTAAAGAAAGAAGGCCAAAGAATACGAATGGAATTTTGGAATGTGTACCCACAGCTAGAGGCACCGGCCATGGATCTTGTTGGATTGGATATGGTGTTTACCGGTTCAAAGCTTTGTACACATGTTAGATGAAAAGTGTCAGATGATGGTGGCCTCTGGTGAGAATGTAGCACATGTACAGCAACCCCGATGCCTCGTCCAGCAATCAGCCTGGTGGATCGCTTTGACCAGACGACGACAAGAGCATTGTTCCCCGCACTTACCCTGCCTGCCGTGTGATGTCACTCCATCACTACTCCCCACCCCCTTGGCATCGGAAAAGACCATGTCGCTAGCCTGCAGTCTCGAAACATGTCAGTTGTTTTGGTACAGTAGGATAGCAGCATGGAGGACTCATATATCCTCAATGTTCAGAGGCTCTTTATATTTTAAAGTGGGCCTGAACTCAGAACTTCCTCTCTGCTCTAAAAGATAAGCAACATAGGGTTAACGTCCTGTGTTTACAAATAAGCTGCTCTGCCGATGCAGGGGCATTAGACAGTGTAGTCTCTCTAAATTCATACAGGGTGCATTTCTTGGTTTTCCTTTTGTCCTATGCGAGAGTTCAGGTCCACTTTAAGTAAGTGGTTCCATTTGCTCAAGAGAGGCCCAGAAGCTCACTTATCGTTTTAATCATAGTTGGAGGTGAAAGGGATTAAAGGGACACTTAAGTCAAACAAAAAAAAATGAGTTTTACTCACCTAGGGCTTCCAATAGCCCCCTGCAGCTGTCCGGTGCCCTCACCGTCTCCCTCCGATCCTCCTGGCCCTGCCGGCAGCCACTTCCTGTTTCGGTGACAGGAGCTGACAGGCTGGGGACGCGAGTGATTCTTTGTGTTCCCAGACACATTAGCACCCTCTATGCTGCTATATGGTATATAATATATGCTATAGCAGCATAGATGGCGCTATTGTGGCCAGGAACGCGAAGAATCACTCGCGTCCCCAGCCTGTCAGCTCCTGTCACCGAAACAGGAAGTGGCTGCCGGTGGGGCCAGGGGTATCAGAGGGAGACGGCGAGGGCACCGGACAGCTGCAGGGAGCTATTGGAAGCCCCAGGTGAGTAAAACTCAAGTGTCCCTTTAATTAATAGCCCTAGATCAGTCCATGGACTGTTTGTTGCCTATCACTGACTGCAAGTTAATGAAAGTTACTGGAATGTTGAGATCAATAGAACGTGATAATGTTCAGTCAGTATATCCAGTTTGACGGCCTATGACAATCCACAAAGCTGTTCATTTAATAGTCCTGGCAAAAGAGAGAATACTTTTCCATTGTCTCCAAAATTAGAATTTTTGGCATCTGTTGGGCTTTAAACAAATTCAGTATATTGTCAATGGCTGTTCGTTCACCTGTGAGGCAATGTGGGAGAGAAACCAGGTTTCTTAGAAGAAACGGCAGACTTCACCTTGAACTCAGGTGTCGGGTGCCAGTATTGTATGTCCTGTGTTGTTTACATCAGACTCCGATAAGGGCTGTGTGTTTAATACAACCAGGGCAGAAAAACATGGGTGGAACCAGCCTTCACGATGCTACTGGGTATTGTGCTCCTCAGTGTGATAATGGATAAGCCAGGTGTACTACTCGGGTACTCCTGCCAACCTTAGCAGCTTATGTTTAAACCCTTCCTGCATTAAATGCAGACAATGAGGGTCAGGATGCAAAATAAAGCCTGAAGTGTGATAGCAGGAAGGAAGCGGACCCACCATGCTCTGCAGGTAGAGGAGCTTTTTGGACGGTGAACATCTGCAGGAGCGAGTTCCAGTAAAAGCATTAAGAATACTAAATCGTGAAATCTGTGCTCGCTCTCCTGTCCTGACTTGCCTGTCTGGCAGGCAGGGGAGAGGCTGTTGACATACATCAGGTTTGGTTAGATGGGCTGGAAGCTCAGACATGACTGTGCAGAGCCCCGGGAGCTGGCAGGCCTCCTTACTGCGCGACTCCTGCCGCTTGGAAAAACAAATGGTGTTCCATGCCAGGGAAGGTGCCACGTGCTATAGTATTACACCTCTGTGGGGCATAAATGATTATTCTGGGTGATTACATCAGTTTGCCAAAGCAATAATTCTGGCACAACACTACAGGTTGTAGTTATTGGCGATACAGATTGGAGAATTTGGGAATACCTAGTTTTGGGGGTCAGGTTAGGATTTGAGAAATATAGTGTGAAGATCCACCTCCGAAATTGAGGTAACAAGGAAGATATACCAGCCAGAAACTCCTGCTAGTCCTTTTATTAAGTGTTACTCCACTTACGGTGAAACTAAACTCAGAACTAACTTTCTGGTCCAAAAGATCAGCCACAGCATGGTAACCTATAGGGGAAAAAAATCCTCATTACAATGTGTGGAAATCTCCGCCCCTCGTCCCCCCCCCCCCCAAAAAAAATCTTAAGTTTTAACTTGGTTTCACATTCCTGGGAGCACTGTAAAGGTATAAGTGTTTACTTATAAGCAGAGAGTAGCACAGCTCTGGTACACAGCTGCTGATAAGATCTAGTTGGACACTTTGATCTGGCTAATCAAACACAGTACTCACAGCAGTGAATTTCTTAAGCAAGTGTATGTGGAATAAAGACTTTTCATTCTGTGCTGTGTAAGAGTTCGGGGCTGTTTTTAAGTATAAAAATCTATATTATTTATGGGACATCACCGCTATAAAAGTAATTTTGTAACTGAATGTCCTTAAAGATTATCTTGAAAACTCAGACTGATGCTGCTGCAACTTTTTATAAAACGTGATGGAAACTGTGGCAACAGCTTGTTGTTAAAAAAAGGGGCCTGCACATGGAATAGGAAGAGACACATAGATTTTGACACTAAACACCAGGGGACTGTATAGTGGAAGAAAGGGGGCTATTAGACACCAGGAAACTTAATAATTTGTTAAGTTTGACACCCCTGCTGTAGATAGAGAGTAACCGGAAAGCCCAATCACTACGATCCTTCTATTAATTGCTTGCAGCACTTATTGCGGCATCGTGGATCAGACCTGTTTAGTGCTCCATGAAAGTGCTGGATGTCTCTGCTGCCCGGGTCAGTATGTGGGCCAGTCTTTGCTGCTGTCCCAGCTTGGCCTAGGATACTTTCCCTTGCCGGCCCCCTTGCCCGATGTGCTGCTAGGGCAAAGGAAATGAAATCCTGCTGCTGAGCACTGAAACCCTAAGCTCGGCAAGCGAAGGAAAAGCAAGAAAGTAAGACTTGTAATAACACCGTGGCTGCTCCCACAGGAGGCTGAGAGAGACTTGTGGGGGAGCTGTAAGGTTCCAATTATGCAGGGATCATGTGCAGAAATCAGCCTTTTTTTTTTTTTCTTTTTTTTTTTTAACAAACTCAACTTCCCCACAAAATGTTTGAAGGAGAAATGAAAAGGAGCATAGATTCCAAGCCAGACTGCGTTAAGCAGGACTTTCCAACACTCACCGGCACGGAGGAATCTGGCGGAGCGAGCGAATGTATAGAGCGTGCGCACGCTGAGCAGAGTGCGCTGATTGATAGAGGAAAATTGACAGACATTCGTCACAGAAAGGTTTTCCAGGAGTCAACTCCTTCTTGGCAAGAGGGAATAAAAAAGATGCCTATCTTGCTTTTGTGGGAATTAAAATCTTGGAAACCTCAGAATGGATTCAAGTAAAAACTCCTCTTACTTAGGTTTTTGTTTTTTTTAAACATTCCAGCCAGGTCTGTTTAGGGAAATACGCAACTGCCTAGGACCTCTGATGCTTAAGGGGGTACCAAAGAACCATGCCATGCGCATAGTTCTTGATGGAATGATTAAATGCAGTTGCTGATTGCACAGTGAACGTGATGTGATGGAACTCTGTGGATCTGCTAGTACACCTAACGACCTGTAATACCAATTACCTAAATAAGCACCATAAATGAGTATGACAGCTGTAACACAAATAACCTTTAGTGACACCAGCCACACCATGGTAATTATGCGGATAAGTGTTTTATGTATTAGATTCCCACTGGTGGTTTTAGAGTGCTTCATTCAACCACTGAAGATCAGCTGCACGTGAAAGTAAAATGAACCTTTGATTAGTAAGAAAGGGAGTATCATCCGCTGGATAGGTCGAAAGCAGCAGATTTGGGCGCCTGCAGCTAATGCACGATTTGGGTGCCCCATAGGTCCTAATGCATATCATCTATTGGGCACCCAAAGCATTTTTGAAAATTAGAACTTTTATAGTTTTTGAAAAAAAGTGTCTTTGTTTTTACGAAGTTTTTGTTTTTGAGAATTATTATTATTTTGAATATTATAAGAGTAGGATAGGTGGTTTTAGGGTTAGGCGTCAGGAGGGGGGGTTTTAGGGTTAGGCGTCAGGAAGGGGGGTTTTAGGGTTAGGCGTCAGGAAGGGGGGGTTTAGGGTTAGGCGTCAGGAAGGGGGGGTTTAGGGTTAGGCGTCAGGAAGGGGGGTTTTAGGGTTAGGCGTCAGGAATGGGGGTTTTAGGGTTAGGCGTCAGGTAGGGGGGTTTTAGGGTTAGGCATCAGGAAGGGGGGTTTTAGTTTTAAGCGTCAGGAAGGGGTTTTAGAGTTAGGCGTAAGGAAGGGGGTTTTAGGGTTAGGCATCAGGAAGGGGGTTTTTTGAGTTGGGCGCCAGGAAGGGGGTTTTAGGGTTAGGTGTAACGAAGGATGGTTTTTAGGGTTAGACGTCAGGAAAGGAGGTTGTAGGATGAGGCATCAGAGGGGGGAGGGTTCTGTGTTTTGAGTAGGGTTAGGTTTAGTCGAAGTAAAATATTGGTAACCTTTACCAATGTTTTACTATCAAAGACACAGAAAATACTTTTCGTTTTCATTTGGTGCCCATTTCATGACGGTATTTATCATTTAGATTTATATCGGCTTCACCTGGCGCCCATTTTTCCTTGCGCCTCTCCTTCATGCACTCAAATAGGTCACTGTGCATCTGACTATGCCAGTGACCTTGTAAATAAACTTAACTAGCAAAAGTAGGTTTGTTTGTTTTTTTTAGTTCAGGAGCAAGCCAAATCTGTGTAGTGCACTAATGGGGAATATTAATGTTATTTCACCCTTACAGAGAGAAAAGCAAAATAATATATAAAATATCACTTATGACTCAACAGAGCTAGGCTGGCAATTTTGGAATTTGCCAGGGGGCAAGTAGTATTGTTAGGGTGGTTATTCTTTTTCTGTTCGCAGCAAATTAGTCCCAATAAAATAAAAAAAAAAGGACGAAACACACCATTGCCTGCATAAATTCAGTTCTGGGCACACAGCACTGTAATGTGCTGGCTGTTATTAGGTGTTAGCCTAGGGCTACATGAGCAAAATGTAATCCCGGTGACTGAAAATGAAACTCGGAGATAAAATCGCACTTTTGTGCTACTGCAGGAGGTTTTTATTAATCTCCCAGGCGTATATATCTGGAATGGGGGGGGGATCTCTGAAATGAGTGACTAATATTCGTCCTCACTCATGTCTATGGAGAGAAGTAGGGGAGAATAATCAGATACTTTATGCTTTATGAATGAATTGTAGAACGGCATAGTTTGTGTGACTGAGCAACTAAAAATGGCCTGCGCTGCTCTGGTAACTGTCCTGGTGAGTATTAGGGATAGAAATAATTTCAAGTTGATGCAGGATTATGCAAATGTATGCAGCTTGAAAATGGACCAATCAAATTTTACCTCAGCAGGATTTGATTGGTTTATTTTCAAAGTGCATAAATTTGCATATGAAAGTTGCATAATACTGCATCACATTGACCATCCCTTTTGAGGTCATTCCCTCTGCAGTCACTGCCTTGCCTGACACGGTGTTCCCCAACCCTGTCCTCAAGGCCCACCAACAGTGCATGTTTTGTGGAAATCCACAGAGGTAGTTAGTCAGCTCTGCTGAGGCACTAATTACCTCATCTGTGCATGTTTGTGGTTTTCTGCAAAGCATGCACTGTTGGTGGGCCTTGAGGACAGGGTTGGGGAACTCTGCTGACACTGAACTGATGGTCACAGGGAATTCAAGTGGGACATCAGCCGTGACAGTATGTCTTCTGTTTGTCTTATGTTGGGATTGGGTGTGAGAATGGATAGAACCTTTGAGGCAGGAAACACACTGAATCGCATGCATTTTGCTACATAGTGGAAATAGAATGCGAAGCGCAAACAGTGAGGGCCACACAAAAATCACATTTGCATGCAATTTCCAATGTGATTTTGTGTGTTTTAAAATTGCACAGCATGTTCCTTTTTCCCACATTCTCTATTCAAATCCCATACGATTCCCAGTCAAAAATGCTTGTGATTCACCTGCTATTTTGGTTAGTTTTTGAGAGGAAATCAAGAAAAAAAAAACATATACCAATTAGTTTGAATTGCCGAATCACGTGGAAAATTGCACGGCAGCATGATTGCTATGTGATTTCCCTGCGTTCCGATAGGAGCACAAGCCCAGCAGGCTGGTGATTGCGATTCAAACAGAAAAAGAATTGCACTTGTAGAAAAACAGCAGCACAATTTATATGTTAACTGTGGTGCTTTTCTGCAAAACGTGAGCGATCCAATTTTTGGATCAAATCGCAACTAGTGGAGAAGGGCCCTAATAGGGTAGCATTAAAACACCATTTTATAAAAGTGAGAAAAGGTTAGAGTGACTATCTTTGTGCTTTCTTGTTGTTGTCTGTCCTCCTGTTGTGATGGGTTCCCTCACTTTCTGCCCAGAGAACAGGGTGTGAGGCTAAATCTTCCAATTGGTGACATGGACAACAGCAAGAAACCTGCCAGTTGTTCTTCCCAAATCTTTTATAAAACTAAAAATACAAACTTCTGGCTAGAGTCGCACTTAAATGTAAATGCATAGTCTAGCTTCCTTAAAAGGTTATACTAGTCACTAGATGAATTGACTGCCTCCTGCTTGAATTCTGCATTAATTTGTCCAGCTTCTGTTTGAAGCTCTGTTTTTTTGTTTGTTTGTTTTTCCAACCAAGTGACTTCTATTCTGTATACTTTCATGTTTGACAGAACAATGATGTCATTACGCGGTAAGGAATGTCTGAAGAAGTCCATTCATTGTATTGTCTGCCGCTAATGAAATGAGAACAGTGACCTTTCATTTAGCAGAAGGCTAATGGAATGGTGTTGGGGAAAGCCTAGGCAGGAATGAACATGGAAGTGGTTTAAGCAGAGCTAATGGATGCAGCCCTGATAGTGTTGTGGGAGGCTGCACAGCTGTGTATGTGCCGCCATCCTCCCATTGCATGGTAAGCCTTACTGCAGACAGGGCAAAGGTCCCAGCGCGATTAACTCAACCTCCACTCCCTCGCTCCTCTCAGATTGTGTTCGGAGCATTCTGCTGCTCTATTTGCCATTATTTGAGGCACGGCCGCCACCACTAATGTATACCTTCTGGGGGGGGGGGGTCCAATCAGAACCCTGAAATATACAGTGTGGGGCAGGGAAAATTCTTAAAGCCCGCAGCATCCACTACGCAATTGTATTTATTATTTTTTTTTGGGGGGGGGGGGGGGGAGCAATGAGCGATAATTTCTGTGATCTCACAATGTAGGTACAGGCGCTTGATTACGCAAACAATGCTTAGTGACATGGTGATAACAACCGTCACGCAGATCGGATCTTTAAGATCCCAGATGATTCCTGCACAAAGTACCGCAATCGCTTGAACTCTCGTTTGCGACCGGCGTGTGCCGCCGCGTATACCCACCGTCCAGAGGATGGATTGGGGAGTGCTCGCCATGGAACGTCATTATTATTATTATTATTATTATTTATTGTATTTATAAAGCGCCAACATATTACGCAGCGCTGATTGGTATCCATCTTCATGGGTTGTGAGGTTAGTATTCTGCTTAGAATTGGGACATTCCAGATTTCCAGTAACGAGGTGCATACAAATTGCTACATAATTAGCAACAAGTAAAGAGGAACTGTTGAGAAAATCTTAAAATTTAGAACACATACAAATAAGAAGTACATTTCTTCCTGAGTAAAATGAGCCATAAATTACTTCTCTCCTATGTTGCTGTCACTTACAGTAGGTAGTAGAAATCTGACATTACCGAAAGGTTTTGGGCTAGACCATCTCTCCATGGGGGATTCTCAGCATGGCCTTTATTCTTTATAAAGATCTTTCCTGAAAAAAATGTATACAAAGATTCTGGCCAGCCTCCCTGCTCACTGTACAATTTTTTGGCAGTTGGATGGAGCAAATGCCATTCACTAAGTGCTTTTAAAAATAAAAAAGAAAACCCTGAGAATACCCTATGGCCTATGAGAAGATGGGCTAGTCCAAAATCTGTCGTTAATGTCAGATTTCTACTACCTACTGTAAGTGACAGCAACATAGGAGAAAAGTAATTTATGGCTCATTTTACTCTGGAAGAAACGTACTTCTTATTTGTATATGTTTACATATATTTTAAATTTTAAGATTTTCGCCACAGAGGTCCTCAAGTAAGAAACATAAAATCTTTTTGTAATTACACACACTTACGGTAGATCACTAGTAGCATAGCCTGTTTGTCTCTTAATGTAGTCTTCCCCTTTACAGCCTGTGTATAGAGGTACTGGGTAGAGTACCTATTTTATAGGCCAAATATGCTTGCAACTGCAGTTCAGTTTGCTTTCAGTCCTTTCTGGATTTAACTGCTATATTCCGCAGTCAGATGTTACCGTATGACACACATAGAATCAGAAGGATAGATGGCCCGACTTCATTTCCCCAAACCCTTTCTTGACAGTTGTAACCTCCACTTCAGAAGATGGGACTCTGTAATTCAACTGTAAACCTCAACTCTAACCGGAAATAACAGGCAGGAGAGGACTTATCTGGATAGAAGCATAGCCACTCCATTACTTTTTTCAAAAAGTTCAGTTTCATACTTATAATTTACACTAATCAGCATTATTGAATGTAGAATTTGCTTTCATCAATTTTGGTTTTATTTGGGCTTTAAATTAGGCATTATTATTTCACTTCTCCTAGTGGCAAGTCAATATGCTAACATGCCTTAGCTTTGAACACACTTATGAGTACTGTCGCCCACAGGAATCGGGTCTTGATCCCTTGGGGGACAGTTTGGGAGCCAGGTTCTGTACGGCCAGGCGTGTGTGTAAAAGTTTAAAGGACACCCGAGGTGAAAATCTGATGAGATAAAGGATTGTATCTATCTTCCTCCTAAAAACTACTTTTTAGATATCCTACAGTTTTATTTAATATTTAAATTTACTTTTTACATTTTTACTGTTTTTGTTTCTGCTCAATGATACATTCATTGAAGTATGCCAGAGCTAAAATTGATGAACCATGGACCCTTTTTATCTCTTTACTCCTCTCAGAAGCCATTTTCTGCCAATAGTGTTTTATGGTTGTAATTTCTTATCAGTGAGGGTTACACTATAGTCCCAATGCAGTCCTGACCCAGACAGAAACTGTCACTTACATACCTGATGTTTGACTCTTTGAGGCAAATAAAGAAAAAAAGGAAAAGAGTATAGTTATTAGTGTGCTTGGCACTGTACATACGCATGTCTATCCCATCATTTCGCATCACCTCGTGTATCCTTTTAAAGAGACTATAAAATATAAAATAAACATAGACAAGACAAATAACATTTATATGGTGGACTCAAAGCGCCAGAGCTGCAGCCACTAAGGTGCGCTCAGTAGCCATTAGCAGTGTTGGGGACTATTACCCAAGGTCTCCTACCATTTAGGTGCTGGCTTACTGAACAGGAAGATTTGATCCCTGGTCTCCTGTGTCAGAGGCCGAGCCCTTAACCAGTACACTCTTCAGCTACATTGCTTGTATAGTGTTCTCCTAAAAAGTTATAACTTTACCAAAGTTTTTTTTTTTTCCCCCCGAACACATCCTCAAAGCCCTATGTGCGCTCTGACATCTGATGCATAGTACCATCCCCTTACCCGGGTGTGCTGTGGCACGTGGCATCCTCTGCCTCGAGTAGAGAGAATGCCATGGCAATTGGCTGTAAGGGGGTGGGGCTACGCGTCATTGCCCACGGGCCTCGGAGGATGATTTAGAAAAGAACTGGCAAAGTGGTCATAACTCTTTAGGACCCCAAACATGCTGTTTTTTTTACACTTCATAGTGTCTTTTAGGCCCGGTTCACATCTGCATTTTTTTGCAGAGCCGCCGTACGGATCCGGTCATCTGGATCCTGGAAAACGGTCCGTTTTTGCATCCAGTGTGCTGCAAAACGTCCGTTTTCCATAGGTTCCTATTGTGCTGCAAAACCTTACATTTCCATTCCGCTGAGCGAAACGGTCTGGAAAATTGGGTCCTGCTGCATTTTTTTTGTCCGTTCAGTGGAACGGACCACGGAAACGTACAACTGGTTCCGTTGGCAAAACCTAATGTGAACCGAGCCTAAGCCTGGTACACACTATGCAATTTAAATTTCAGATCCTATTCCAGCGAATGATCAGATCGATATTAAGATCTGACATTAATCTGACAAGAAGTCTAGTGTACACACGTGTGTTTTATTTTTTTAAGTTCCGATTTTCCCCAATCAGATTTTTGTTTCTCAATAGGAAATAGGATCTGAAAGGAAAATTGAATGGTGTGTGCCATGCCTTAAGATGTGCGCAAAGTTTTATCCATGCATTGCTGATAAGACACGCACAGACTCCTAAGCATGAAGTTGTAACAATGGAGTTATTCCATAGTGCACACTTTTTATTATGTGCCCTTTAAGTCAGCAGTGTCAGACATGATGGATTGGCTGCGTATTGTACATAAGTCCCTCTTCTGTTCTGACTCCAGATGAAAAAGACCTTTGTGAATGTGTCTTTTAAGCCCACAAATCAGTCTTGCACAGCTCTGAGTGCAGAGCGATCATTTCATGAATTCGGTGTTTTTGTTGCTTTTTTCCCCTCCCTTCTCCTAGCTTTTTAATAACTTACTGCAAGTAAAACAAGGTTGGTGCTTATAGTGCGGCTGCCAGGATTACGTCAACGTACCAATTCCCCGCGGAGTGCCAGGGAGAGCAACCTGCATGAATGCCGCCTTTGTTCCAGGGAGGTGTGCTAGCTTTACATGAGGCTGCTCTCTGGACGTCTGTTTGTGAAACAATTTATTGGAACACTGCATAGACGCTCCCAGAGATTGAATACACTCTCCGCTTTAACTCCTTCCTGCCCAGAGGTGGCTGGGAGACCACTGACGACCACCAGACAGCAATTTACAGTTAGCCAAAAAAAGGAGATTTTTTTTTTAACAGGAGAAAACACAAAGTTTCTTAGTGCACTCAGCAGAGATTTTTGTAACCATGGAAAATGTAACAACCAATCTGATATGTGTTAAAAACAAACTCCATGGCCTATTATTGGATTGGTCTTAGAACAGGAATAACATTTTGTCAGTAGACGTTTGTTGGCACTAGTCTAGTTTAGGGGACCCAGCAGCAAACCTCATAGGGAAATTCTACCAACGTGATTGGGTGGAGGGCACCCTCTCCAACTGCTAGGTTTCAGATAGATTGTGGTCAGCTACACCCACGCTTTTCAACCAATCACAACGCTTCATGCTGTAGAGGGTGCTGTGATTGGAGAACTGTTCCTTATGAGGTTTCCTGCTGGGTCCCACCCACAGAAACTTTAAATATTCCTCAAATTCTCTTTATCCAATAATCCCCCGATTGCGCGCCTGTGATGGAGTAAAAGTAGTATAATGGTTAAGGGTTCTGCCTCTGACACAGATGACCTGGGTATGAATCTTGGCTCTTTCTGTTCAGTAAGCCAGCACCTATTCAGTAAGGAGACCTCGGGCAAGACTCCCTTACACTGCTACCACCTGTTGAGCTGGACTGGCTGACCCTACTGGCTGCAGCTCCGGCACTTTGAGTCCGCCAGGAGAAAAGTGCAATATAAATGTTATTTGACTGGTTAGGGGTCAAAAGCCTACCTCTATCAGATCACTGTGGGAAGTCAAGCTTACTTAATTGGAATGGCAATAGATAGTGGACACTGTTCAGGTAGATCCATTATGCTGGGAAAACGCAATGCAATTTTCCATTCGATCGACAGGTGGTCGGACGGAAATACCATTTATACATGTCCAAACTGCTCCCGATCGATAAAGGGAATCGATTTTCTGATGATATCTTCGCAAAATTGATCCCTTTCTTGATCAGAAACAGATCGGACATGACGAAAAGAATTGCCCGATTCCCGTCGATCGGACGTGAAGTTCCATTGTGTGTTCCTAGCATTACACGTGGCCAATTTTTGGGGATACTCTCACATTTGATATCTGGTTTGCTTTAAATGAGTTCATTAACCGTTTGTGTCATGATGCAAATTATCGTTATCAGGATTAGATTTCAATGTTAAAGGACACCCGAGGTGAAAATAAACGGATGAGATGAACAATTCATCTTTCTCCTAAAAATCACTTTTTTTTTTAGATATCTCACAATTTTATTTTATATTTAACTTTTTAAGTTTTTTATGCATAGTTGTCTGCTCAATGACGCAATCATTGAAGTGCCGCTGTAAACAAGGAGAGCGTTATTGGTGGGCTGTGATGCCCGAGATACCTATGATTCATCTACCTGAGTGAGTGCGCTATATTGCGCGGGCCATTTCTGTTTTTAAAAAACTGGATTACGCTATGTGTATTTTATATTGTTTTACATGTGGATATGTGCAATTAAACCTGGAGCCTTTTTTCTACTACCAAACAAAGTGTGGAGGCTGTTTACATTGAAGTGTGGAGGCTGTGATCTATAGTTAGCCGCTTGAAGGCCACGCATTAGACCCACCTGGAATCTGAGGTGGTGTCCATCTGGTGAGCTGCTATACCAAAGGGGCTATATTTCACTGAGAGTGGAACGCACTGTTGTCACCTATGCACGTGTTGGGTGGAGTGTATTGCTATATCGCTGATCTGTATTACATTAATGCACTATAGGCGACTGTGTTTATTTGTCTAGGTCGTCAGAGGAGCGCTGTCACAACAACGTTGAATCATTGAAGTATGCCAGGGCTCAAATCTATAAACTATTGACTCTTTTTATCTCTTTCCTGTTCTCAGAAGCCATTTTCTGCCAGGAAAGTGTTTTTATTTCTGTAATTCATTTTTCAATGAGGTCTGACCCAGTACCGACTTGTCACTTGCATACCTGATGTTTAACTCTTTCAGATGGAGGAAGAAAAAAAAGGAACACAGTATAGTTATTTGTGTGCTTGGCACTGTACATTCATATGTCTATCTCATTATGTTACATGTCACATCGGATGTCCTTTAATTATGTCTGACTGTTCTGTAGATTGTATGTTTTGAAACCCAGTGATTCTGTCGGGTCAGCCATTGCAGCCGGGACAACCTCATTTCAACTCTGTACCCACTGAGTTTAGTTATCAGACTTGAGTAATGTAACAGTCGACCAAAAGAAACAAGAGCACTCTGTAAGTTGTGTTGCCATGTAATGGACCGCGCTATCAGTCCAGCGAAGGCCAGTTATCAGATGAATTTGGCAACGGCTCTCGGAGACTTGGCAATGCTCAGCGACTTATAAACTCGGCACTTTCCTGTCCACAAGTTAGTTGTTTATTTATTGGCCCTGAGAATGGTAAGCTGACCCAAGCTGTAGCTATTTATTACATGCAGCACACTTTTTTTTTTTTTTTTCCTTTAATGGATTTTTTAAAACCTTTTTTCTGGCAGTCAAAATGGATTTTGGAAGATGAAGGGTTAAATAGAACTCTCACAGTTTCAGGTGACCCACAAATGTTGGCATCCAAAAATAGCTGGAGATGACGGCTGGAATCCATGCTCCCTTTGTTTTTTTCGGCGGCCTGTATAAACTAGCATGTTTTCTATTGTCCTCCTCCTAGCGGTATCTTTTGAAGCTCGAGCCTTTTCCCTTCTCCCTCCCCATTACTTACAAATACACGTCTCCCTCCCCTTCTAGCTTGGCACTGATTTTGCTGCAGGGACCAGTGCCAGGAGCTTAACGGGTTTACAGACTTGAGCTATTCCCCCCCCCCCCCCCCCCCCTCCTTGGCGTCTCTGCCCTTATTTATTTTATAACATATATAACTCTGAACATATACGGTTGTGTAGCGAATGTGTGACCTTTTCAAAACTTCAGCACAGTCAGTTCTAGTTATGGGGTGAGATGTCTGGATCACATGCATAGAATTAAATGGAAAAGATGCGGTTTTCTGTTGCACCTAAAAGCTTAGAATTATGAAGTACAGGGCTGTGGAGTCTGAGTAATTTTTTTGGTACCTGGAGTTGGAGTCTTGAGTCGGTGGTTTCATATACTGAGGAGTCAGAGTTGGAGTCGGATGATTTTTGTGCTCATTTCATGGCTGGGCCGAGGCAGAGGCGAGAGAGGCCCAAGCCTCAGGGCACTCTGTAGGAGGGGGCGCAACAACTCCCTCTGCTGTCATTCCCCTATTGTGTTTGAAGCAGAGAGAAATAAGAAAAGGGGATACACTGCAATGTCTGCAAGCCAGATAACTAGAGATTATGGTGTTGGAAGGGGGGGGGGGGGGGGTTGGGTCCCTTGGGGCGCCTGTTAGTCTAATAGCAATTAGTGTGTGACGGCTGGGGTAAGAGGGATAAAGGGGCGCACTTTGGTGTCTCAGCCTTGGGTGCTGGAGGACCTTGTCCCCGCTCTGCTCCATAGCCCTGCACGGGTTGTGGAGTTAGAGTCGTAGTCGAGGAGTTGGAGCAGTTTTGGGTACCTGAAGTCATTCAGTGATTTCATAAACTGAGGAGATCTTTTTTGTACTGATTCCACAGCCTTGATTAAGTATAATGAGTTTGCATGGTTAGCTTTGTCGCTTTACATTGGCTAATATTTTCTTTTGTATTAGGTGGTCTGAGCCCTCACCCAGGGATCAAGGGAATCATATTTACTTGTACATGGGATTTTTTTTTCTTATCCAGACCAGTCAGCATGTAACTTTGGGTCCAGTGTGGGGGGCAGAGTTGCAACTAGTAGAGAATGTTGGATTAGACCCTTACAAAAAGAGGAAAGCTTCTCTACCCATTAATGATCCCCCAATTCCCCAGCATGCACCTGTTACACCAGCTGTTTGAAGTGGATGATCTCCAGTGCAATGATGGGTACCCTTTGCAAGCTTCACTGACACACAGTTCTTGCCCTATCACTCCCCTGGCCACATTGGAGCGTGCAACTGTATGTCATTTCACTAGCCTGTAGTAGATCATGCACAGGAACCTTTAAAGTGGTATGAAACTCAAAATTACATTTTTGCTTTAAAACATTAAACACAGAAAGAAAAACGGAAAACAGTAAAAGACTGAAATCATGTCATTTGAAGGCATATTTACTCTTCTCTTAACTGATAAAATTTCTGGCTGCACAGCAAATTATCAATTGTCTTGTAATTACGTAATTGCTGTGCCTACAAAATAGAGAACGTTGTCTGTTTCCACACAATCTGATCATTTTGGTAAGACAACAGCAATCTTAACAGGTAACTCATGAGTTAGGTAGAGGTTTGAGTATTCACCCTTCCAGTAGCTTTAAAACCATTTATATCTTTATCCTATTAGTTTTATGTTGGGTTTAATGCTTTAGATTATAGAATCAATTTGATTTCCATTGCACTTTAAAGAGCATTGCTGGCACACTGCTTCTAAAAGCATAAAAGCAAAATAGACATCTTGATTGATCTATCTCTATGTGGACCAGCTTTCCGTTGAGCGTGAATGAGTCAGCTCTGAGCACCAGGACTCTGCCCACTCTGGTTGCAGAAACCTTACACAAATTAAAATATGAAGCGGACTTCTGAAAACTGGACCAGGATTGGAACGGTTGGCTATAGCAGTCAATCGGGTTTCATGTTTCAGGCTGAGATAATCAATTGGGTAGCACCCCCCAGCAGTTTTGTACCACTAAGCAATCCATACTTAGCTCCACGTTTCATAGGAAACAGTTTGGAGTGTGCTGTTTGGTTATCTTGGACGATATCAATGAGAATTCCTATTTGCAAGGTCTGAATTTGTTGAAAGACCACACA
The DNA here is from genome assembly GCF_040937935.1 of Hyperolius riggenbachi. Taxonomy (NCBI): domain Eukaryota; kingdom Metazoa; phylum Chordata; class Amphibia; order Anura; family Hyperoliidae; genus Hyperolius; species Hyperolius riggenbachi. The sequence goes on from NC_090655.1 coordinate 78,002,850, forward strand.
TGCCAGGCCCTTAGGCCGCTAACTTTAGGGAACAGCTGGCTGCCCCTTGTTTCTTTATATTAACACATCTTCCCGCTGTAAGCAATCAAGCATAAACAAAGTACATTTTCCCACGAATTAAGTCTCTGTATAGACTTCATTTATTTTACTAAAGGTGTTGGGATGGTATGGCATTAAACATCTTGTTTCTTTCCTATATTTATGTTTCATAAACAGATTACGCTGCATTTTAGAGTCCGTAGTTTGCCGCAGTCCTCATCCTGAAAGTTCACAATCCCGTTGACTCATAGTCAGGGCACTTTGGTTGGATGCCAGTTAACCTGTTGCATGTTTTTGGTTTGTGTAAAGAAAACCAATCCCCCATTGGGATTTGGCACTGGACCCTAGGGCTGCAAGATAATAGTGCTTGCCATTTAGTCAGTGCAGATCTGATGGTCTACAACTCCTCTGATGTGAACTAGAATTTTATCACAAGTACAATAAAACCTTGGATTGGTTCAAAAGCCCTTTGCAAGGCAAGCAAACCTTTTTATGAAATGTTGACTTGGTAAACAAGCAACATCTTTATACAAGCATAGGATGACTATGCATGTCACATCCATATTCATATCCAGCTTGTTCACTTTTTTTTATTTTGCTGCCGGAAAGAGTTAATTTTCACTGACATGCAAGTGACAACTTCTGTCTTGTCTGTACCTTGTTGAGAATATAGTAAACCTCACTAATAAGCAAATAACAGCCATAAAAGTTTCCATGGCAGAATACAACTTCTGAGGACAAGGGTCAGATAGTGAATAGGAGGATAAATAAAATTATCGAATTAGTTTATTTTCACCTCGGGTTCACTTTAAGAAAAAGTTGAGGTGATCAAGAAGATGGAAATGTTGGAGGTCTGCTTGCAAATAGCAAACAGCTTGACACTTATCCAGGCAAACTTAGTAGCTGTTGAGTTTGATTGGCTCACCATGCAAACCCAGGTCATTTGAATTTCTGAGAAGGGCAGTACGGTTCTTTTTTACTATTTTTTTTTTATTATGATTATATGTTTAGTGAAAATAATGACTCCTTTGATACGATTTTCTTTTTCCTAACAACATCCTTTGTCTTTTTTGTCCAGATATATTATCAGTCTAGTTTTACTATTACCCATTAAACTATTACCTGGTTTCTTATGTCAACATATTTGTGTTCGGTGTCCGTGTCTACGTTTTTTTTGCTGCTTACATATTTGGAAGTGATTTATAGATTTAATAACCATCTGTAATCTGTGTGTTGTCTGTTCCTCCTCCAGAACGCTCCTCTCACCGGCCCATCCTTCAGGCCGGACTTCCAGCCAACACCACGGCGTACGTTGGAGGGGACGCGGAGTTTGTCTGTAAGGTGTACAGCGATGCTCAGCCCCATATTCGCTGGGTGCGATACGTTGAGAAAAATGGGAGCCGGTATGGGGTAGATGGGATCCCGTACATGAAGGTTCTGAAGGTAAGACTGATTGGGAATATGCGTAACTTGCTTTATGGTTCCATGTTCTACAATATTTTTATTCAAGACAAGCGTTCCTGGTTGTCTGTGTCTACAAAGAGCTATTGTGGTCACACTAGAACTAGTAATAATGAGCAACATTTAGGTGGAGTTACTTTGTTAATCCAAGTCAGAGCAGGATCATCCACCAGGCAACCTAGGCAGGTGCTTTGGGACCAGTGGGTGTCAAGGGGCCCACCTGTCACCTTCTCTGACCCCTCTCCACTTCAGCTTACCAAAAAGACCACAAGGGGGTCCAAAATCTACTACCTTGCCTAGGGCCCCATTACATCTTAATCCACCTCTGATCCAAGTAGCTCCTTCTTTCTTGAGGTGAGGGACTATGATGATTATTTATGTAAATATGGGTAAATTATTCACGTCACTGCGGGCACTATGATGTCTAGATCAGACGTGAGGCGGACAAGATGTCCAAATACATAGCTGGAGGTAGGAGAAGGGGTTTTCATATTCTGTTGCCCTAATCTCACCACCGCTGTGCGGTGTAGCTAAGGTTTGGGCCCCAGTGTAAGGATTACATTGGGCCCCCTAAGCACTCTATACATAAGCATTCATATGGCGCACCAAAAACCTGCCATGGACATCACAGTATGAGAGGTGTAAGCAGAGGAGGGGAACAGTTTTTTAATGATTACCATTATTCAAAGCATATCTAGAAGTGATCATTACCAGCATAGCAGCAATGAAGAGCTAATACTGTGTTTGAGAAAGGGCCTTTTGCGCATTACTATCTTGGCCTGGCGAGTCGTCACGTCCTCCTGGATCTTGCGCATCTGCTGTCTCAGCGCCTCCGTTATCAGGGTGGATAGTTCAGGGCGTAACATGGAGGCCACCTCGCTTGCGAGATGCCGATAGTCTAAGTCAAGTCCTTGTATCAGGTTAGGATCGGCCTCCATTTCCACATCCGAGAGCTTGGGCTCTGAGTCTATAGGTGCCATCTTAGAATCACGCGGTTCTCCGTGGGATGCTTTCGGCAGCTGTTTCTCCTTATTCGCTCTAGTAAGATACCTGTCCATGGTGGGGTAGTCCGCGGTGTCGGACATAGTCTTCTGGCTGCTATTCCCATCCTCTGTGATCGGGGAGATTAGTTAGGAGGAGATCTGCAGTGGAGCTCACCGCTTATGCCACCATTCCTCTCAGCGCCGGAACCAGAAGTCTGCATCCTCTATTGCTATGCCATCCAGGTGTAACTTGTAACTCTTATCAATCAAGTACAAGTAACCCGAGTCCTTTCAAACCATGCAGGGTGCACTGAAATATAATGCAGCGCAGGGTGCAAAATGCTCCAGTTGTTGGATGTTCTCATTATCACCACCACTTCTGTATACATAGCTGCTGAAAGCTGTATTCATCTAATGGTTCCCTTCCTGATACAATTAATGGGTTTGATTTTGATGAATAGAACGTGAAGGATAACAATGCTTAGTCCTGTATTGTCTTGTGCAAAGAATCCAGGACAAACGAAGTGAGAAGAATATGGAGGCTGCCATATTTATTTCCTTAAAAATACCAGTTGCCTGGCAGCCCTGCTGATCTATTTGGCTGCAGTAGTGTCTGAATAACACCAGAAACAAGCATGCTGCTAATCTTGTCAGATCTGACAATAATGTCAGAAACGTCTGATCTGCTGCATGCTTGTTCCGGGTCTATGACTAAAAGTATTAGAGGCAGAGGATCAGCAGGGCTGCCAGGCGACTTGTATTGCTTAAAAGGAAATGTATATGACAGCCTCCATATCCCTCTTGCTTCAGTTGTCCTTTAAAGAGACTCAGAGATGAGTTTTACTACAGTTTTTAGATTACTTACCGGGGGCTTCCTCCAGCCCCATAAGCATGGATGTGTCCCTCGAAGTCGTCCTCAGCACCGCCATTCGGCCGCAATCTTCCCCGGTAAGTGGGTTCAGTGACGTCAGCGGCGGACCTTCTGTGCAAACGCAGAAGCAGGGCTGGCCCTAGACTATTTGCCGCCTGAGGCAAAAAAAAAATTTCCGCCGCCACCCCCCCCCCGGTGGGGGGCGCGCTCTGGGGGGCCACCGAGCTGGAGGGGTAGCTGGCAGGACGGGGGTATTGGGCCTAGCGGCGGGGAGGGGGTCATACCCCCCCCTCCCTCGCCTGGGTCCCCCGTGCTCCGCTCCCCTCCAGCCTTAAATACAAGCAGTTGTGTGTAAGACGCACGGGCGGGGAGGACTCACCTCTTCCCAGCGTGCGCTCCACTGACATCACTTCCTGCAACGCTGCAGGAAGTGACGTCAGTGGAGCGCACGCTTGGAACGAGGAAGAGGTGAGTCCTACCCGCCCGTGCCTCTTACACATAGCGGCTGCTTGTATTTAAGGCTGGAGGGGAGCGGAGCACGGGGGACCCAGGCGAGGGAGGGGGGGTCCGACCCCCCTCCCCGCCGATAGGCCCAATACCCCCGTCCTGCCAGCTACCCCTCCAGCTCGGCGGCCGGCTCCCCGCACCCACGGACGGGCGGGTGCCGCCCCTGGAATTTTGCCGCCTGAGGCAAAAGTTTCACCCCGCCTCATGAGCGGGCCGGCCCTGCGCAGAAGGTCCGCCACTGACGTCACTCTGACTGAGCTGCTTACCAGGAGATGACTGTGGGAGAACGGCGGTGCTGAGGAGGACGGCGAGGGACACATCCATGCTTATGGGGCTGGAGGAAGCCCCGGGTAAGTAAATAACTGCAGTGAGACACATCTCTGAGTCTCTTTAAGGTGCCCATGCATCATTACTTGATTTTTGGCAGAGATGAATGTTATGTGACCACCCAATCATAATTATGATCGATTTCTAGCCAAAATCAATTGAAACAATCCAGCATGCTGGAAGGATATTGCTCGAGAGGCCTCAGTCGGGTGGCTTTGACCGACTCATCCCCCCATTTGTAGTGTTTACCCCCGGGCACAGGGTGAGTGTAGGAGCAACGCTTAAGAACGCCTGTCTGCCACCGAACGCCTCCTGTGCTATGAGGTCAGGTACAGTACGTGCCGTTGGGTCAGGTGCCCCCGGTGGCGATAGAGAGAAGACATGGGAGACTAAAAGGTGTACCAGTGGACAGGTGAGCTTAAGCCCCACTTCCACATTCACCACGGGTCTGGATTGTACACATAATATGGGAGAGACCACCAAGCGGAGGTGGCTGCTCGTGCTGAAATCTATTGTAAATCTGTGTGTAGTACACTTGCAGCCATTGATCCCTCCCTGATCTGATTCGATCAGAGAGGGATCTATCTGATCGTCGAATCTGCTGACCATCTGCCAATGTATGGGCACCATTAGCCTGTTAAAGCGGACCTGAACTCTTGCACACGAGAGAAGGAGAACTCTTAGAAATCCATCCTGTGTACACTCTGCATGTGTTTATAGATAACAGACTGTCTAATTCTTCCATCTCAGAAAGTAATGAACTAGTGTAATTTGAGCTCTTAGCTGTCTGCAGAGTTGTGAGCTAATTTGTAAACACAGGAGGTTACCCCTTTCTGTGCTCCCAGCTAACCAGAAAGGAACTACACTGCAGCAACTCTAAAGGAGCTCTATAAGCTGTAACAAGGAAATGTTTTTCTGTAAAGGTCATTAGGCTGTTGCTTATATTTTACAGCAGAGAGGAAGTTCTGAGTTCAGGTCCACTTTTAAATGGAAGCTAGTGGGTTACTATACTTTCTATGGTCCTCTTATAATTTTGGGCAAAGCCATGTATTGTGAGTTTTACTCTGATCAGGTAGCGGTTCTGTATGTTAATTCCATGTGTTGCCTGCCTGTTTTTAGCACTCTGGAATAAACAGTTCTAGTGCTGAGGTGCTGAACCTGCACAATGTGACAGAAGCTGACGCTGGGGAGTATATATGTACCGTCTCCAATTACATTGGAGAGGCCAACAAATCAGCCTGGCTCACAGTGGTGAAAAGAGAACCAGGTAACGTCTCCTCACGCCGTGCACGGCCTGAAGATGGGCTCTTGGTGCTTTTGGCGAAGGTGGCGTTGGATGCACAATCTGGGTTTGGTGTTTAGCTGCACTTTTGTGTGGCCATGGAAAACTATGCACAAGAATGGAGGATTTCACTTAATTTGTACTGATTTAGATTTTTCCCCTGTTCGCATTTGATTACATTTTTTCTGTTGTTTTGAATTTGAGTGTTAGGCATATTTTAGTGTGCTCTACTACATTTAAGTTGTAGTCCTCCTACAGCCACCTGCCATTATACAATAGGTGGAGATTTTATGGAAACATGACAAGCTTATGGACTGCACCATGAGCCGACACTAATTGGGGCTGTGGGTACGAGTGACCCACTGAGCTGGGAGGACCTACAGACAAGACCAAATAATATCTACACTGACATTGTGCAGTCAACAATATCCATTCCAAGGGCATAGCTACAAATCATGGGGCCCCCAGCAAAACATTAATGGGGACCCCCATATTCACACCCTTTCCCTTGCCTACCCTTAGTGACCCTCACAGTCTGGAGCTCCATCTTGCAAGGGTCATAAAACAAGTGTGGCCATCATCCTCTTCACACCCAAAACAAGTGTAACCACAGAAACACCTGACCTGAAGGATGGACCTCTTTATTAGAGGAAGCAAGAAGTTTTGAATCGGGAGAATCCCATTTTTTAGCTAACGTAGAAGAAAAAGAGGGAGCGTTCAGCTAATAAGTCTTCTTCAGACTCAAATGGTGTCATCCTGATTCAAGACTCCGAGGCTAACACAGTACAATACTCTACTGCTACTACTTTATTGGAAGAAGGGAGGTTAGTAGTTGGGGCCTCCTCACAGCTCTGCCATACCCTCCACACCCCCCCCCCCCCAGCATGTTTGCAGGGGTTGCTCCCCTGTAGTTACGGCCCTGATCGGTTCTTTCTGATATTTTTCTTTGAATAGTGTAATTGTCACCCAATCAGTCTCCTTCAAAATCTTGGTCAAACAGCAACCCACCATATTTGATTTTATAGCCAATCACGGTTGTATTCTCCAGCCACAGGATTTCTGCCCCTCCTCGTCCTCTTTAGATAAGCTTCTCTTCTACTCTTCCATAGCTAAGACCATTTATTCTCACCCAAGCTACTTCTGGGGAGTAGTGGTGAAGGTAGACCTCTCTTTTTTTGCATATTAGTACATTAATGCAGAGTCTGGGAATGTTGGGGTGCTAATTTGGCCTAGCATTGCCAAAACCCTCTGATTATTGGTGTGGCCACTTATAGTCAGTGTGGACTGGTATGTTAGACTGCCTTCAAGACACCTTTGACTCTCCTACTAAGAAATTTTCATCTACTAAATTACATGCACCAGTTTAGGAAAATATGTAAGTCCAGCTTATGGTTCAGGCAACAAGAAACATTGGCAATTAGTCCAGGGCCATTTATGTATGTTTTATCATAATATTCTTTATTATTATTAACCTGTACCAAGAAGTGAAATCCCCCATTGTGTGTTTTATTATTTTCCATGTGGTGATTGCATGCTTTAATGGTGGTGAATCTTGGTGAAGGGCCATGTTCATTAATCTGCATACTGCATTTCCATGATGATCTCTTGGTGAATCTTTTTTGGTGTTTGGGATCTTTTTGGAGAAGGTCTCTGTGGAACGCCAGGGAGAGCCTCTGAGGTCTGAAAGCCTTTCTGAGGACTGAGACATCTCCTGAACCCATTCCACAAGCGTCCTTTTCTCATCTGGTGTTGCTTTTTCTCTCCTCTTTTTTTTTTTTTGCCTCCCCTCTCCTCCAGGCTGCCGGTGTAAATATTACAGATGAAGAGATAGAAGTCTTGTATGTCAAAAATGTTTCTTTTGAGGATGCTGGGGAATATACTTGTATAGCTGGAAATTCCATTGGGATTTCTCAACATTCTGCCTGGTTGACGGTTCTGCCAGGTATTTTGATCCTGCTATGGGTCTCAGTCTACTTGTCAGTAATACTGTTGGGGTCAACGATAGACACTTTGCTCCAGATGTCCAGGGTCCATCTCAACCTTACACTAATGCACAATATGGGCACCAACATCTCTCCTGAATCCAAGGGATGGTTTGTTGAAGGCGAGGCTAATCTGTTAACACTGTGGGATATAATGTGCTGTACTAAGACAAAAATAAGCTACAAGCAAGCCTTGCCAATCCTCAGGAGCAGTGTTCACTGTTTACCCCAGCATTTACTTTCCAAATTCCCCGATTGCATAGCATGCGTTTTCTTGGTGCAATCTGAGGAAGATGTTTTACTTCCGTTTTGATGTACCCCTTTGGCCTGAAGGAATAAGAGGAAAAAAAAACAGCAAAGGGTTTACATCATTCTGGAAAAAAAACATCACTTTATTTGATTGAAGGTCTTTTCTGTCCATTTCTCCAATCTCTTTAAATCCTTCCAATCATTTTTCTTCTCTTTTTCTGCTGCTGTTATGGTTCAGTGGACCTACAGCTTCTTGCAGTAGAAAAGGTAATAATGTTCCTCTCTCTAGAGAATTTTTGGTTATATTCTGCTCAAATGTTTCATATGTGTGTTTACTGTTTGTATGTAGTGAATGTTGAATGTGTGAAGGTATTTTTTTTGTTTTCCATTTGATGTAATAAGTCATTCCAATGAAAACTGAGTGTAGGAACAGTTTCTTAGTCTATGCGAGATTAAAAATAGATCTCAATACTTGTTTGTGTTCCTCACAATCGTCATTGTGTGATCTCAGCAACACTCAGCTAAACTAAGCTGTAGGAGTGAAATAAATCCTCTCCAGTTCCCCAGGATCCCCTCCTCCCCAAAAATGTTTTCCTGTTTCCAAAGCCCTCTTTGCTAGTTAATAAGTATGCATACACTTTGAATAATTAAGAGTGATGGGGAGTAAAGAGTCATGTTAGGCTCATACACATGGGGTACGGCTGTCGCTGCAACCACGTGGCCTGCGTGTGTTGCGGCGACAGGCCGCCCATGTGTATGACACGCGCGCCCCGAACCGTCGCTACTCAGAGCTGTCGCCAGGCGATTGACTTGTTCAATCGATGGCAACAGCTGTCGCCGCAACTATCGCTAGTCCGCGTGTATGCGGACTAGCAACAGGAGACCCAATGCAAGTGAATGGAGCATCCGGCTGGGGGATGCTCCATTCACAGACAGCTTCCGCCGCGTCTCTGCCTTTCTGGCGAGACCTGTAGATAGCTGTCGCTCCCTGGTCTCTTGTAGCCATGCAACGGGGGACAATTGTGCCCCATGTGTATGTAGCTTAACAAGAGATTACATTTGAAGTGAAGATAGATGACTTGTTTTGCTTTATTTATAGGCTGTGCAAGAAGAAATTTGGGTCAGGCAGGAGCAGTGGGGACATTAATATGGCAATATAAGATATTTCAGGATTCCGTATGACTAGAATTCCAGCCTGGTTACATGGAAAGCAATGCTGACTCATTACTGGTCTTGTACGATCGGTATTTTTGCATTGTTTGTTTCATTGCACAATTGCATCTTAACATCTATGCAAACTTCAAACTTAAAAACAAAAACCTTTATTTTAAATAAAGCTTGTTGGCTCTCATAACTGAACAGTTGCTTTTGAGTCTATGTAAGGCTACCACTATTGTTCTTCAGTCAGGTTTACAATCTAATATCTCTTTCAAGCTGGCTATACACTGTACATTTTTTTTGGGCCAATTAGACATTCTATTAGACAAAATGTGTAGTTTAGGGCTAGGCGTCAGGAAGGGGTGTTTTAGGGTTAGGTGTCTAGAAGGTGAGGCATCAGGAAAGGGGGGGGCCTTAGGTTGAGGCATCTGGAAGGGAGAGTTTAGGGTGAGGCGTCAGGAGGGGTGATTTAGGGTGAGGCATCGGGCGGGGTAGGATTAGATGTCAGGAAGGGGGTGTTTTAGGGTGAGGCGTCAGGAAAGGTGGTTTAGGGTTAGGTGTCAGTAAGGGTGGTTTAGGGTAAGGCGTCAGGAAGGGTGGGTTTAAAGGGAACCTTAACTGAGAGGGATATGGATGTTTCATTTTAAACAGTACCAGTTGCCTGGCAGATCTAATGATCTCTTTGGCTGCAATAGTGGCTGAATCACACAGCTGAAACAAGCATGCAGCTAATCCAGTCTGACCTCAGTCAGTGCACCTGATCTGCATGCTTGTTGAGGGGCTGTGGCTAAAAGTATTAGAGTAACAGGCTCAGTAGGAGAGTCAGGCAACTGGTATTATTTTAAATTTAAAGGAAAAAGCCATATCCTTTTCAGTTTAGGTTCCCTTTAAGGTTAGGCATCGGAAGGTTGTGTGTGAGAATAGGGTTTGGTTTAGTTGTAGCAAACACATAATTAATATCTACCAATGTTTTACGATCATCATTACCACACTGTAAATAATTTTGTTTTCATTTGGTGCCTAAATCACAATGGTAATTATCGTTTAAACTTCTATCAGCTTCACTTGACGCCTATTTTTCCTTGTGTCTCTATTTCATGCACACCCCTGTAACAAGCACAGTAGCAGACTACACTGTAGCCTGAAATAAATGACTTGCAAACTAAAACTTCATAAATGCAGTAAAAATTCCCTTAGCATAGTTGTGCATCTTGTGTTACACAAGCCTGAGAAATGATACCATTCTCCCTTTACTCATGCATACTAGTTAAATCATCCAGTTATTTAGCTGCCAACTTTCTTCCTATAGCTAAACTTTAGGCTGATGTCAAATGAGGTCAGTGCCGCGGTGAGTCATTGCCTTGTGCTGCCCACTGTTGGGCATTATCACCTGCCAGTACTAGCAATGCATGATTGCACTGTACTCACATACAACCATCACTCAGTGTCCTGGTTCCAGGATGCGGAGGTCAGGTGTTCGCGTTGTGTATGCACAGCTATTGGTCTGCAAATTGCTTTAGTGTAGGGATGGGTAACTCTGGAAAGCCTTGCTAGACATAACCAGCGGAAGAGGTCAACAGTATGCAGTTATTTAAAGTGACACTAAAGCGGAAAAAAAAGTATGATATAACGAATTGTATGTGTAGTACAGATAATGAATAGAACATTAATAGCAAAGAAAAGTCTCATTTTTATTTTCAGTTATATAGCTTTTTTTTTTTGTAGAACATTGCATCATATTGTCATATTTGTCATTACAAACCACACTTTGTATTTTGAAACTATGAAACAGAGCAGAGCTAATGGCCATTTGAACTTCCCTGCAGTAAAACATTATCTGAAGCTGCCTCTGACTGTTTCTTTGACGTACAAGTGCTTCAGGAAATAGGACTGTCTCCAACCCAAGTTGGGTCCATGAGCTCAGAGACGATCTTTTGCATAAATAACTGAAGTTTAACTCTTCCTGTACTGGAAACAATGAGACTCTTGTCTTTGCTACTCATGTTCTGTTTCTTAGCTGTACTACACCTACAATTCATTATCTCCTAAGTTTATATTCAATTCAGATTCCCCCTAACCAGTTGTACCGTTCCAGGGTGTCAGTATGCTCATCCCCCTCTGCTGAGTTCCCAGGCTGTAGCAAGCCACAGACATAAACATAAAGCTATTTTGTATTCTGGAAAGTAATCTGCTTTTGGAGAATACGCATTGTTCACAAAAATGTTAGCCTATTATTATAAGATAAAACCTTTTAATGCTGTAATAACTTCAACCAGCTACGAACATTAACTAGCTGGCATTCTATTTGTGCATAACCTGTAATTAGTACTTTTTTTCATAAGAAAAGTTGTGACTTGTGTCTGCCACATTACTGTATGGCTCACAACTTTCCCAGCCAAGCATGTAATACAATTGCCTATTTGGGCCGAACAGATACGACAGATCACTCGTGTTCCTACTTGAATCCCCAATACGGGTTGTTTCAAGTGTCTGGTTTTCTGGAGTAAGAGGGATACTTAAAGAAAACCTGAACTAAAAATTAAAAGACAAAATAAACATACACAAGTCATACTTACCTCCTGCGTAGTCTTCTCCTCAATCTATTTTTCCTCTCCTGCGTCCTGTTTGTCCACTGTGATCAATGGAATTATCCGTCCTCCATTTTGAAAATGGCTATTACCCCATAACAGCTTCCTGGTCAGCACACAGTTAAACTGTAACATCGCCCACTTGAGCCATAGGGAAACATGGACACATCAGTTCTCCTCTCAGCTGTAACTGACAGCAACTGATATATATAACTGACAGCAACTGATATATTTCAGTTCTGACAAAATGTTGTCAGAACTAGAAACGATCACTGTAAGAAGAAAATGGTGAGCTTCTGAGAGGAACTGATGGCAAGGTAACTATGTAATGTTCATTTGAAGTTACCTCATGTGTTTATTTTAAATAATTTTACTCAGTACAGGTTTTCTTTAAGTATCCTAAATTTTACCCTTGCATTAAACTGTCACACACACACACACACACACACACACACACACACACACACACACACACACACACACACACACACACACACACACACACACACACACACTCTTCCAGTAGCCATTACTAACCTCTGCTCTGCCCTCCCTCTTCATAGGAAGCAGCAGATTTGGGCGCATGAGACAAGTGGACAAAGAGGGCGCCCCATTCACTCCCATTATAAATATAGTTTAATGGGCGCCGAACAGGGAAAAAAGGGCACCGGAGATTATTAAGATTTTACAAACGGCGCCCGGAGATTTTTAATGTTTTATAACTGTGTTTGTGATGATTTAGGTTTAGAAAATGAGCCTGTGACGAATAATGTTTATAAAAATACTAAACCTATTTATCCTATTTCATTAAAACATTATTTAACATTTTAACCCTTACTGTTTGTAAAACATTATTATTCACAAAATAAAGCAATCAGTACGTAACGTAAATTGCAATATATTTTTTGCAATCACTATTTGTAAAACATTTCTAAAACATTATCCACCCAGTCTTAGGTTTAGGCTCCCCCAGGGGAGTCTTGGGTTTAGGCAGCCTCAGGGGGGTCTTGGGTTTAAGCACCACTAGGGGGAGTCTTGGGTTTAGGCAGCCTCAGGGGGGTCTTGGGTTTAGGCACCCCCAGGGGGGTCTTAGGTTTAGGCACCACTAGGGGGGTCTTAGGGTTAGGCACCCTCAGGGGATTCTTAGGTTTAGGCACCACCAGGGGGGTCTTAGGTTTAGGCACCACCAGGGGGGTCTTAGGTTTAGGCACCACTAGGGGGGGTCTTAGGGTTAGGCACCCTCAGGGGGGTCTTAGGTTTAGGCACCACCAGGGGGTCTAGGGGTTAGGGATAGGTACAGGGAGGGTTCTGTGTGAGAGTAGGGTTAGGTATAGTTTTAGTAGAATTTTAATAATACTAATCAACAGTTATTATGAATGTACTTATATTAATATCATTGTTATAAACAATATTTTCACATTTTATTATAATAATAAACGATAAATCAAGATTATTCATAACAATATATAATTATAATGTTTAAACAAATACTGTTTTTTTAACAAACGTAATTATAAGTTTCAGTTTAGAAACAGGGAAGATTAACGTTTTAAGAATTGCCGATTTCATACACATTATTTAATGATTTATAAGTTCTTAAAACACTATTTGTAAACGAAATTCTACACAATATTTTTATAAACGATAATACTGCTTATCGTTTACACCACGCGCCCTTTTTTCCCGACGCCCTTTTTTGATGTACACCTCTTCATAGTCCTAATTAGAACCTTGTGCCTAACCAACTGTATGTCCTTGACACTTTCCTAACACTGACCTAAACCTTTCACATACCGAATGTGTAATCGGAACCTAAACTCGTTACGTGATCCCTACCCTAACTGCTAAATTCTCACTCCTTGATATAAACCTACGTCACACCGCACTGCTGTAAAAGTGCCATTGCAATATCATTAGCAATTATATTTTCTGACATAACAGCCCGCTATGGGCGTAGCCTACTCTGATAGGTTAGGCATTATTTGAAAGGTGAGGGTAAAGGATACCAAAACTGAAAGACTATGTATACCAGGCAACTGGCATTGTTCAAAAGGAAAAAAATATGGCGGCCTCCTGTATTCCTCTCATTTCAGGTGTCCTTTAAAGGAGAACTGTAGTGAGAAGTATATAGAGGCTGCCATATTGATTTCATTTTAAGCAATACCAGTTACTTGGCAGCCCTGCTGAGCTATCTGCCTGCAGAATCACACCAGAAACAAGCATGCAGCTAATCTTGTCAGATCTGACAAAAATGTCAGAAATGCCTGATCTACTGCATGCTTGTTCAGGGTCTAGGGCAAAACGTATTAGAGGCAGAGGATCAGCAGGATAGCCAGGCAACTGGTATTGCTTATAAGGAATCCAATATGGCAGCCTCTATATACCTCTCACTACAGTTCTCCTTTAAGAAAGATTTGATCCCACTTCTGGCCACCTTAAAGTATCTTTCAGACGGAGGACGGAACTGCGTGCTTGCCAAGCAGTTCAGTTTCTCGTCATCCTCCCGTCAGTGCAATTTAAAATCAGCCAAATTGCAGTGGGTGTAACACCACCTGTCAAGCGCTGACATGCGGTGGTGTTACTGGGCGGCAGAGAAATGCGACATGTCAAGTCTGAGCGCTCAGATCTGACTCCATAGGGGACCGCCTGTCTAGTGCAGGTACAAAGCGCTAACAAGCACCCTGCCTGTGCAGGAGAGCAGCTGAAAGGTGGTGAATTCCCTGCTTGTCCGCTGCCCGTGTGAAAGGGGTCTAAATGTTTTGGGTTAACAATTCAAAAACAAAAAAAACCTTTGTAATGTGTTTTTCTCCCGTAGAACCCACAGCGTAGTCGGAAAGTATTAGGGGCATATAATCTGCACAACCTCTAGGAAAATGGCGCTCTTTTTTTTTTTCAAAATGAGATCAAATAAGGGAACCTGCATATTTCTTTCACTACAGGTTCACTTTAACACCCTGACCAATAAGTTGGAAAGTCTCCCATTCTGTTTTGCCTGACCAGACGGTGAATCCATAACCCCCATGTGTTTCTGCACCCCTTTCTATATCAACATTCAAACCTATATACTGAAGAAAGATTGAATTGTAGAAGATTACTACACATGCTTCATCACTATCATTGTGAAATTAGTGTAACACAGCTGTGGCGTAACTACAATTCATGGGAGCCCCAATGAAACTTTGAGGGGGCCTCCCATGTCCCCACCCCTTCCCTTGCCTCCCCTTGCTGCCCGTCACAGCCCTGGCGCCTATCTCACAAGGGTCATAAAACAAGTGGCCATCATGACCTTCACAACCATCACAAGTGTAGCCACAAAAGCACCTGATCTGCAGTATAGTCCCCTGTATCGGAGGAAGGGATGGTTGTTTGATGGGACACTGGAGAGCTCTGGGCCCCCCTGGGGGCTGCTCCCCTGTAGTTACACCCCATGCAACACAGGAGGGGGGCTACTTTAGAAGGCAGGAGACAGTGAGACCTGTAAATTTAAGTCAGTTCATATACAAGCCAACAAGAATCCGAACCACAAGATTTATCATCCTAGCTGAGTGTTCGCATGTTGATGAACTTGGTGGTTGTGTGTTTGTGTGGTTTGTATGTCTTTGTGCAGTTTGTGTGTTTAGCGTGTGTTGATGATGGGAATCGGACATTATTTCTGTCACTCCCAGTAACTACTTTCCCATACATGGTTTCCAGGTACGGACCCTCCCACGGAGGATCCCTCTCTGCCGTACTACGTGGAGATTGCTATATACATCGGTGGAAGCATCCTCATCTTGTTTTTCATCGGAATCTGCGCTGCATTCCAACTTCGTCATGGCGCTAAGAAAAAGAAGACCTTGATTGGACCACCTGTCGTCCATAAGCTCAGCAAGCGACTACCTCTCCATCGCCAGGTAACAGAAAGTAGATAAAGAGTTCAAAAAAACTTACTTGCGCCGCTTCTCAGCCACTATGTGCAGTTGTGTATGGATAGGAGTTGGGCATGTCCTATAATGCTATACAGTGCAATAGACTTATAGCATGTTGTTGTGGCTCTGGCTTCAAAAAAAAGACCTACCAGTAAACTCTTCCACAGAATAGAAGGAAACACAGATAAACACAACCTGTTTGAATTTAGAGTTCACAGCCTAATTCTCCCTTATCTGCTAGTAATGAGCCACTGTAATTTGAGCAGTCAACTCTGTCTGAACTGTGTCGGGATGTGCCGCCCAGACAGGCTATATGTAAACACAGGAGTTTAACCCTTTCTGTGCTCCCAGCAAGCCAGGACGTAACTACACTGCAGCATCTCTGAGGAGCTCTATAAGCTGTAACAAGGAAATGTTTTTCTGTAAAGGTTATTCTGCTGCTGCTTATCTTTTAGAGCAGGGAGGAGGTCCTCGGTTTAGGTCTGCTTCAAGCTTCCATCTGTAAATATGCCAGTGGTAGAAACTCGAGCTCAGAAATCTGAACTTAAGAGGCACTGTTGTGATATATAAAGCAGTAAATTATTCAGAATATTTATTTTTACTGGTTTCAGCATCAGAAACACTGTCTATATGTGTATATTGTTGTAAATTGAATTTAGCCCTGACCTCACAACGATGTTTAGCCTAGGCTGATTAGCTATACCGATTTTTGTTAGAAACATCTGAACTTAATGCTTGTTCAGGGTCTATGGCTAAACGTATTAGAAACAGAGGCTCGGCAGGACAGCCAGGTAATCTGCATTGTTTAAAAGGAAATTATTATGCCAGCCTCCATATCCCTCTCAGTTCAATATGTTTTTTAAGCTAATACTATTTTGTCATGTGTGTTGTTCCCCAATACTTCCATTGTCTAGCTGTTTATATCAGTATAGTAATTTTCCTAATAGGCCTCATTTATGGTAACAGCATACAGTGGATGATCACCTAATGATATGCCACTGGTTGGTTGATCATGGATTTCGTGAGATTATTGTATCAGGTAACAACTTCTCATTGGCTCGATCTACCTATCATCCCCTCATGTTGGCAACACACATCACAGGAAGTGACTGAACATTTCTCTCATGGAGACATTTCCTTTAATGTTGAATGTACTTTAGTTTACTTATCCCTTTGCTTCTGTTTGACTGAATTATCTCTGTAGTATTTAGCTGTCTGTCGTGTAATCTAATCTTATGTCATTTGTTTGCATGATTTTGCTTTGGCCTCCGATATAGTGGTTATTCTGTATCCAGTACTCTTACCTCCAACACTAACCCTCTGCACATAACCCTTGCTGTCATTATAGGCATTGGCTTTATTTCCCTAAAGGTAGCCATACACTGGTCGATTTGCCATTAGATCGACCAGCTGACAGATCCCTATCTGATCAGAGAGGGATCGTATGGCTGCCTTTACTGCAAACAGATTGTGAATCGGTTTCAGCCTGAAACCGATCACAATCTGTTAAGCTGCTCCTGCCGCCTGTCCCTCCCCCCCCCCCCCCCCCCCCGTATACATTACCTAAAGCTGGCTCCGGGTCCTTTTCTCCACGCTGTACCCCGCACCGCATCCCAGCGTACACTGTCACTCCATGACCAGGAAGTTCAAATAGAGTGCCCTCTCTTTGAACTTCCTGGTCACTGCAGTGACACAGGAAGTTAATGTACGCTGGGATGGAAGCAGGAACAGAGCGGTGCAGCGCGGAGAAGATGCCCGGGAGCCAGCGTCAGGTAATGTATACCTGATCGGATCAGCCGCCGCTAGCGACGCGCTCTCTACCCGCGGGCAATCGACGCTATTTTTCCGCACGTCGCGATCGATGGACCGATCCGATTTCGGGAGGAAATCGGATCGGCGGGTGTGTTTAGCGCAAACGATTGGCAGCAGATTCGATCCCAGTGATCGAATCTGCTGTCGAAACGACCGCAAATCGGGCCAGTGTATGGCCAGCTTAAGACATGTTCGGTAAAAAAAACAATAGGTTGCTAAAATACAGCATTCCATATTTTAGACTTTTATTTTCTTGAGTTTACTAAGATTTTCTCACAAGTGGGAACAGATTGATGATTTACCGAAAAACATGGTTTGAATTCACTAAGACCTGCTGGTTAAGAAGTAGAAGTCTAACAAGTTATGTTCTGCCATGGTGATGTTCTCCCACTTCTGGGCAGATTTATGCTGATTCTTCAGGTGGTCTGCCTTAAAGGTCTCTGACTCTCTGTACAAGTTGCTTCTTCTTTTTAGTATCCCTTTAGTCTGTACGGCTCCTCTAGTCCTCTTATTCTCTGTGTGTCAGTCTTTCCCCTGCATGTCTAGAGGGATAACAGGAAACCTCTATAAATTGTGCCCTGATCCTGCATCTTGTGTTTTATTTTCTGATGTCCCGCCCGGCAGTACATCGGTACCAATGAGGTGAGTAGTTAGATATGATGGCTCCTCCTATTGGCTGGCCTTTGTCCATTTTAACGAATGATGATTGTTACTTACCAACAGCTCCAGGCTGGTCTTAAAATACAGAACATCTCACTTGTTGTACCAAATGCGCTAATCTTTGGGAATTAACATTGACTGAGGCGTTTACCATACAAGTCAGTCATTTACCCCAATAGTCAGTAATTTCAATTGACACTTTAAAAAAATGTTCGGTAAAATTTGCTTTCTGCATAACCAAATGAGGTAATTCTTAAGCTGAGTACCCATGTTGCGACTTTCCCGACAACCAGCAATTTTTTTTAAGCGACAAGCTGTCGTTTCCGCAATCTCGCAATCTGAGTACAAGTGCATAATCACACAAACGTCACTTGGCGTCGTGCTTAGGTAACGACCGTCACGGCATATTGAATTTTTAAGATCCCAGACTCCGTGCAAAGTACTGTAATTGCATGACTTCCCACTCACGCCCGTTGTGTGACATCACGAGCAGGAAGAGGCGTTGCTTAACCTCCTTAGCGGTAACCCCGTGTGTGACACGGGGTAACCCGCCGGAGGGTGCCGCTCAGGCCCTGCTGGGCCGATTTAAATAATTTTTTTTTTTGCTGGACGCAGCTAGCACTTTGCCAGCTGCGCCAGCACCCCGATCGCCGCCGCTGCTATCCGGTGCGGCGCGCGCCCCCCCCCCAGACCCCGTGCGCTGCCTGGCCAATCAGTGCCAGGCAGCGCCGAGAGTTGGATCTGGAGTCCCAATGACGTCCCGACGTCGGTGACGTCATCCCGCCCCGTCGCCATGGGGGAAGCCCTCCAGGAAATCCCGTTCTTTGAACGGGATTTCCTGATCGGAGATCGCCGAAGGCAATCGAAGCGGGCGGGGGGATGCCGCTGAGCAGCGGCTAACATGATTTAAAAAAAAAACTTTAAAAAAAACTGCTGCGCTGCCCCCTGGCGGTATTTTTCATACCGCCAAGGGGGTTAATGACCGTCATCACGGGGATGTGAATGGACGCATCGGGTGGTGAGTATGTAGCTTAACCTCCCTGGCGGTAAGCCTGAGCTACGTTCGGGCTAGCCACCGCAGAGGATCACATGGCCCCGGGAGGATTTTTTTACTAAAATTTGCTGTAATAGCTTAAGCTAGCACTTGGCTAGCTAACTATGTCCTCCAAGTTTCTCCGCTACCCACTGTTCCCCCCGATCGCCGTCGTAATACGTACCCCCCAGGGATCCCGCGATGGCGCAGCCTCCCAATCAGCTCCAGGCTTGGCTATGGTGAGGATCGGGGATGGACATGACGTCGATGACATCAGACTTCATGTCCGATCGTCGCCATAGCGATGACTGAAGCTGAATGGTGAAGCTGCGGGGTAAATATTGCGGCTATCGGGGGGTTTAGTTAGGTGCGGCGCGGCTTGGGGGACATAGTTAGCAAGCGAAGTGTTAGCTAAAGCATAAAAAAAACAATTTTATTAAACCAAATCCTCCCGCGGACGCAACCTCTGAAACTGCGTACCGCCAGGGAGGTTAAGTGAATTAAGCCCATTGTCTGGAATCTGATTATGTGCCTAAAGCACAACCAGACAAGGCAGGGGTATCCATAGGGTCAAGCTGGGCAACTCCCCAGGGCCCCAAATTCCTTAGGTGCACAAAAGTCAGTGATGAAAGAGGGAAAAGTACAGTATGAAAATTAAAAGGCCCCTTATTCATTCTTGCCCAAAACTCAATTTTACCTTAAATTAAACCATATCTGCAACCATATAGTATAGTTTGGCACATCAGAATGTGGTCATGGAAAGTTTAATAACAAACCCCACTTCTAGGCAAATTAAAATTACAATCATGATCACAATCAAAGCAATCATCAGTAGCCAGTTTCAGCCCTTTCCATTCAGAAAGTGATCCGCAGTGACTATCCTATCACACAGCTTATTTAAATGTGTGTGATGAGGGCAGGGCGCAGCCTTCTAGCTGTTGTCCTAGAAGAGGTAAAGGCTGGTTCAGACGGACGTCTGCGTGGCATTGTGTTTGGGGCGTTGCGGCGGCTGCGCGGTCAGGTTATCAGGAGCCTTCGCGTCGCGTTCCGATGCGGTCACGTTTTTTATTCCCCTAGGGGGACATTAGCCGTCGCGGTTGGCCGCCCCCTGGAAGTTACATTTCGCTTCCAGGGGCAGCTCAAACGCTAGCAAAATGGGATGGGAGTGCTTACCGCGACATTCCAAACGCTTGCGGTAAACACTCCGCAAGCGTCCGTCTGAACCAGCCATAAGAGTGATCAGGTGACCACCCATGTTTCCCGGCGAAAAGGCCAAAAATGCAAAATTTGATTGTGTGGGAACAAGTCGATTTTTTTTTTTTCAAAAAGACTAGTTTTTGAGAAAAATTGATTAAAACAAAAATTCAAAAACAAAACGTTGCTTTTAGACTCTAAAATGAAATTTTATTAATTTTAAAGAAAAGCTGTGATCCAACGCTGGGACATTCTGGAGGTTTGCAGAGGTGGCACAGCGGAGGCAGAGGGAAGTAAGGTGACACAGTGGGGGAGGAGGGGAGGTGACAGAGAGGGGGACACTGGAGGCTCAGGTGGGGGGGGGGGGGGGGCATAGAGGAGGAAAAGGCACAGTGTTTTGACTTGTGGACAGATTCAGGTTAGGAACAAACCTACAGTCCCTATCTCGTTCATTGACCAGGACCTGTATCTTTCTTTTGTCATGCTGTTTGGCACATAGTGGGCTGAGCGTGGATTCCTCTGTTACGCTGCATCTTCTGGGCATATATCACATCACACTTTCCTCTTGCAGGTGTCAGCAGACTCCAGTTCCTCTATGAATTCCACAACACCCCTGGTGAGGATTACCACCCGCTTGCTATCCAGCGCTGACACTGTACTGCTACCGAACGTGTCTGAGTATGAGCTGCCACATGACCCCAAGTGGGAATTCCCAAGAGACAAGTAAGTGTATTTTCCACAGTGCTTTCCTATCAATGATTCAGCTTCCGGTTTTGTAAACAAAAAATGCAATAACAAAAGAAAAAAAAAATTAATTCAGCTTGCTTACCTTGTTTTTATGTGGATGCACAAGAACAGCCAAACTAAAGGGTTTGTAAATTCAAAAATACTGGATGGGCAAGTTACAACCTGATGGTCAATCAAAGTTTGAACCTCCTATAGAAATAGTACCCAGTGTATATACAGGGCCAGGGGCGTAACTATAAGGGAGTAGCCCTGTGATCGCAGGGGGCCCCAGAGCAGTGTGGGGCCCCCAACTACTAATCCTTCATTCCCTCCAATACAGGAGTCCATCCTCCAGATCAGGCGTCTTTGTGGCTAAACTTCTTCAGGGTGTGAAAATCATGATGGCTACAATAGTTTTATGACCCCTGCAAGGTGGGTCAAAAGGGTTGGCAAGGGAAAGGGTGTGAACATTCTTTGCCCGCTCTCATCCGGACCAGCTTTGCCTCAGGGCAGTGATAGGCAAACTTGGCTCTCCAGCTGTTAAGGAACTACAAGTCCCACAATGCATTGCAGGAGTCTGAAGGCCACAGTCATGATTCATAAAGGCAAATGCATTGTGGGACTTGTAGTTCTGGAGAGCCAAGTTTGCCTATCACTGCCTCAGGGAGTGGGGGACAACAAACGTCACCCAATGCTGCTATCTGGGGGTAGGGCTCCCCGTGTTAACTTATGCTCAGTGCCCCATTTTACCCAAAACTAACCCTGGTGGGCAATACAGACACAGGCAAGTTTTCCTGTATAAAACTATATTTATTACGCTCATGTGTCGTGTCTATTTCCAGCAAGTTTTTGCTCTTTTCAGTGACTAATACCTGCAGTGCTCTTTTCTGCACATGTATTATTTATCCCATAGTAAAGGCCTCTGTGTTCCTCCACAGGCTGACGCTGGGTAAGCCGCTTGGCGAAGGCTGTTTTGGGCAAGTAGTCATGGCAGAGGCTCTCGGGATTGACAAAGACCGCCCTAAGGAGTCAGTGACTGTTGCTGTGAAGATGCTGAAAGGTAAGCAGGGCGGAGTGCTTTGGCTGTGGGGGGACGCAGGGTCACATTCCAGACCTGCAAGATAAATCAGCTGCTCTGGCACTTTGGCTGCCTCTCGCTGTGATTTAAAGGCAGCCAGCCGCTATGGAAAGAAGTGTAATTTACTGATCTGTGTCCTTTGAATTATGCAGTCATTTTGCCACCGTCTCTGTGTGATCCCTCTGTCTCCAGGGGCCTGTGACTGCATTTTTCCATTAAACCCTGTCTGCAAGTATTTTCTTGCTCTTATGCTGCTCTCCGTGGAGCCTTACATTTTTACTGTCCAGAGACATTATTACTATTCCAACAGGGAACAGCCTCACTCTGCAGTCTGCAAGGCGGAGCCCACTAAAATGTTTTGTTTTTTTTCCCCTTTTTGCAGTGTATATTTACATATACAAGTAATTGGAAACAAAAACCACATTTGTTTTCTAGCAGGCTTAAAGCGATCCCGAGCCAACGCTAGGGATCAAAATCAGATACTCACCTTAACCACGCTGGCGTTCAATTAATTTGTGGCCATGGGTGGCTTTTTTAAAAAAAAAATGTTTCTAAGTTGGTGTAGCTAGCACTAGGCTAGCTATACTTTCCCTCCAAGTCCCCCGCCACTGTCGTCCTCCCTCCGCCGGCGATATTTACCTGGCCGCGATCCCGCGATGGCCGAGACTTCCGCCATAGCTTCAGGCGTTGCTATGGCGATGATCGTGTATGACGTCTGACGTCATGACATCATGCGCAGTTCCAATCGCCACCATAGCGATCCCCGGAGGCTATGGAAAGGCTGCGGCGGCGCAGGCTCTTTGGGGGGGTATGTATAAAACAGGGGGATCAGAGCAGGCCGGCGGCGATCGAAGGGGTGATGTAGGTAGCAAAGTGCTAGCTACACCCCCTCCGAAGATTTTGTGGAAAAAGACCCTCCAGGGGCTGAGCAATCCACCGCGGCGGTAATGGACGAGCTAGTCATTACCACCAAAGTGGTTAAGAGATGGAAGCCTCAGGATCCTACTGAGGCTTCCCGCTCTATTCTAATGTCCCTGACGCTGAGCGTGGCTTTCTTTTCAGGATAGCGTACTGGTTAAAGAGAGCCCGAGGAGGGCTCATAAAATAAAAAAAAATGTAGTCTACCTGATCCGGGGGGCTGAGCTGATCCGGTAGCTGCAGAAATCGCTTCTCCCTGCCTCTCCTGTGGGTCACACTGGCTTTTGGGTCATTACGCTGGAATAGTGCCATAGTGCAGCGATGGGAGGGTGGGGCAGAGAGCGGCGGTGTGGGGATGACATGTGGCAGAGAACACGCCTCTGTGTCCCATCTGCCCCCTATGGAACCGCCTCGGGTTCTCTTTAAGGGCTCTGCGTCTGACACAGGAGACCTGGGTTCAAATCTCAGCTGCTCCTGATCAGTAAGCCAGCACCTATTCAGTAGGAGACCTTAGGCAAGACTCCCTAACACCGCTACTGCCTATAGAGTGCGTCTTAGTGGCTGCAGCCCTGGAGCTTTGAGTCCGCCAGTAGCAAAGCACGATATAAATGTTCTGTGTCTTGTATTGGATTTATTGTTTTTAGATCTGTTAACCAAAAACAAACACTTTGCTGAAATTTCTGTTCCAATAATGCCTCTGATTTTTCTCGGCACAGATGATGCTACTGAGAAAGACCTAGCTGATTTGGTCTCGGAGATGGAGATGATGAAAATGATTGGAAAGCACAAGAATATCATTAACCTGCTGGGTGCATGCACACAATCAGGTGAGTGCTCTACACACAGCACGGCGGGCTACTTAGCAAGTCTCTAATTATGCCTCACATAATGAAAGGACCTGTGCAGTTCACACCACAGAGGAGAGAGTCCAAGACCTGTCACAAAGGTTTGTAAGGACTGGGAGAGGAGCTCTGCTTGGGAAAGCTTTCCCAGGTGTGCTTTTAAGTTACTGTCCACTTGTTTAATGCTGACTTCTGTGACCTTTTGACTTTGTCCGGGTCCTGTTATTAAGATACCTGCGCATTTAGTGAGTTTAGTGACTGTCTGTGTCATTTGAATTAGGAAGGTTAGTGACCGTCTGTGCGGTGTTAATTAGTGTGTTTAGACGCAGCTTTAGTCGTATAATTAGGGGCTTTTTAGCATACTGCCCGGCCATTAAGTAACCTATGGACAACTTCAAGCCCTGGCATTGTTAACATTTGTAATTGTATATATTTAAACCTTTGTTTTGCCCTTCAAAAGTTTTTCTTTTAGCAGCAAAAGTGTTAATAGGCCTCAAACATTTTTCCTTAGACCATTGTCTGATATTTTTTTTTTACGAAGAAGTAATAAAACTAAGCAGAGAATCAGACTGCTTGATTAAAGATGGCCATACACTGGCCCGGCAACGTCTCTTTGATGACGGTTGTCAAGTGATGCTTCTTCCTGCCAACGGGTATGCATGACGTCACACGAAGCTATATGTCTGGAGCGAACGACTTCAGTCGATCGTGGTACGTTGCACGGAAGTCTTCGGGGGGGGGGGGGGGCTTGGCGATCCAATCTGCTGTGACGGTCATTTTTGCTGGGACGTTTGACTATACCCACATCGCAATATCGCAGAAACGACCACTCACCACTCAAAAAGATTGCGAAAATCGTGAAGTGGGTACATAGTTTTATAGATGATCACAGAGGGATCTGTTGGCTGTCAGATATTCAGCTGATTTCAGCATCTGGGAAGCCACTGCCAGCTGCCCGCCCACTAGCAGCAGAGCTCTCACCTGTCCTGCTGACACATGTCCTTCCTTGTCCGGTGGTTTACTTCATGCCTCAGGTCTCCTCCTCCCTGTGTCTTCTTCTCTCCAAGTCATGTGACACAAACTGAAGTTCAAACACTAGAGGTCCAGCATGATGTTTGAACTTCAGCTTGTGTCACATGACGGGAGAGAAGATGACACAGGGAGAGGAGGACTCAGGAGACCTGCTGTATAAAGTAAACCACCAGACATGGGAGGACACGTGTCGGCGGGAGAGAATCTGTTGCATCAGTTGTTGCTAAATTGAGCGCTGCTAGCGATGCGCTCCTGACGTACGGCCAATTAAGTAATGGACCAAATTGATCAAAGATTGATAGACCTGGCAACATTTCAGTTAGTGATTTCAAGCAGATTCGATCACCGTGATCTGCTGTATATGAACGGATAAGATCGTCTAGTGAATGGCCAGCTTATCAGCTCCAGAGAAGTTTATGTTGTATTTTAGGATGATAGAATTGTTTGGCTGTGCCTGGGGAAATGTATTATCATTATTAACACAGATGGTGGTATGAAAACACATTTTCAGGCTAAGTTCACAGTGGGACGTTAAATGTTGTTTTAACGTGCGACTTTAACACAGAATAACGCACTGCAAGGAAACGCCCCGTTCACAGTGCACACGTTGCGTTGGTGTCTAACGCTGCACGTTAAGTGAAAGTGCTGCATGCTGTGCGTTATACACGTTATTAGCTGCGTTAGACTGTTTGCACATGTTCAGTAATGACTTGGAAGCATACTTTTCATTGCCTGTACAGTATTTTCTACTGTATCTGTTGTATGTGATGGTAACGCTGCGTTGCGACTTTTTTAGAGCATTGCACTGTAAGTTTGCGTTGCGACTTTAATGTTGCATCAAACCGCAAAATCCCACTGTGAATCTAGCTTGAAAGTCTGTGTAAACTGTCTCCGTGATGTACGGGGTTTACAGCAGCAGAAAAAGCTGTATTTAGCCATCTAGAATTTAAGCAAAGGAAAAATAATGGTCCTAATGAACTGAAAAAAACTAAAACAGCTAGGTAAATACACTTCCTAGGTGTTTTTCTTAAAAATATTAAAGGGGAACTGAAGTAAGAGGTATACGGAGGCTGCCATATTTATTTCCTTGTAATCAATACCAGTTGCCTGGCAGCCCTGCTGGTCTATTTCTCTGCAGTAGTATCTGAATAACACCAGAAACAAGCATGCAGCTAGTCTTGTCAGATCTGACTTTAGGCCTGGTGCACACCAAAACATGCTAGCAGATCCGCAAAATGCTAGCAGATTTTGAAACACTTTTTCTTATTTTTCTGTAGCGTTTCACCTAGCATTTTGCGGTTTTGGGAAGCGTTTTTGGTGTAGTAGATTTCATATATTGTTACAGTCAGGGGCGTTCCTAGGGTCCTTGGAAATCGGTGGCACCTGGGGGGACTAGGTGGGGGCTATGTGCGGCGCACCGTGGCAAAAATGGGCGTGGTAATGAAGTGAGTGGGTGGGGCCAATCGTACATTAGATTAGGACAGTGGTGGCGAACTTTTTGGAGGCCCAGACTGCAACTCACAAGTCGCTTATCTATTGCAAAGTGGCAACAGCAATTTAAACTAAATACTATACAAACGTTTTAACACATACATGAACATTATGGAAAATCCAAGTTGAAAAACTGAAAAGATAAACAATTTCATCCATCCTACTCCTGAAAAAAATATATTCATTTTTTTAGAACCTCCCAGTTTTATTTTCTGTTTTAAAAAGCTAAAAAAGTAGGTTTAATGCTATTGTGTCATATGATGATGATTCAGCTTTTCCCATAGTCTCGCAGTTAGCAATCATGTGACCCCCAACAAGACAAATTCAGCAATCATGAGGCCCCTATCAAGACAAATTCAGAAATCATGAGGCCCCCAACATGACAAAGTCAGCAAGCGTGAGGCCCCCAACAAGACAAATTCAGAAATCATGAGGCCCCCAAAAAGACAAATTCAGCAATCATGAGGCCCCCAACAAATCATGAGGCACCCAACAAGACAAATTCAGCTTTCATGAGGCACATAAATAGACAGTATTTCACATAAATAGGCAGAATGCCCCCTTAATATGGTAGACACCTCTCACCTGGCTTCTGAATTCTCCTCTACTGTCTGCTGTACCTGGCAATACTGTTTTTGGCTGGATTGGGAATGATGTGTGAGCTGAAAGGCCTGGCAGTGATGCTGTGGCCTGGCTGGTGGTGATGCTGTGGCCGATGTTGTGGCTGGGTTGGCTGGCAGTGATGCTGGGCTGTGCTTGGCTGGTTGAAGTAAATGCTGGCCTGACTGGTGGTGATGCTGTGGCCTTTTTGATAGCGATTCTGAGCTGGTTGGCTGGTGGTGATGCTGGGCTGGCTGGCCTGGATAGTTTAGGTAGGGACAGGTGCCCCCTAGTTAAGGTAGCACCAGGAGTACCCCAGTTTAGGTAGTGACAGGAGCCCCCCAGTTCAGTTAGTGACAGGAGCCCCCCAGTGTAGGCAGTGACAGGAGCCCCCAGTTTAGGTAGTGACAGGCACCCTCCAGTTAGGTAGTGACAGGGACCCCCAGTTGGGTAGTGAGTGACAGGGACCCCCAGTTGGGTAGTGAGTGACAGGGACCCCCAGTTGGGTAGTGAGTGACAGGGACCCCCAGTTGGGTAGTGAGTGACAGGGACCCCCAGTTGGGTAGTGAGTGACAGGGACCCCCAGTTGGGTAGTGAGTAACAGGGACCCCCAGTTGGGTAGTGAGTAACAGGGACCCCCAGTTGGGTAGTGAGTGACAGGGACCCCCAGTTGGGTAGTGAGTGACGACAGGGACCCCCAGTTGGGTAGTGAGTGACAGCAGGGACCCCCAGTTGGGTAGTGAGTGACAGCAGGGACCCCAGTTAGATAGTGAGTGACAGCAGGGACCTCCAGTTAGATAGTGAGTGACAGCAGGGACCCCCAGTTAGATAGTGAGTGACAGCAGGGACCCCCAGTTAAATAGTGAGTGACAGCAGGGACCCCCGTTAAATAGTGAGTGACAGCAGGGACCCCCGTTAGTGAGTGAGTGACAGGGACCCCCGTTAGGTAGTGAGTGACAGGCGCGCTCCCCACCTACCTTGCCGCGTCAGACCTTAGGATCAGCGGGCGACCCGACCAGATAGAGCGGCGCCGGGCACAAATATGCGGAAGTGATGTCACTTCCGCATATCAGCGGTGTCCGCTAGGTCCTAGCGCCCGCTCTATCTGGTCGCCCGGCGCTGATCGAGGTCTGAATGGCAGCGGGGACAGTGGAGTGGAGCAGGGCAGAGCGAGGCAGCGGCGGCCGGGAGATCCGTGGCACCCCAGGACAGATTGGGGGCACGGGCCTCCCCAAAATAGGGCTAGCGACGCCCCTGGTTACAGTAAAGCTGTTACTGAACAGCTTCTGCAACAAAAACGCCTGCAAAACCGCTCTAAACTGCCGTTTTTCAGAGCGGTTTGCGTTTTTTCTATACTTTACATTGGAGGCAGAAACGCCTCTGCAATCCAAAAAATGCCTCACCCCGGGAGTATGCGTTTCAGCAAAACGCCTCCTGCTCTGGTGTGAACCACCCCATTGAAATACATTGACCAAGCGTATCCGCGCCGAAAAACCCGCTTGGTGTGCACCAGCCCTTAAAGTCTGAAGCAACTGATCTGCTGCATGCTTGTTCAGGGGCTATGGCTAATAGTATTAGAGGCAGAGGATCATCAGGGCTGCCAGGCAACTGGTATTGCTTAAAAGGAAATAAACATGGCAGCCTCCATATACCTCTCTCTTCAGTTCCCCTTTAAAGGTTTATTAGTCCTAGAAAATATCTTTGCTGTAAACAAACCATGCAAAAATAGAATCATACTCTCTATGGGTATGTGTTTAGGACTGCAATAGCACATACCTTAACCACTTAACGACTAGCTAACGCCGATAGGCAGCGGCTGGTCGTTTGTGGTTTTACATGGAAACAGCCAGTTCACGGTGTCTCAGTGAACTGCCTGCGAGCCTCCGATCGTGGCTCGCAGGCTAATGGTAAACACGTGGGGAAGAAATCCCTGCTGTTTACATCAATACGGCGCTGCTGCGCGCAGCAGCGCCGTAAAGGAGATTGGCGGTATCCGGGCTCTGATTGGCCGGGGATCACCGCCATGTGATAGGCTGAAGCCTATCAGAGGCAGCGCAGGGTGCATTGCCGTCCTGTGCCGCCCATGGAGGGAAGGAGAGGGAGGAATCGCGCGGTGGAGGGGGGCTTCGAGGAGCCCCCACTGGGCACACGGAGTGGCGGCGATCAGACCCCCCCACCCCCCAGCAGGTCATCTCTTAGTGGGGAAAAAGGGGGGGGGAGGGGAAGTCTGATTGCCCTGCCATTTACATGATCTGTGCTGGAGAGCCCACGCAGCACAGATCTACAAAACATAGCCCGTTCCTTAAGTGGTTAAAGCTCAATCTACACGATATGATTCTTTGTGCCATTTGATTACGATTCTATTTATGATCCGATTAAATCCGACATATCTGATCGGGATTCGATTCAGTTCGATTTGCCTTTGCAAAACAATGGCGAATTGAATCGAATCCCGATTGGACATTTTGGATTTAATCGGATCGTAAATAGAAGCGTAATCAAATCGCACAAAGAATCATATTGTGTAGATGGGGCTTAAAGGGAAAAAAACAAACCTTACAATACAATGAATTGTATGTGTAGCACGGATAATGAATGAATAGAACATTAGTAACAAAGAAAAGAGTCTCATTTGTGTTTTCAGTTATAAAGCTTTTTTTTTATAACATTGCATCATTCTGCCACATTTGCAGTTTTAAAACCACATTCTGTCTTTTAAGCTATAAAACAAAGCAGAGCTAATGACCCTTTGAACTTTCCTGCAGTAAAACCTGATCTCAAGTTGTTTTAAGTGCTTCAAAAAACAGGACTGTATCTGACCCTAGATGGGTTGAAAAACTTAGAGAAACTCTTTTGCATATTAACAGCTGAAGTTTCTTTTTATTTTTAAACTTTTTTTTGCTTCAGGTTTGCCTTAATTCGCTAATCCTAGTAATATTCTAGTGACATTTGCAAACTTTCATCTCCTATTAGCAGACAATTTCTACGAAATCCACTCCAGGTTTACCCGATCACTTGTTCTCCGGCTTTAATAACTCTGCCCCCATACCTCACAGATGCCTCAAGTCATTCTGTTTTTTTGTTAATATGGACATTTATCAGGCTCCGTACTAATCAGCTGTTAATGCTATAACAACCAACAGGTGAAGTGAATATTATTAATTATTTTGTTACAAGGGCATCTGTCCAGGGCTGATAGTTATTAGGAAAGAGGTTAGCGGTCACTCCTAGAAGCTGACCAGGTTGAAAGCAAGAGATAATCGGGTCAACAGATTTTGAATACTATGAACAGCTTATGTAGGTAAGCTCTCATACCACATTGGCCAATCAATACTAATTGGGTGTATGCTCCTTCTTCAAAAGCAAGGGTTGGTGTTATGCCTTGCATGGATATGAGGATTTCAGTGGTGTTTTTACTTTTTATACTTTGTTTTCCCCATATCTGCAAATGTGCACAAAAGTGCGTTGCAGCAGTCTTTCTATTCTTCCAATGGTTGTCTGCTGACAACTAAAGCGAAAGGTATATGGAGGCTACCATAGTTAATTTCCTTTTAAGCAATACCAGTTGCATGGCAGCCTTGCTGATCCTCTGCCGCTAATACTTTTAACTATAAACCCTGAACAATCATGCAGCAGATCAGGTGTTTCTGACATTGTCAGATCAGAGAAGATTTGCTGCATGCTTGTTTCTGGTGTTATTCAGACACTTCTGCCAAACAGATCAGCAGGACAGCCAGACAACTGGTATTGTCTAAAAGGAAATAAATATGGAAACCTCCATTTTCTTATCTCACTTCAGTTGTCCTCATTTATTTGTAATATAGATTGGATACAGTTGTATATCTTGCAGAAAAGTAATTCATGTTTTTCAGTTTCTACTTTTGTATTCCCTGCAGTGATAACTTTTACCTGCTTAGGTGATGGCTGCAGTAACATCAGGCCCCACCCCCAGTTTTATTACACACACTTTGCAGCCAGGACACACCCCTATTTTTTTTTTATTTGGTATGACCCAACAAGTACACTACCTTATTACTGTTTATCTTGTCTGAACGATCATTACACATGACGGCAATATAGAAGAATTATTTTAATAATCACATCAATGTAATTTAAGTTATAATTAAGTTATGTTTATAAAAAGTGATTAATAGTGTCCTCTGTCAGTTTTTACAAACTTATTTTTTAGCAGCCGAACGTAATCATTAAAAAGAATTTCATAAAGTTATTTTCTTATCAAAGCATTAGTAGCATGATCCGTGTGGAATTGTATATAAGCTCCAATTCATTTCAATAGAACCCCCCCCCCCCCCCCATGTTTGTTTCACTGAAAAAAAAACTATAATAAAATCGTTTATTAAAAAGCTTCAATGTGGAGTCTACCAGCACTTTAGAGCGTTTAGAACCTAAAAAGTTGTAAAATCAATATAGTGCAGTACTACCAGAAATATATAACCACAAAACAATGCAACTAAAGATACCCTTTTAGGAGGATGTGAATTATTGTATAATATTTGTGTACTTGTAGGTACCTTATTTGTAATTGTGGAGTATGCTGCTAAGGGGAACCTGCGGGAGTATCTCAGGGCCCGGCGCCCCATTGAGATGGAGTATTCCTACGACATTAACAGGGTGCCAGGAGAGCAGATGACCTTTAAAGATCTTGTGTCGTGCACTTACCAGCTGGCCAGGGGCATGGAGTACTTGGCATCACAGAAGGTACGATAAGAATGGTGAATTGTTCTGGGCGTTCTCCGTGTCACGCTGCTCACCTCTGTAATAGCGGGCTGCCAGCACAGCATGCTTATTACTTTAATAAGTAATTGGATCTTTCTTCAAATTGTATACCTATGTAACTTGCTTAAAGCAGACCTGAACTCAGAACTTCCCTACTACTCTAAAAGATAAGCAACAGCATAATAACCTTTAGGCCGGTTTCAGACTACTGATTGTCAGCAGCGGCCAAGAACAGGCTGTCGGGGATTACTGCGTTAGGACCCGGTAATCCCCATATGGCAGCCGGCCAAGCAGGAAGTGATGCTTACTTCCTGTGGCCGAAGTGATCGTGTGCACAGAAGCGTATTGCTAAAAATAAGTTTCCACGCATTCGCAACACGTAAAACTTACAGCTGTTTTCACACACACATGCGTCGCCATAGACTCACATGACTTCCGGTCCACCGCAGGTTGACGCAGAACCGCTCAGTAATGTAGATTTGTCCTAGCGTCGGGAATGTGGCAAAAATGTCACTTCCGTCACATCATACCGCACTACGTCAGTATGAAATTCCCCATAGTCTTTCATTGCCCTGCATTGGGGTGCGGTAAAAATACCGCGCCGCCTTAGTGTGAAGGCACCCTTAAAGTAAAAAATTTCTTTATTACAGCCGATACAAATCCTGCAATAAACCTGCAGTGTGTCTACTTCCTGCTTTCTTGGGAGCAGACATAGGGTTAACATCCTGCATTCACAAAGTAGCTGCAGAGGCAGCCAGCTGACACAGCTGAGAGATCAAATTACACTTGCCATTAATCACAGATGAGGGGGAATTAGACAGGCTAAACTCTATACATACAGGGTGTATTTCTCTCTGATTTCCTTCTGTTCTGTGCAAGAGTTCAGGTCCACTTTGAGGGAAAAATCTGCTTTTTTGGAAAAGTACCATTCCAAGGTAGAGCAACAAAATAATTAACTACTTTGTCAATAGTATTTGTTATTTTAGTTGCCATAAACTCGTACAGACTCTTAGGTTTGTCTGTACAATATTTACATGTTTGCATTCTGCTTGCTGTTAGGAGCTACTTGTTGGCTGAGTTATGTCAACACTGTGGGTTACTGTCACCAGCTGTGTCCACACTCCTCTGTGGCAGCACTTCACACAATTGTTAAAAGCCGCCCCTAGCCAGAGGAGTATGGAGTGTGCCATTGCTGACATTTTGTAAAAGATCCAAGTTTCCTGGCAGTCACACAGATCCTCTGCCTTTATTACAGTCTACATATATTACTGATGATCCCAGAGCATGTATGTATATAAGCTCAGGGACACAACTACAAATCATGGGGCACCTTAATGTTCACAACCCTTCCTTTGCCTCTTCTTGATGAACCTCACGGCCTGGGTCCCATCTTACAAGGCTCATAAACCAAGTGTGGCCATCAGGATCTTCACACTATAACATGTGTAGCCACAAAAACACCTGGTCTGGGGTATCAAAGGGAGGGTTAGTAGTTTGGGCACTCCGCCACCGCTGTTCCTCCCAGGTTACACCCCTGTATAAGCAGTTCTGATTTTCCTTAGACTTTTCTGGCTGCATCCTTGCAAAAGACCAGGTATTTTTTGGGTCCTTCTGTAGCCTGATCCCTACTATCACTTTTTTGTTCCTACTTCACCCCATATAACTACAAATCATGCCCCACACTGTCACACCCTTACCTACCCCTTGTGACCCTCACAACCTGGAGGTCCATCATGTAAGGATTATAAAACAAGTGTGGACATCATAATCTTCTCACCCATAACTATAGCCCCCCCCAAAAACCACCCACCCATAACTATAGCCCTCCCCAAAAACCACCCACCCATAACTATAGCCCCCCCCCAAAAACCACCCACCCATAACTATAGCCCCCCCCCCCCCCCAAAAAAAAAACACCTGATCTGAAGGTTGGACCTCTGTTTCAGAGGAAGGGAAGGTTATTAGTTGGAGCCCCCTTACAGCTCTGCAAAATTAAACAAGTTTTTGTTTAAAAAAAACCCAAGTTTTTGTTATTTCATTCTTCATGAAGACCATGTTATTGCGCTACTGTAGTCACGCAATAGTAGCACAATTTTAGGGGCATTTATATATTGTGTAATATTCAGGGGATGGGAGAATATGGGATAGGAACAAAAAGCTTTTCACACTGGAAAAAGTGTGCCTCTGCCCATTGTAGACAAAACTATTGTCACACTTGGCATTGTTACTTTAAATTGTTCTCTAAGTGTACTAACGTGGTTGTGTTCCTCTGTTATGTAGTGTATACATCGGGACCTGGCGGCCAGGAATGTGCTAGTGACCGAAAGCAATGTTATGAAGATAGCAGATTTCGGCCTGGCGCGAGATGTCAATAATATAGACTATTATAAGAAAACAACAAATGTAAGTTTCTACGAGATTTGGTGAATGGTTACCTCAATTCTAAATATGGCCTTTTCTATTATGAATATGTATTTTTGTGCTATGCTTCCATCATCTGAACATGTGTAGATCAAAAAAGCTGATATAAGTTACAAATCTATTGCAGGGGGAGGGGGGTAGTGGAGATGCAGGATAAGTGATTGAGTTGGAAGTGACCATAGTGGGGGGGAGGGGGGTGAATAGTCGAGGTCATGAAAAAGTGATTGAGTTGGAAGTGACCATAGTAAAGGGGGAGGGGGGGAATAGTGGTGTTCGATACGTGATTGAGTTGGAAGTGACGATAGTAGGGAGGGGGATGGATAGTGGAGGTATTGGATAAGTGATTGAGTTGGAAGGGTCGATAGTGTGGAGGGAGGAGTGGAGGTTTCGGAAAAATGATGGAGTTGGAAGTGTGTGTGTGTGATCGATAGTGGAGGTATTGGATAAGTGATTGAGTTGGAAGTGTCCATAGTGGGGAGGTGGAGGTAGATTTGTGAAAAACTACACCAAGGCCTTCTTTTTGTTATAAATGCTAGGATGACAGTGGCATGTTATGGTGCGACGTTATGGAGGCATAAAACGCAAACTGGCACAATGCAATGAAAAACCTATGTTCCAGTCAGTTGTCAAATTTTTTTTTTTTTTTCTTTTTGCTAAGATTGGAGAATCCCATCTAGCGTGGTATATTATATCTGGTTTATTTTATTGTTTCTAAATCATTCCTATCTTTTTGCATTAGGGCCGACTACCAGTAAAGTGGATGGCACCAGAAGCGCTATTTGACCGCGTTTACACTCATCAGAGTGACGTGTAAGTCACAAGTCTATTACTTATCCTTCCCATACAGTGGATGAGACCATAAACAAGATAAAGAGGGTTTTTTTGTTATAATGTACAGAGCTATACATTTCCCTTCAATTAGTTCTTCAAGCGTAATGGTGCTGTAATGCTTAAACAGAGGTATTATTTAGTTTGGAATGATATTTTAGTCAGCTTTGTGTTTTTTTTTTATTAATACAAGAAGATTAACTGCGGTTAAGCAGCCTCCGCCAGCCTATTTACAAGCACTCTGACACTTATTCTGAAAAATGCCAGGTTTACCAGATTCTAAATTTCCCCTTAAAGAGACTCCGTAACAAAAATTGCATCCTGTTTTTTATCATCCTACAAGTTCCAAAACCTATTCTAATGTGTTCTGGCTTACTGCAGCACTTTATACTATCACTGTCTCTGTAATAAATCAATGTATCTTTCCCCTGTCAGACTTGTCGGCCTGTGTCTGGAAGGCTGCCAAGTTCTTCAGTGTTGTGGTTCTGCTATGAACTCACCCTTCCTGGCCCCTCTATGCACACTGCCTGTGTGTTATTTAGGATTAGAGCAGCTCCTCTCTTCTCTCTTATCTTTTACAAGCTGGATAAATCGTCCTCTGAGCTGGCTGGGCTTTCACATACTGAGGAATTACAAACAAGGGCAAAGCTGTTTGCAGGAAGAAAAGAGCAGCCTGAAACTTCAGTGCATGGGGGAAAGAAACACACAAATGATCTCTTGAGATTCAAAAGGAATGCTGTATACAGCCTGCTTGTGTATGAATGTATTTTCTATGTGTGGACATACTGTACATCAACCTACTTCCTGTTTTGGTGGCCATTTTGTTTGTTTACAAACAAACTTTTTAAAGCTGTTTTTAACCACTTTTAATGCGGCGAGGAGCGGCGAAATTGTGACAGAGGGTAATAGGAGATGTCCCCTAACGCACTGGTATGTTTACTTTTGAGCGATTTTAACAATACAGATTCTCTTTAAAGTAAAATGCACAGATCGCAGTTAGGCATCTGTAGAGTTCACTAAACTGTTCAAAGGCAGATGATACCACGATGGTGCTGGAAAAGACTAGAGGTGCGTACACACATGCGACTATAGTCGTTTGTAACGATCGTTCCCCGATCTTTACCAACGACGATCGTTACAAAAAACGAACCACCGACTATTAAGGCAAACGACGAACGAGCCAAATCGCTACAAAAGAAAGTTCTGTCTCGGCGGATTTTAACCAACGACGATCGTTTGCAAAAGTAGTACATCGTTGGAAACGATCGTTCGTACTAGGCTTGACATGCGCATTTCACTATTTCTCCATGAAACTTTAGCATTGGGATGGTCAATGAGATGCAAATCATTTTGATTTGATGCAGGATTCTGCAAACTTTGAATGCAAATGGACCAACCACATTTTTCCTCAGAAGAATTTGATTGGTTCGTGTTCAAGCTGCAGACATTTGCATAATGCTTGATGCTTTGCATCTCATTGACCATCGCTTGAAAAGACAAAGACCTCTTCTCCAAGGCACATAGGTAGCTGAAACAGGTCCGCAACACATAAGTGGCTCCATTAAAGTGGTTTAACACCCAGCATTACAACTTTGCTTTAAAAGATTGCTTACAGCTTACAAACTATTATGCCAGATTTTTTTTAAGCAGAAATTCACTGAATGGGTTAAACATGACATTTTAGTGTTGGATTTAACTAGGAATCCGCATCCGTTCTTATCTGTAGTTACAAAATGTATCTTTATTTGGAATACAAATAGAGTAGACCTTTGCAAAGCCTGCCGGGGAAGCCCTCTTTGTTCTCTCAGAGCAGTGTTTGTTTGTTACATTGTAGATAGATACATTTGTAACTAAACAAGCAAGCACTGAGGCAGGGAACACACTACATGCGTTTTTGCGCGTTTTGCCGCGAACGGCAAACCGCGCACGATTTTAGAGGCTATTGAAATTAATAGCCTAGCTCAGGAAACGCTGCGCCGCATGCGTTTGTGCGCGTTTGCGTTCGCGTTTTTTTCCGCGTTTTCTAAACGCACAGTTTTCTGCTTTTTCCCGCACGTTGCATGGCAGTACATGCCATGCAAACGCATAAACGTGGAAACGCACGTGGAAAAACGCACGCGTTAGACGCGACCGCAAAACCCGACGGAAACCTGGGAAACGCAGGGGAAAACGGCCCTGCAAGTGTGTTCCCTGCCTGAGGAGTATTTCTAGCTAAATGCAGCACTAAAATGTTATGTTTAATCCATTCAGTGAATTTCTGCTAAAAAAAAAATCTGGCATAATAGTTTATAAGCTGTAAGCAATCTTTTAAAGCAAAGTTGAAATGCTGGGTGTTAGACCACTTTAAGACTCCACATTTATTTCACATTAAGGCAGGAGAGACAAAAATGACTGATGCTTTTCAAATAGCGATGTCTTTACTTACAGCCTGACACAGGAATATTCAAACAGGTTATATACATATGTTTAAAAAGCCCTCCCACAGGAAATGAACCCATCTCAAACAAGAGGGAGGGGAAAGAAATTAAAGGGATACTGTAGGGAGGTCGGGGGAAAATGAGTTGAAGTTACCCCGGGCTTCTAATGGCCCCCCACAGACATCCTATGCCCGCGCAGCCAGTCACCGATGCTCCGGCCCTGCCTCTGGTTCACTTTTGGAATTTCTGACTTTAAAGTCAGAAAACCACTGCGCCTGCATTGCCGTGTCCTCACTCCCGCTGATGGCACTAGGACCGCACAGCGCTGGCACAGACCATACTGGGCTTGTGCAATACTCTCCTGGTGACATCAGTGGGAGCGAGGATGCAGCTGCGCAGGCGCAGTGGTTTTTTAGACTTTAACCAC
This sequence comes from Hyperolius riggenbachi, assembly GCF_040937935.1. NCBI lineage: Eukaryota > Metazoa > Chordata > Amphibia > Anura > Hyperoliidae > Hyperolius > Hyperolius riggenbachi. The sequence continues at coordinate 78,040,421 of NC_090655.1, forward strand.
TTAAGGACCAGGGGATTTTGCACTGATCGGTGCTGCGTGGGCTCTACAGCCCGCAGCACCGATCAGGAATGTGGCAGGGCGATCAGACTCCCCCCCCCCCCCCCCCCCCCTTTTTCCCCACTAGGGGGATGTCCTGCAGGGGGGGTCTGATCGCCGCCGGCTACTATTGATTTGCGGGGGGGGCTCCTCAAAGCCCCCCTCCGCAGCGTTTTCCGGGCTCCCCTGCTTTCCCTCCCTCTCCCTTTACCTCGGAGCGGCGCAGGACGGAGTTCCGTCCTGCGCCTGATAGGATAGGCTTCTGCCTATCAGATGCCGGCGATCCCCGGCCAATCAGAGGCCGGGGATCGCCGATCTACGACACGGCGCGCAGCAGCGCCGTGTGATGTAAACAGCGGGGATTCCTTCCCCGCCTGTTTACATTATGCGTGCGAGCCGCGATCGGCGGCTCGCACACTGTTCACGGAGGCAGTCTCCGTGAACTGGCATGGAAAGGCCGCTCGATCGAGCGGCCGTTTCCATGCTATACCACTAACGACCCGCCGACGCCTATCGGCGTTAGGCGGTCGTTAAGTGGTTAAAGTCTGAAATTCCACAAGTGAACCGGAGGCGGGGCCAGAGCATCGGTGAGTGGCTCCATGGGTACAGGATGTCTGCGGGGGGCCATTAGAAGCCCCGACCCCTTACAGTATCCCTTTAAGTAAACATTCCAATAAAGCTCCTGAAATGGAGGGAGAAAAAGGAGTACACCATACCTCCCAACTGTCCCTCTTTTTGGAGGGACAGTCCCTCTTTCCTCCTCATTTGTGCTTCTTTCAGTACTGATGTAAATATATGTATTTTTCTGCTGAAAAATGTGTTTGACTCCTAAAAATTATTCTCATCCTTTAAATTGTTCTACTTTTTATTTTCACATGTTAATATGAAGGAAAATAAACCGGGATAGAAAGGAACATCGTGGTTTGAATTATAAAACATATTGGGCCTGATTCCATTCACTTTTTCTCCTAGGTGATATTTTACATCCTATCAATAAAATGCTGTTTAAGCTACCAGCAAGCTAGAAAATACTCAGAAAATTTTTAGCAGCACTTTTTCGACTACGTTTTAACACTTTTTCAATTACAGAGTGCTGAGAAGTTATTTTTAAACAGAAGATGAAAATGATCTCCTAGGAGAAAACTTAGGAGAAAAAGTGAATAGAATCAGGCCCAATGTCTTATGAAATCTTTATGGTATGCGTGACTAGGGGTGTGTTGGGGGCGTGATTAGGGGTATGGCTTAAGTGTCCCTCTTATCTCAAAGTTGGGAGGTATGGTACACAAAATCAGTAGATCACATTTAAATTCCAATATACTCTAAGGCCCAGTGCACACCGGGCGGATCCGCCGGCCGAATCCGCCTGAAAATCCGCATGGCTAATGTATCTTGTTGGGGTGGTGCATACTGGCGGTTTAAGGTTTTTAGCAAGCCGCAAACGTGCCTCTTGCTGCATGTTTGCGGTTTGCTAAAAACCTCAAACCGCCGGTGTGCACCAGCCCATAGAGATACATTAGCCATGCGGATGCAGCTGGTGAAGCTGGGGAACACCCGGCGGATCACATCAAGATCCGCCCGGTGTGCATTGGGACTAAACTCTGTCATCCGCACCCAAAACCGTTAGCGTTTTGTGGATCTGCTAGCGGTGTTGGTGTGCACTGGGCCTTAGACTGTCAGAGTTCACAAAAATATCCCTAGGTTTATCACTGCCCACTGGCTTTACTCGCTGGAGAAGAGTATCTGCCACAGACTGCCAATGAGATGAACCAGTCAAAATAAGGTGTATTTGCTTGTCCCAATTTCATCCTCCATACTATATGCATTAACTTGGCATGCAAGCTGAAATGATGAGCATCTCGTTGCCAATCTGTAGTCGCTAATTAGGTATGATCAATGAGATGCAAATAATTTGGAGTTTATGCAGGATTATGTAAATATTGTATGCAAATTTTATCAAGCTTGAAAATTGACCAATCAAGCACCATCAAAGTTTAAATGGACTGGTCCATTTTTAAACTGCAAATATTTGCATATAGAATTTACATAATCCTCCATAAACGTATTTGCTTCTCATTGATCATCTCTATGGCTAATGTTTTAAATCATCATTTCTGTATTTTACAATGTTTTTTCCATTGAAAAAAAAGGAAGTTCTGGTGACTCAAAAAAAAAAGAAAAAAAAGAAAAGAAAATTTGCAGTCAATTGAATTGTTCTTAATGCATCTTTTCAACTTTACATGTATGCAATTATTTTATCGGATTGAAACTGCCATTGAGGTCTGGTGCACACCTAAAAGTGCTGGCGTAATTGCAAACGCTCAGCACTTTTAGAAGTGATTTTTCTAAGCAATTCTAGGCATGTGCCTTGCGATTTTCTAGATGTGCTTTACGATTTTTGGAGCATTTTGGTGTAGCAATTTTTTTGTACAGCAGAGCTGGAAGTGTACAGCTTTAAAAAAAAAAAAAAGAAAAAAAAAAGTTTTGAAAATTGCCCTGTTCAAGCACTTTTTAGAGCGATTTTCTACTTTCCTATATTAACATTGAGGCTGGATCACCTGAGAAATGCTGCAGGGACCTATGTTTGCATTTGGGAAAAAAACACGTCTCTGGTGTGATCCAACCCATTCAAATACATTAGCCAAACACTTTTCCAAGCACTAGCGGTTTGAAAAGCACTAAGAAGCACTCTAGGTGTGCAGCAGCCCTGAATGATAGAGATTGAAACCTATATGGGCATTGTTAGACTTGATATAAAGTTGTTTGGCATGGGCATATGTGAACACTGTACCAAACGCGGAGCACAAATAATTATTTTAAAAAATCCTATAGAGGTGGTGAAATAATAACGTATGGTAATAAATAAGATTATCTTGCTTTCCCCTGTGGACTCTAGCACCATTAAAGGACAACTGAAGTGAGAAGAATATGGAAGCTGCCATATTTTATTTCCTTTTAAACAATACCAGTTGCCTGGTAACCCTGCTGATCTATTTGGCTGCAGTAGTGTCTGAATCACACCAGAAACAAGCATGCATCTAATCTTGTCAGATCTGACAATAATATCAGAAACACCTGATCTGCTTCTGCTTGTTCATGGTCTATGGCTAAAAGTATTAGAGGCAGAAGATCCCTCTCGCTTCAGTTGTCCTTTAGACTTTTGTGATGTAGAGTAACCCAAAATATCACGATTTATAGAACAAGCCCAGTGACTGCAAATTGCCATTTTCCGACCTTTTTGTTCTTTATAGACCACAATATCTTCTACAAAAACCAGCCGAGTGTTTTTCTTAGCTTAATTCATTGTCCTCTTCTCCTTCCTGGTAGCTGGTCGTTTGGCGTATTAATGTGGGAGATCTTTACGCTGGGAGGATCGCCGTACCCTGGCATCCCTGTTGAGGAACTTTTCAAGCTGCTGAAAGAAGGTCACCGGATGGACAAGCCAGCCAACTGCACCAATGAATTGTAAGAGCCAGTGTGCTGGCACTGCCGAGATACATGCCCCCTGCTTTCTCTATTTCCAGCAGGAGACACAAAGCCATTGTGCCACTTTCCATGGGGCTCAAAGGGAAACTTGTGTCTGAATATAACTGTATTTTTAACTGTTTGCTCTTTACATGGTTTCTTTAAGTGAAAGTCCACCTTTGTTCAGGAAAACTGAGCTTAGCTTAAATCTATACATTACAAGCAATTTTGAGGCAGACTAAAATCAATGTATGCTGTTATCTTGGTTTTATGTTCAGAGACAAGCACAGCAATTCTACAAAGTCCCAGCAAAATGCTAGGCAAGCAAAGGGCTGTACTTGCGCTAAACTGTCAGCCAACGTGGTATTTCTGGATGGGTTCTTTTGAGAATCTAATGTTAGCATCCGTGTACCCCGAGGTCGCTTTAGGATCCAGCAAGCTGGATCTTTAAGCGGCAATCGACGGCTGAGTCTATAGTTTCCCCTTTTTGCGCTGTAAGGCATAATGGTCTCCATGGAGATAGAACTCTTCACTCAGCTTTTGCCTAGTGATGCATCTGTACAGCATTGGGGCCACACAGTGTCATCAACAGGATCAAGTTCTAGATTAGACAGCTTGCTTATGGTGTTTTCACAGTTAGCAGGAGGTATCAAGTACAAGGTGGTGCAGGAAAGACCGGCTGTCTGCAAGAGTATTCATGCAGACACCAGCAGGCTTACTCTGTCCCTGCTGTGTGTGCCCTCCCCAGCTTTGTTGAATTCCATCAGTGGCAGCAACAGCATTTTGATAACTTAAAACGCTGCACCATTTTAGGAGTGATTCCGGAGCAATTACATTAGTGGGTACAATAGCCAAATTGTATCGCTCTGGAAATCGCAGTAAAATTGCGATTGCCGCAAAGTGCCTGTAGTGGGTCCCAGCCCTAACGGTGTGCTGATTCTGAAAAAACTGCTATAGCAGCTAGTAAAAATCTGGGAGGTTGGAAACAGGAAAAGGAAGCAGAGGCACTTAGGCTAGGACAGATGGTAAGAGAAAGTGCACTTAAAGGGGCAGTTTAGTGAAAATTATTATTTTCCATTTAACACATCAGTTATTTAATAAGGAGAGCATATGTTTCTCCATAGACCTTGTGTTAAAAAAAGTAGATGATATCACTATTTCTGCTTTTTAAGACAGCTGAGCTGCATCATTAGCATACTAATGCTGCGTACACACTGGCGATTATGGTCGTTTGAAACAGCTCATTAATGATCGTTCCGCCGACAATCGGGGAAAGAACTTTACCCAACGATCATTAACACGAACGACAAAAGAATGACATCGGGAAGATGGAAATATCCAACCTGACGGATCATATCTACGACAATCGTTACAAAACTATAGTGTGTACAGACATCGGCCGAGAACGATCGTTACAAGGGCCAATGCACCTGCGTTGAATTCTGCCCAGCTTCAGTACTTCCTTTGTAGCGCGGCCGTAAAGATTGTTACATTGCTCATTTCAATTAAACTTTGTTTTCAAGTTAACAATCATATATTTGTATCTATTGTAACTCCATGTCAGTGTTTTTTTTTATTTTATATAAATATGTACGCAACATTTCCTTCTGATCGTTCTTTTCTGCGAGAACTATCGTTAAAATGTGTATGATGATCGCTGCATCCCATCGTTGCATACCAATCTTTCCAATATCGTTCGTCTGGTAACTATCGTTCTTTGCAAACGATAGTTATCGCAAGTGTGTATGAAGCATTAGCGACAGACTTCACTGATAGTAGCAGACATTCCAGCTGATTTATAACGGCTGGCTCACTCACTACAGAGAGCCTTGCTGTTCTCACATGTAACTAGCTAAGGCCCCATTCACATTACAAACGCAGATGGCCACGCATGCGGATACGCACGCCATCCGCGTTTGTGTGCGTTGCGTGGCTGATCCCATCACTGAAAAGTGAATGGGACAGCCACGCGGTTTTACAAAAAATGCGTGCAGCATGCGTTCCCGGACCGCACAGGTCTGGAACGCATGCAGTGTGAACATCAGACATTGCACTCTATGCAATGTCTGATGTCGTGCGTGTCGGCCACCTGCACGCGTTTCCAAAACGCGGCTGGAAATGCGTGCAGTGTGAACGGGGCCTAAGTAAATAAACAAACGGGCTGCTAAGTACGTAACTAATTAGCAGCCTGTTTTATCTATTTACTTAGCTAGTTACATGTGAGAACAGCACGGCTCTCTGTAGTGAGTGAGCTAGCGGTTATAAATCAGCTGGAATGTCTGCTACTATCAGTGAAGTGTGTCACTTACTATGCTAATGATGCAGCTCAGCTGTCTTAAAAAGCAGAAATAGTAATATCTACTTTTTTTTAACACATGGTCTATGGAGAAACGTATGCTCTCCTTATTAAAAAACTGATATGTGATTAATAGAAAATTTTCACTAAACTGCCCCTTTAAATATGAGAGTGCTGTATCCACAGTATTTTTAGTCATGCTGCCTATATTTTATTCTCATTGCTGGTTAGAGTTATTGATGGTAGTGTATGTGTGTGTTGTCCCCATTAGGTGAAGCAGGAGGTTTCGGCACACTGCTCCGAGTGCCAAAAGTAGGTGCTGCCATAGCAGTAAAGTCATACTGCGCGGGGTGCGTAAGGGTAATTCGGGGTTCCGGCAATCGTCTGACCCCGAATTACATCTCCATCCGAATTGCTACCACTCGGAGGGGGAATAGTATTTTACTAGTTATTTGGCTTACCCTGCGCCCAGCTCACCAGCGGCGTACATTTACGTACGCATTGTAAGAAGATACTGTTATACAACTTTTTACACTTGTGTGTTCATTTTCAGTAGTTATTAGTGTTGGGGAATGTGGCGCCCCATCCATCATTGACTAAATCTGTTTTTCCTGCTGCTAATCTCCATACCCGTAACTTCCACGCTGTGACCCATTTTAAAGCAAGACCATGTAAACCATTAATTACTTATTACCAAAAGATGGTTGCCCCAGGGCCCAAAGTCTACTTTCCCAATGTTACGCTGAATTTATTAGCTTATAATTGGTTACTGCAGCCCTATATGGCTGAAAGAATGAGCCTGCATTTGTTCTCTGCGATTTTAGTACTGTGCTACGTTAACAAATTGTGACCTTTTTCTGTGTCAGTAAACCACTGATTAATAGCTTTATTCACTTTTATATCACATTGAATACCAGTTTAGCGATTGGGTTTGTCCTGCAAGGCCACATATTTTCTCTGACCTAGAGAAGATTTACAGCCTATAAAAAGGTCAAAATGTAATTCGTTTCAGTTAAAACAATAAAACAAAACTGTAACATATTAGTTAGAAAATTGATAAGTCAGACATACAAAAAGTGTGTCCTTTCAATGTTTTGTGTTCATTAGCGTTGCTTGCAAATTTTTTGCCACGGTCATTTTCACATGGAAAATGCTGTTTTTGACTTCAAAAATATATTCACCATGTCAATATTTGCACACAAAAAAAACCCATTGAGAGAAAAATTTCGCCTAAATTGCTGTTTGAATTAAGAGCAAATTACCTTTAAAGCTAAAAAATAACAAAAAAAAGCACAAAAATCGTAAACTTATTACAAAAGGATTGACGGGATTTTCATTTGAAAGTAGAATTTTACATTATTTTCGTGAAAATTAATGCAGAAAGAATATCGTCAGTTTTGCTCCTCACTGGTGTTTATATAATGTTGCTTTCTTTCTGTAAATAATGCATACAGCAGATTTTATGTATATTATAGCAATTGTTCCAACTACAGATTATTATCCACGTATGACAGTGGTGGACCAGAAGATCAGAAACCAGAAGTTTAAACATTTCTAAATGAGATATTTGAAAGCTGTTTTCAAATTACTTTTGAAGCTTTAAAGGAATCATCAGGTAAAAAAAAAGTGTTTCACTTCGTTTTTGCCGACCTCTGGGTCGGCGGGCTGCATTGCGTAAATTTTTACGCATTTTATGCATCACTAACATTTTACATGTTAGTGATGTAACTTGTAAAAATGTACACATTGCACCACTAACGCATAAAAATGTATGCGTTAATGTTCCTGCACCAGCGGGATTGCGTAAAAATGTACGCAATGTGGCCTGCCGACCCCCAGGTTGGCAAAAACAAAACTAGCTGGCGGCGGGGGACTGGAGCAGCAGTGAGTGACTACGAGGGCACAGGATGGTTGCATGGGGCTGGTAGATGCCCCAGGTAAGTGAAACTCATTTTTTTTGTCTGATGATTCCTTTAAGAACTATTGCAGGGTATAATGCAGGGGTGCCCATTGGGTAGATCACGATCTACCAGTAGATCACAAAGGGCTTCATGGTAGATCCCAACCGCACTACATTTTCCATTCTGTATATACAATTGTGCTTCTAAACTTGTACATGGGTACATCATTTTGACTTGCCTAATTTTCAAAGTAGCTCACAAGCCAAAAAAGTGTGTCTACCTCTGGTCTAACAGCTCCCCCCTTCCCCCCCCAACCTCCACACACACACTTTTTTGTGTTTTCAATTTGTAGAACTGCTGTAGAGTCCGTTAGACTTTGAAGTCGTTAGTCCCCCTGTCCACCTAGGAAGTGTGTTTGCCATCAAGATCCAGTTAAATCCAGTCTTGCATTGTCCCTCCACCTCTCTGTTTATGAAACAAATTCTCAAAATATTACCAGCCTCTACACATTCAGAGGATTCATTGGCTGTGCAATGACCTCACCATGGTACATCTTCTCTTCTCAGGTACATGATGATGAGAGACTGCTGGCACGCCATCCCTTCACACAGGCCAACCTTCAAACAGCTTGTGGAGGACTTGGACAGGATCCTCACATTAACCACCAACGAGGTTAGCTAAGAGAAATGTTTGATGCTTTTCAGAGATTGTCAATTTTTCAATTGTCTGTATCAATATCATCACTGAACAAAACAAAAATTAGCTACATACCTAAGGAGAGGGAAGGCTCTGGGTCCTATAGAGCCTTCCCAGTCCTCTCCTAGCCCCCTCGTTCCTGCAATATCGCCTCCGTTAGCAGTATTTGACCGATCAGTCGAATACTGCTCTGTGCCTCCGCGGGAGGCTTTGGAAGTCGCGCACACACGCATGTGCAAGGTGGTAATTGCTAAGATGTTTTTACATTTCCGGTTGCTGGTTAATGCAGATATCTGCAATATTTGTTTTCATTGTTATAATAAATCCAGCAAATCCATATTTAGTTTAAAAAAATCTCTGCTTATTCTTAAACTTCTCAACAACCATGTCTATTATCTAATATGATTAAGGTCAGGCGGTAAAAACTAGCCACTTAATAACAGAATAGAATTGTCCAGTTCAGCCTTGCTGAATGACTTATTAAATCCTCACTGGAGATGCCCTAGTAAATCAGGACCATTGTCACTACTGCAGCCTTGTGTGGCATAATGCTTGGCAGATCAATACACTGTCGTGTTTTCTTACATAATGCACATTGTGCTAAGGAATGTTTTTATTTTCCTATCCACAGGAATACCTTGACCTCAGTGTCCCTCTGGAGCAGTATTCTCCAAGCTTCCCAGACTCTTCCTGTTCGGCTTCATCTTCTGGAGATGATTCTGTGTTTTCTCCAGACCCCATGCCACATGAACCCTGCCTCCCCAAGTTCCAGCATGTGAACGGGGTGAAAACATGAGGCATCTTGCGTTCTGCAGGCCACCACAAGAGACTGCTGATAATGCTGAGACATTCTGCAGAACGCCAAGGAGCACGGACCTCTGACAAAGAGGACACGCAAGGCGGGAGAGAACACAAGGAAGACTAAGCCGTACGCTCTCTTGTTGCTCCTATACTAGGGGAGTGACATTACAGGAGGACAACATGGACCACCCCCGGCCAAGCACATGGATAGAGACTACGTAATGATTGTGCATGGCCAACAACAGGAGAACAATGAAAGCCATCTCCGTCATGGCAAAGCCAGCTACACTGTCTTACCAAGATTGTTTTGTATCGGACTTGAGGTCAAAAACACTTATAGTTTTGCCTTTCTTGTTAATTTTGTAATATTTTGAGAAAATATATTCAAGCACTCAACTCCCTTCCATCCTTCACCAGAGCACATATACAGCATTATCGCTGTTGGATATACATGTAAATATATTCAGAATATGTATAAATATATATATTATATATATTTACAATGAATTATTTTTTGTATTGATTAAAATAACTAATGAAAAAACAGAACAAACAAGCCCTTCTAAGCCAGGCAGGAGGATATTTAAGCTACACCTCCCCAGTGTACTCCTTTCTAGCGGAGAACGGTTATATAAGTTTAATCTTTGAGATTAAAAACTTCTTTCTTCCCTTTTCTATTTTACAGCTGAAACAAAGTTTCAGAATTTGGGGCTATCAAATAACCAAATTGCGAGTAACTAATTGTTTGTAAGCATTCCGAAATCATTCATTCCTTTTATGACTACCAGGGGTGATTTTGACTTGTGCAAGAAGTTATACAGTCATCAAATAGTAGTGTATGTACCATTAGTATCATGAATGTTCAAGCTTACTTGTGAAATGTTTATTTGTTCATCTTGGCGGTGACTCAGAAGATGGATGTCAGACTTTAGTGGTCTGATAGCTGCTGCTGCCCTGTGAATTGTCTGCTCTGATGCTGGTAGTTGCTTTGTCTAAGGGCTTGCACACATATTTGGGTTGTAATGCAAAGCAGGTGGATTTGCAGTTCACATAAAATGCACAGCATCTGTGTTGCTCTGTTGCATGGCTGATCCCGTTCAGCTACACTGAATGAGATGGCACTGGTTTGCGTACAGAAATGCACGTGGCAGTGCTTTGTCACAAAGATGCGATGGGCCGATTTTTATGTATCACACACTTGGGATGAGTTGGTGAAATGAGCTCAGCTACACAACAGTACGTTGAGGGCTTAAGGGGTGACTCACAAAATGGAAATCAGACTTCTAAGGTCTGACTGCTGCTGCCCTGTGAACTGCCTGTCCTCTCGCTGGTAATTAATCCTGTATCCCAGGTAGGGAGATTTCAGATATTCTCAAAAGGAAGTCTGGCAGCTGAAAGGGCAGAAGTCATCAGACTTTAGAAGGTTGACTCTCTTGTCATCCTCTGGCAAAATAATCAAAATGAGGTGATGAATGAAATTGCGTATAATTGCGCACATATAGGTATAACACTTTTTAACTCCTTAAAAGCCAGAACAAGCTCAACTTACTTAAACCAGTAATAATGTTTTTGCTCCTCATGTGTCATGTGATCTTGAGGCTGCATTTTATCCCCTTGAGTAGAGATTTCCTTCTGCAATAAAATTGTAAAAATATTTTCTTTTAGTCGGGCTTATTAGAGGAAAAGTAAGCAAAAATGGAAAAATATAAGTTAGCAAATCATGTCCTAAATTGGTCTAATAAGTTTATTGGAAACATAATAAAGTGGCACAATATTTTTTCACTAGTTTTACAACATTGAGCAGTACATATAAACGTATGACGTATGAAGGCACAGTTATAAAACGAAGTTGATTTTAACTGTACACAAAAAAACAAATGCATTCAGAGTTATATCAACAAACTTTGTTTCATCTCCTTGCCCCAGAAATATCTATAGAAGACTTATTCACACCTTGAGCTTTGTGAACAATTCCCTGTATTTTTTGTCACCAACTTTTGTGGGATAAATTATGTCCAACTTTCTCTCCGGTTAAGCAGAAAGGGGTGGAGCTTAACAATGGCTGTATTTAAATGGCTCTGCCTTCTGTCTTTTAAGCAGGGCTCTAGTTGGGATTTGCAGAGTTACTGGTCACTTGCTGGGTATCAAAACACTCATCTGGACTAAAACCTAGCCCAAGTCTGACATCAGACATCTGAGTAAGGGCTGTCTGGTACGCATGCATGATATAGAGGTGCAAGGAAAAATGGGCGTCCGTGAAGCCGATACAAGTCTACACAATAAATACCCTCATGAATTGGGCACCAAATGAAAATGATAAAATATTTCCAGTGGTAATGACTATAGTAAATCATTGGTAAATGTTACTGTTATTTTACTACAACTAAACCTAATCCTGCTTTCACACAGAACCCTTCCCTTTCCGCTTACTTAACCTTAAAGGGAACTTAAACCCAATGAAAAAAAAATGTTTCACTTACCTGGGGCTTTTACCTGCCCCCTGCAGCCATCCTGTGCCCTCAACATCACTCCTGGATCCTCTGGTCCCCCACCGCCAGTTAGTTTTGTTTTTGCCAGCTCTGAGTTGGCGGGCTGCCACGCGTATCATTGCATGCGTTACCGCAGTAACAGGCCGCTATAACGGGTGTCAACACGTATCTTTGTTACCGCGGGAACGCATGCAATGATACGCATGGCAAAAACGAAACTAGGTTGGATGGGCCCAGCCCCCCGCTATTTATTGAGCGCCCATATTTCTGCTTTTGGTGCCCAATAGCAGATATTTGCATTAGCACTCATGGGGCGCCCGAATTGTCCATTAGCTGCAGGCGCCCAAATTTCCTGCTTCTGTTTGGTACAGCTAACAAATCGTGACATTATCATAAAGGGGTTAATGATGAAGATTTAAATTCTTGCATGCTCCCTATTGGGACTGGTTCTCTTTAAGCACAGAGTTTTAGAACATTCCAGAGGTCTCTAATTTTGGAGGTGATGAATTTTGTTCCAGTGCTTGACATGGCTCAAAGGAAACACCAGCTGTGTAGAATGAAGCCTCTAGAGTAAAAAGCTTATGAAGACTGTATTGTAAAAAGATTTATATGATATTTATGCTATATACAGAAAGGACAAAATCTTTCTTTTAAAACAAAGTCTATTTGTTTCTCTTCAATGCAAATTAAATGTAAGATTGTGAATGGGGGGAGGGGGCGGGAGAAGGGGGGTATCATGAATTTGTAAATAAAGAAAGTGGCTAACCCTAGCAATATAGTCTATTCGTTTTATTTCCCCAAGTTTTTTCCTCTTGTTTAGTACATGGAGATAGCAGTGCGCAGACCACTTTAAACATCGTATGTGAATTTAGTAATCTGATATTTTAGCAATATAATATGTTGCAGAAAGATGTGAAGCCCAGTTCTACAAAACTCCATGTTTTAAATAGTTTGGAAATGGGTTGGATCACTCAAAAATTGACAGAAACAAACACTTTTTGTGCAGTGAGGGAGAATAGTCTGCTGTTTAAAGCAGGCCTCCGGTGTAAAAATAAAACCAGCACTATCCGCAAGGCCAACAGAAGTTATAACCGAGTAGCAGGAAAAAAAATGGCTAAAAACTGAACGCTTGTGCCACAAAGGCCTCAATTCACTAAGATCATGCTGGAGATAAGGCAAGAGAAACACTTGCCACAGCACAGTAAGAGTAGTTATTTGAACACGCAGTTAATTAACAGACTCTTTAACTTTAGAATTCTGTAGTTATTTAAAGGATTGAAGTTAACTTTAGGTTTGCCTGAGGTAAAATGTTTCCTGAATACTACATGCCTTATCACCATGGTGATAACTCTAGAAATGTTATTAAAGACAGGAGATAAGCTTCGTGAATTGAGGCCATTATCCAGGTTTTGTTGGTTAACCACGCCCCCATTTCTTAAAAACTGCCATGGCAGTTTTCTGCCTAAGAGATTGTGGGTTGAAGGTGCATCATAGCCTGGCCTGATTGATACTCTGCTTCTGTTTGTGCCACTGAGCCAGCCTATCACAGAGAGGAGAGGTGAAGAGAAAAGCACAGAAGTGCCAGACACAATGGCCTCAATTCACTAAGCTTATCTCCTGTTTTTAATAACTCTTCTAGAGTTGTTACCATGGTGATAAGGCATGTAGTATTCAGGAAACATTTTACCTCAGGCAAACCTAAAGTTCACTCTTCTGTCCTTTAAGTTAACTCTTCAATCCTTAAAATAACTCCAGAGTTAAAGACAGGCTGTTTATTAACTGCATGTGAAAATAACTACAGAGGAGGTAACTTAACTACAGAGGAGGTAACTTAACTACAGAGGAGGTAACTTAACTACAGAGGAGGTAACTTAAGGAATGAAGAGATAAGATAACTCTCTCTTATGTGGAGGTAAGTTTTCTCTTGCCTTATTATCTCCAGCATGATCTTAGTGAATTGAGGCCAATATACTGCATTCCCCCGCTGCCACAATTCTTATCTGCTGCTCAATGAAGTAGTCAGCAATTGCTGCATTGGGCAATATAAAGAGAGCTGGAACAGTTATGCTTATTGATTTATAAAGCGCCAACATATTCTGTGGGGATGTACAAAGTAAGAAATAAACATGGGGCACATAATTATACAGATAATGATATACACCAATATACAAAATACAGAATTGGTAATTACAGTGGAAAAAGTAAAATAAAATGTATAACAAATTTCATGACATATATGACAAATTTAATGACACAAAAGGATGATAGAGCCCTGTTAGGGCCGTTTCCACTCGCAAGAGCAATCACGCAAGCTGCTTTTTACACTAGCTGTGATTGCACTGTATACCTGTCGGGAACGGAGCTCGGTCGTGGCGAGAATCCCACAAGCCGGCAATTGTGTGTGGTGAAAAAATAGCACGCACTAGTCAGAAATGAGCACCGCGATTTACATGTAAACCATGGTGCTCTTGCGTTCGGCAAAATGGCTGCATCTGAGCACGGCAAGCACACCGATGCAACTACAGGGGGGGAGGCATCTGTCCACAGCCTATGCCAAGCACTAGCAAGCACCCGACCGGTGGATAAGAGCAGCTGACAGCCTGCCTGTGGAAAAGAGGCCTCAAAATGTCATTAAAGTGAACCAGAGTTGAGAGTGATATGGGGTCTGCCATATTTATTTCCTTTTAAACAATACCCATTGCCTGGCAGCCCTGCTGATATATTTGGCTGCAGTGGTGTCTGAATAACACCAGAAAACAAGCATGCAGCTAATCTTGCCAATTCTGACAATATTATTAGAAACACCTGATTTGCTGCATGCTTTTTCAGGGCCTATGGCGAAAAATATTAGATGCATAGAATCAGCAGGACAGCCAGGCAACTGGTATTCCTTAAAAGGAAATGACTATGGTAGCTTCCATATCACTCTCACCTCGGTTTCACTTTAAATTCACAGTAATGGTTCTTTAACAAACACTAGTCAGCGTGTGATCGCATTATCAACTGAGACTTTACGAAGCTGCTTAACCTACCATTTTGGCCTCCGAGAAGAATAGAAACTTTAGTATTGGAATATTATTGTAAGCAATGTTTGGTAACTACTCAACACAGATTAATCTGTACTTTGTGTGCCCTTCTGCATTCAAGAAAAATAACTGTTGTTGCTGTGGCAGTGAAATGAATATCGGCCTATTGTTGGGTGTTTTCATGCTGGTGCCAGTTCTTTGTAGTTTAGAACCTGCTGCTGATGCAAGTCCAGAGATTATTTGTTCAGAGTTTATGTGTATTGTTTTGCTGTGGAGCTTGTCGCTGCCTGCAGACCCAGCGAGTCTACTCCAGGCAGCTGAGCAGGCGGGAGGAGACGTGGATTTATGGAATGGCTTCTAGGTTTTTGCAAGGCGGGAGAGCTTGTCTAGACACGCTTACCTGGCAAGCTGGGTACGCTATTCAATCTATTCTGAAAACCATTTGTGAAAGGCAACATGTTATTTAAGGAGAAGCAGCTTTTGCTGCAGTTCAGAAGAGTAACCATGTGCTATAAACAGTGCTTAACAGTCACCACCAAAGGTTAAATCCTGAACCGCTTTTCAGTAATCAGATTTCATGTGTGTCGAAACGCATTCGCGGCTGCCACTAAAGAGGTAACGAGGCCAACTGTGACCAGGACTATCAAAGTCTGTCTTTGAAATTAATCAATTTCTTAGGCCAAGTTAAAGCCTGTTTTACACCTGTTTTTTTGTTCCTGCCGCATCGCACTGCAAAAAATGCAGTCAAGTGACCATGCGGCAGAGTGCCCCCAACAGGGACATAGGCATGCCCCCTCCTCCCCCCCGTTCTGGGAAGTACTGCCTGCTGGGCAGGAAGTGTGTCACTGGGATTACCGTTGGTCTGTGCGTGGCAGCGCACCCAATCCTTTACACTTATAATAATAATGATCCGAACATTTGTATATCGCTTTTCTCCTGTTGGACTCAAAGCGCTCAAGAGCTGCAGCCACTGGGACACGCTCAAAAGGCCACCCAGCAGTGTTAGGGAGTCTTGCCTTGAACTCCTTACTGAATAGGTACTGACCCTAGCCAGGATTCGAACCCTGGTCTCCCATGTCAAAGGCAGTGCCTTTAACCAGTACACTATCCAGCCACTTACTACAACATCCATAGACTTCCATTATCCCAAGCTCTGTGTGTTAAGCGCGGTGCTTGAGGTAACGAGCTGCAGCCCTTGCGTCAGATCAGATGCTTCTGGCACACCGCAAATTACCGCATTAGGTGTGAAAGTCTCTAAAGACTTTCATTGCTTTTGAGGCCTCTTAGGGTAACGCAATGCAGGTATAAATGGGGCCTCAAAGTGGGATGTTGCGTTGTGTTTCCTGCACAACAGCAATGCAACAGAACACACCAGTTGTACTACACTTTACGGCCACGTTGGGTCACAGAGTGAAGCATACAGTCAATGAAAAGAATGCATCACTGTACCTGTTAGCACACGCATTTTGTGGTAACACACAGCATGCAGTGTGTCATTACCATACCGTACGTAGTTGTACTGCAATGCACCTGCTGCATGGTGAACATCGCTATAGGTGGTGCATTGCTGTGCGACAAAGTGGCTGTTAAGCTGAACCATAACCCACCACTGAGAAGACACCTTACAGTTTTTAAAGTAGCCTTGTTGCATGAAATCCGGAGACCTCAAAGATAGAAAACAAACAAGAAAAGCAGGAGCCCTGGAGGGATGTAGTTTTGGGGAGTAATGCTGGGTACACACAATGAGATTTTCTGGTAGATTATTTCCAACATGTCCGATCTGATTTCCAATCATTTGCCGATCAATTTCCAGTAGAAGTGAAAGGAAATCGATCGGAAATCAGATCAAACCTGTTGGAAATAATCGATCTGACAGGAAATCTGCCAGAAAATCTCATAGTGTGTACCCAGCATAAGGGCTGGTGCACACCAAGAGTGCTTCTGAGTGCTTTTGAAAACCGCTTGGCTAATGTATTTGGGATCAATCACGCCAGAGCGATGTAATTTTCTCCCAAATGCGGGTCCTGCAGCATTTCTGCACTTTTCTGAAGCGATTCAGATTCAATGTTAAGTATAGGAAAGTGGAAAATCGCTCTGAAAAGTGCTAGAATAGAGCAATTTTCCAAACGTTTTTGTTACAGAAGCTGTTCAGTTCCAGCTCTACTGTAACAAAAAAAATAAAGACGCTACACCAACAAAACGCTCCAAAAATCGCTAGGCATGATTAGAATATCGCTAGGCAAATGCCTAGAATCGCTCTGAAAAAATCACTCAAAAAGCACTGAGCGTTTACGGTTACGCTAGCGCTTTTTGGTGTGCATTGGCCCTAAGACGACTTTAATTGGAATAACACCTAGAATGTATACACTTATCCAATTTCCATTGACCAATAGCCAATGTTACCATTTCTAGGTTGTGTGAGTATTCTATGTTGAATACTATGAACATGCTGTTCATAGTATTCAAAATAGTATATTTATGAATGTGCCACCAGGAAATTTGGGCGCAGGGTAAAGCCAGTATACGGCTTACCCTGCTCCTGCACAAGTCCCGGCGCTATTAACGATTCCCCCTCCAGGCAGCCATGGATAGTGGGGAATTACAGGATTTTAAAATTAATTTGAGCTCAGTCTTTTGACGGCGCCAAAGTTACTCACTGAGTGCAGTTATAGCCGTAATTCTTATTATGGCCTATGGTGGCCCAGGCTGCAACCAATTCGCCTGTGTTTTATTAACAGTGCTTGTTCAAAATCTGTTGGCTATCATATGATATGGAGGTGATAATACTGGCCATTGATTGGCAAAGCAAAATTGGATGTGTGTATGCACCCTTTCACTTGGTGGTTGCTTAATTGCAATTGGGTCACATTGCCTGTGGGGAAACCTGTCGGCCACTCTGTTTTCCATGTGGTTGCTACTCCAATATGCAGGATAAGGGAGGGCAAACATTACCTCCCATACATGAAATGCAGGAAACGTGAAATACTGCAAACAGTACCTCTGACACGTATGAAATGCACATACATTACCCCACATATATGAAATACAGCAAATGTTACCTCAGACATGAATGCATCAAATATTCCCTCCACTGTGTGCTGGTGGGGTGGGTGGGATGGATGGAACCGCTGAGTGGGGTGGGAGGGTGACACTGGGTGCTGCTTGGAAGGTGACATTGGGCGGGAAGTGGGTGACACTGGGTGGGAGGAGAGCGGGGGCAACACTGATGCGGGGATGATGGCCAACTTTATTCCTCCCTCCCTCTCCATGGGCACCCCTCCTGTGTCCCAAGATATAGAGTACTGTCGCAGTGGGTGTGGTTTGTATCCCTCACCTCCTCCACACATCTCTGCAGCCAACTCCTCTACTTCTGGTTTTGCATGACAGGAAGTAGAAAGAATCCCCAGATTACTCAGCTCATCTCTGCTGCGGCCAGATGTCACCCCTCCCATCCCGCTCTCCCCTTACAATGCCACTGTATGCAACTCTGCATATCATTTAAAAAAATAAATAAATACAAACTGCACTACTTTCCCACACAACGCATGCGTTTTTGAATTGAAATCAATAACGACTGTAAAAATGCAATTGTAACACAAAATATTATGCCTCAAAACGCTTAGGGGGAATTTTCTGTGATACCCAGAGATGCAAGTGTGATCCCTCCCTAAGAAACACTCGAAAGAGGTCTATGGATGAGCTAGAAACATTTTCAGGACAAGTGAAACTGTCCCCGCTTATGTCTGAGAAGGGACAGCGGCAGAGAGAGTTTCGTCTCACCTGGATGTCTGCATCTTTTTGCGTTCCCCGCGAAGTTAAGTCCCTCTGTCGCGTTCCCCCTTCCCAGACAAGAGTGGGTACAGTTTTGCATTGCCTTTTCTCAAATAGATCATCAAGGGGAGGTCTGCATGACTGACATTGTGGTAAAACCCCTCCCACAGTCTGATGTCATGACCGTATCTCCCTCTGTGCATAGAACTCTCAGTAAAAAAACATTCTGTACAGGTCACCTGGCAGAATTAAAGATGTCACCACCAGTAATACATTTCAGAATGTTAATCAGGGAGAAGAAAGATTTTACAATGGGCAAACTGACTAATTATACAAATTAATACTGTAAACAATAAGCAATTGTATTCATTAAGCTATTTTCACTACAGTTCCTACTAAAAAGTAGGTAAAAAAATAAAACTAATTTCTTGCTTGGTGGTAGCTATAAATGTTCATAAGGTTTGAAAATATGACCTTGGAGAAAACTCAGGAGAAAAGTGAGGGCTGGTTCACACTTGAGCGCTTTTCAGATCGCTGGCGACCAGCAAAGCGCTACTGCTAATGTAGCCTTATGGGACCACTCTCACTGCAGCGTTAGCAGCATTTGAACGGAAATCAAAACACAAATCGCAGCAAAATTGTGATAAGTTCCAAGTGTGAACCGGCCTAGAATAGGATATGGGCCTTTGTCTCTCTGCTATGTAGTAGTGATGGGCTGGGCAATATACTGGAGCAGCTGGATGACATGAAACATATGGTGACACGATGTGCCGTGTTCTGAGTTGTATTTGGCACGGTCACACAGAGCTCTGGCTACAGCTGAGCTTCTGGCCTTGTGGTCAATAACATGCCGGTACATATCTAACTACAACATAACTGGAGCTGTACTCCTCTTCTGAATCTCCTCCTCTCCCTGTAGGCATTGTAGTATTCTGGACACTGGGAGATATTCTCTCACTCAAATATGCCCCCCCCCCCTTCATAGTAGTCAAGGTCTGGGTGTCCAGGGGGTCAGGACTTTGGTGGGTGTGCACAGGGTAGGTAGGTGGGATCTAGCTCCTATGCACCTCCTCCAGCATCATTATGCGTTTCGCCATTACCACGTCTTCGTCAGATGACGCTAGGGCCCTAACCACGCCTTTCTCAGTTCTACGTTTTTTTTTTAAAGTACAGTCAAATTGAATACAGTACATAGAATCACAATAAAAACAAAATAAAACTATAAATGGTGATTTAACGATGAATCCTAAATCCTAGGCATCACAACAATAATCTGTATAGGTATATACATGCCGTTGTGTACTACTTAAAACGTACATCGCTGCAAGAACAGTATAGTCCAATCACATGCTAGACTGACCGATTTAAATAAGAGCCATATCTAATAAGCTGACAACCTAATGCACTTGTACAATGCATATCAAGGAGATTCGCAACCTGGTGCCCTTATGTAGGATGTTTTTAGCTGGTTTTGGCTCTGCCCACTTTTTCTAACCGTAACACACATTTACTCAATGACCTAGTTTGTGAGCTTTGCAGTCTTTGGCATCAGTAATTTGCATTGAAAGGAAACAAATCTGATTAGCCGTTTGTGGCTCCACTCCCTTTTCTGAATTTGAACCCCAGTCACCCAAAGACCAACTGTACCAGGTTTGAGGCTTGTGCCATTAACAGTGCAAGAATGGCAGCAATGAAATATTCTCCTTGAAAATCAATAGGTGAATTTTGATTGGTTCTTGTAGGCTCCACCCACTTTTCTGAATATTAATCCCAGTCACCCAGTGACCAACTGTGCAAATTTTCCCAGTGAAATGTGTATTTGTCTCCACCCACTTTTTGGTTATGGGGATAAAAAGTATCCTATATGGTATTTCAGGTCAGGTACTGTGTGTGCCAAATTTCATTCAAATCCGTTCAGCCATTGTTGCGTGATTAAGTAACAAACATTCAAACTTTTGCATTTATAATACTCGTAAGATTTATACTGTATAGATAAACATAAATAAAAAGATGTACTGACATAAGGGCTAACTATATTTTGTGGCAGATGCCAAATGTATCATACCCTGTTTCCACTGTATGTCCAAAGTTGTATACACTTGCAATAAGAGATGCACTAAAGTTAAAACTTACTACAGTATTGACGTGGGGGCCAGGGCCGGTTCTAGACTTTTTGCTGCCTGAGGCAAACTTGTGAGGATGCCCCCCTCCCCCCCCCCCCCCCCCACCAATTTAAAATCGCACAACACCTGACAATTTACTCTGCTTCATTTAATGTTCTCATGTGACATGGTGCAGATCAACACAATAGCACACTGGCTGGTCTGTGACAAACTAACTGCTCTCCCTCAGCCACTCCATTCCTCCTCAGTCAGGACAGCAGTGCCACCTCCTCCCTTCTGCTGTGCAAGTCAAATGAAACACTGCTGCTCTCCTGCCTTCCCCTCCTCACTCACGGTCAGACTCCTCACACAGCACTACAAGCTGCTTTTCCCCAATGATGACCTCTTCATCTTGCCCCCCTCTTGCTTCTCCTCCTACTCTGTATGCTCTTAGTGTAAACACAGTACAAACATGCTGCCCCTGTAATCTCTGCACCTGATGGAAATGTTTCACCTTGCTTCATGTTAGAACCAGCCCTGGTGGGGGCATAGGAACTTGTATAGTGAGTTGAAGCACCATCTCAGTTACCTATCATTCTGCTATTTAAATAATACTTAAATGTGCCGAAACGCAAAATGATACTGGAGGAACGCAGAAGCAAGGACCCACCCACCCTGTGCATGCCTGAAGTTCCGCTCACCTGGACACCGTTGCCGCTAGCCCAGGCATGGACAAACTTGGCCCTCCAGTTAAGGAACTACAAGTCCCACAATGCATTGCAGGAGTCTTACAGCCACAGTCATGACTCATAAAGGCAGATGCATTGTGGGACTTGTAGTTCCTTAGCAGCTGGAGGGCTAAGTTTGCCCATGCCTGTGCTAGCCACTGCACTGGGGAGAACTGGGCATCAACGGGAGGGGGATTCTGCCTCTGAAGACCCGGATAAGAGCATTTTATTTTTATCTTGTAAGTGATCTACTTTTAGTAGATCATTAAAATTGGATGAATGCACTATAGAGCGCTCTTGTTTTCATCCAGATTGCATTGTATAGCCTAAGTATTGGAGCTGCTCAACAGTTACATTGAACTGAAGACTGATCCATTGACTGGTCTAGTTTTATCTGAGCGCATGATTGAATTGGTATTAAGCGTGCTTGTTGTAAATTTACTGTTGTTCCTTTAACACAAATTACAAACAAATCAGGGAATGCAATAATGTGCTATAGGAGTAGATACATAGCCAGCTACTTTCTACTTTTTAATCTGTCATCTGACAAAATGTGATGTTATGCACAGAAGTAATAAGGTGCTTTCTGGGCTTCATTTTTAGTATAATAATTATAACAATGCATTTATATCGTGCTGATATTTTCACTGCAATTCACAGAATTCATTGAAATATTTTAGTCTCCGATTGTTCCCTAGAGGCCAAGTAACCCTTTCCATATTACGGGGATAATATGAGTAAATGCCAATTAACCTACCATCACCTAGGTCATATTGCGCTGTAGTGATGGTAGTGTTGAAACACTGGTAATTATTGGTAGTTGTATATTGCATGCATAGACCTACCATTAGAACTCATTTAAAATGAATGCATACTGGCTTAAACAAACAAACAAACAAACAAAAAAAGTGTTTTGTGCAATCTGCCAGAATTCCATTATGGTCTGATCTGGAAGCAATGGGAAAGTTGCTAACCATTTACAGAACAATAGGGGGTGCAGAGGTTATGACTGCATGAGGGCAACTAGACCAAAGGGCCCACCTAGGGCTGTCCTTTAGCTGCTATATTAGCTCACCATTGGTGCTATAGTGGTAATGATCACTTTTACATTACTTATAGACATAGGGTGCATTACTCGATTTTTGGCAGGGATATTCAGCCGATTCGATCATAATGATCAAATCTGGCAGATATTGATTCCGCGATCTATGGTTGCAATCAGTTTCCAGACAAAATTGGTCCAAAGGATTAATTGGGCATGCTGGAAAATCTTGGTCTTGATCAGGTACATGGCGGTAATGGCGTTCAATTTCCCGATGACCAACGGACCCCCTTGCCCCCAAGTGTATATATACCCGAGTGGTGAGTGTTGCAGGCTCACCTGTCCCATTGGCGCCACCCCCGGCTTCCTTCTGCGTCCGGCATCAATGTGAGTACCGACATCAGTCTAATGTTTTGACCGAGCAAACTGGAAGATCTCAACATGATTGATCGTGTGCGCAGCAGTAACAGCATGCAATATTGTGACAGGTAAATGCGACAGCCGACCAGCCACTGCCTTCCCAAATGTAAAAGTGCCCCCAAATGTAAATCTCTTCTGTCCAGCTGCACAGACTTCCAGACTCCTGCGTTGTCTTCCGTGAGCACCTCCGTCACATCGAGCGCCACAGCATAGAGGCGCGAATACCAGGGCTGTGTAGTCGGTACAAAAATCATCTGACTCCAATTCCGAGTTTATGAAACCACTGACTACTCGACTCCTACTCCAGGTACCAAAAATTGCTCTGACTCCGACTCCTCAACTCCAACTGAGTGTGTACAGAAATGATCCCACTCCAACTCCTCAGTTTGTGGAACCAATAGACTCCATGCATCCAAAAATTGCTCCACAGCTCTGGCGAATACCCGGGGCTGGGACAAGGTCTTCCAGCACCCAGGGCTGAGACACCAAAGTGCGCCCTCCTATCACTCGCACCCCAGCCCTCACACACTGATTGCTATTAAACTAAGAGGCGCCACAGTGTCCCCAACCCCCCACCACCTTCATCTCCAGTTATCTGGATTGCAGTCACTGCTATGTATCCCCTTTTCTTATTTCTCTCTATGCTTAAAACACAATAGGGGAATAGTAGCTGAGTGAGTTGCGTGTCCCCTCCTACACTGCACCCTGAGGCTGGAGCCTCTCTCGCCTCTGCCCGGCCCTGCGAATACCACGTGGCACAAATGACATTGTACACGTACCTGGCGGCTCTCAGAGGACAGCAGATGAAACCGGGAGTTCTGGCAGCTGGAAAGGTGAGACTTACAATGCGCGGGCACTAGTAAAGGAAAGCGGACATTTACATATGTGGAGACCCTGCTGGGGATCCACCGCATTTTCCAGTCATTGTGATATCCCATACTGTTATTGCCGTGCACCCAATTGACCACATCAGAGGTTTTCTAGCTTGTTCGATTGATAAGTTCAACTGATTTTGGCAGAAATTAGTCAAATTGTTGATCGAGCATGCTTGTTACGGCACCAATTTTCATCAGATTCGATAAAATGGTTGAATCGGATGGTCGATTAGGCTGCAAAAATCACGAAATGTATGGGCACCTTAAAGCTTAATACTCTCCACCCGATGGATTAAGATGGCCCAGTGACGTCCCTCTGACGACCAGCATTCCATGATCCTCCTCCTGGCTGGCGGGTAAGCGCGACATGACAAGAACGGTAAATCAAGCGATCATGGTACTTTGCAAAAAGTCATTGTGGATCTTACAGATCAGATGTGATGGTCGCTATCGCCGCACGCCACTAAACGTCATTGGTGTGATCGTACATTCATACTCACATGTACAAGATCGTGGCAACGTTCACTTGTGCCGCTTGAGGACCGTAGGCTTACACCCCCCTAGTGACCAGGCAATTTTTTACAATTTAGTGCTCTGCAGCTTTAAAAGCTTGGTGCTGGGCCATAACACTGAGCACACAAGTGAATCCCCCCCCCTTTTCTGCCCACCAACAGAGAATTCTGTTGGTGGTCTCTGATTGCTGCTGCAGTGTTTATTTTTTTCGTTTGTTTTTATAAATTCATCTTTTTTTGTTTTTTTTTGGTTCCCCCCCCTCCCCCACCAGCCAAACCCAGCGATCCTCACTCATAGGCATCAGCCTATGAGAAGGGAATCGCTCTGTGAGCCTCTCTAGGGGACAGCCGAGTGACACGGCTGTCCCCAGTACAGCACTGCCGTAGATCGCAGTGCTGTACAATGTAAATAGACTGTCTTCTAGTGGCAATCGCCGCTGGTAGACTGATGACAGAACCAGGACTTGACGCCAGTCCTGGGGCTGTCACCTTCCCAACGCCTATCGGTGTTAGGTGGGCAGGAAGGGGTAATATAAAATATATATATAAAAAAATAAATAAAAAAATAAAATAAAAATCACCAGTTGTTGGAAAAATCATCGGGAAATTTGCATAGTGGGTACAAACTTTTACAAATGAAAAGTAGAGGACGGCAGTTATCTGCATAGGGGGAACAGAAATGGCTTTAAGAACAAAGAGCAAGGAACAGGCGCTGGAAATTCGGTAAATGAACCGTTTCTTCCTTTTTTACTTAATTGTCTAGCGCTGGCTGATCTGTAAGTGCCTGAGCTGGAGCCAGGTGGCAACACTACAAACCCCACTGGGCAAAGCATAGTTCCCACATCCCAGCATTAGCAATTCTATCACACTTTCAATGACTTGTTGTCTCTTCCTGTTGTATCCCCCCCAGACTCGATAAAACTGCCAAGGCAAAGGAAACGGATGGATCTTTGTCCTGGAGCCAGTTGCTATTTGGTCTACAGGTTCTGCACTGTGATGCATTGGGTTGCATGAATACCAAACAGGGAGACACAGTTGGGCATTTGTTACATTAATGCTCGTATTCTCCAGGTGTGTAAGAAAGAAAGAAAGAGAGAGTGAGAGAGAGAGGTAATTAGTAAGATAGACGGTCTGTCTTAAGAATGCTGGGTATGCATTTTTATTTTCTTATATTACATTACAAGTACAGATCATCCTTGGGAAAATATTACTCCTGGCACTCTGCCCAGTCACTACCTGCATGTGCTTGCTGCTATCAATCTGATGAGGGCCAGACAAGGAGGGGAGAACCTGGCTTAACCCCATTCCCTGTTTAGAGCTGAATAGATGAAACGGGTTGCAACACGGAATCCTAGCGAATGTTTTGTATCCCGCCAGGAATGTATATGTGATAGGGATGTTAGATCAGAGCTACTATGTTATTTCAGGTGTGTCTCAATACATCAGATGACAGTGATTATCATCTGTAAGGAATGCTAATAGCAAATGCAACTATTAGGTCATATCCATGCTGGAGACTGGTGTTCTGCGGTAAGTGGTGGGCTAAGGGTTTTGTTATTCACTTTATGCAAGTGTATATTTCTATACAGTGCTATCTAAAAAGCTTAGTGAAGGCCAGCCTTATGCTATGTACACAGGGCCGGTTCTATCTACAATGGGCCACAGGCCTGGATTTACATCACAGGAGCCTATAGGCACAGATGTCCTGGCACCCTAGACCTCGCCATCCATGAACCAACAAACCCCCACCGAGCTGCACCGCAAGTGTGCTGGCTGTCCCAGCTGTCACTTCTCCCTTACTTCCCTTGCCTGTCATAAGTAGCTACAGGTGCCCGTTAGTATTAGTCCGTTAGTATTAGTAGCCAGAAATACCCTCAAGATTAAGTAGCTAGAGGTGCCATAAAGTATTAGGTAGCTAAAGGAACCTCAGTATTAAGTAGCTAGAGGTTTTCCCGACTGAAGGGAGATCTCATTAGTGGAATGCCAAGACCGGGTGAGTAACCTCTCATTTACGCTGTGCTTGGAACTCTGCATAGGGAAGGAGGGAGGGAGGCACTCAGAGGGGAGTGAGCCACTTTTCCATCACCAGGCGCCTGTAGGCACATGCCTACAGTGCCTTATGGTAAATCCAGCCCTGATGGGCCCCGGGGTAAAAGTTACCTGGAGGCCCCCCCTATCACATCCCCTCCCCCTAGTATAGTAGTCAGATGTGCCCCTAATGCCCCTCCCCCTGCAGCATAACAGAGGCACTTGTGAAAGGCAGACACCTCCTCCGAGTTCCGGGTGCTGGAAGTCCCGTCTGTCTTCTCTGTACTGTTGCTGCTCTGCACTTCCCACTCCTCACAACAGGCACTAGAGCCCAAATGGAGAAGCAGGAAGTGCAGAGACAGACGGACCCACAACACCTGGAACTCGGAGAAGGTGAGTATTTGTCACCACTGCCTCCATAATGCTGTGAGGGAGATAATTTAGTGATGTGGTAGCAGACACTTGGGGCCCCTATGGATGCTGGGGCCCTGGGGCAATTTCCCCCTTTGCCCATATGGTAGCACTGGCAATGTATGTACACATCAAGTGCACACTGGGATTAGGACTCGATTTCTTGGGGTGACCTTTGGGGCTTAGTTCTCTATAGACATGTTGGTAGCCTACAGGTTAGCGATGTGTCTGCGGAGCAGGAAAAAAAGGGCACATGCAGCAAGTGGAATAAATGGGCACCAATACAAAATATTGACCTAAATAGATGCCAAGAATATCGGGATTTGGGCGCCTGCTATGTATCGGGCATCACGGGTGTCCAAAGCCCGATATTTTGTATCACCGCCTATTTACTTCACTCGCTGCATGCGCTGAGGAGAAGGATGCGCTGGATGGAGAAGGATGGGAGCTCTATTGGGGTGCAGGGTGGGCACAAGGCAGGGGGGGGGGGGGTCGGGGCAGGTGGCACAGGCTGCACCTAGCTGCTGGGCACAGGAGGGCTGCACCTACCTTCTGCAAGGTGGTTTGCCTCCTTCCGCTGCTGCAGCTGAGGCTTCTTTAACCACTTCACCACTGAGGGGTTTTACCCCTTGACCACCAGAGCAATTTTCACCTTTCAGCGCTCCTTCCATTCATTCGTCTATAACTTTATCATTACTTATCACAATGAAATGAACTATATCTTGTTTTTTTGCCACCAGTTAGGCTTTCTTTAGGTGGGACATTATGCCAAGAATTATTTTATTCTAAATGTGTTTTAATGGGAAAATAGGAAAAATGTGGAAACATTTTTTTTAGTTTTCTGCCATTATAGTTTTTAAATAATGCAGGCTACTGTAATTAAAACCCATGAAATGTATTTGCCCATTTGTCCCGGTTATAAAACCATTTAAATTATGTCCCTATCACAATGTTTGGTGCCAATATTTTATTTGGAAATAAAGGTGCATTTTTTCCAGTTTTGCATCCATCCCTAATTACTAGCCCGTAATTTATAAAGTAACAGTGTTATACCCTCTTGACATAAATATTTAAAAAGTTCAGTCCCTAAGGTAACTATTTATGTGTTTTTTTTTATTGAATTTTTTTTTTACTTACAAAAATAAGATAAAAATTGGGGAGTGTGGGAGGTAATGAGTTAATTTATTATGGAAAACGAATGTATTTGTACATTGTGATAAAGTTCATTATTTTTCTGGAATGTACTGCTAAACATTAGACTTTCATATATTCAAATACACACAACTGAAGTAGTTCAAGCCTTTTATTGTTTTAATATTGATGATTTTGGCATACAGCTCATGAAAACCCAAAATTCCTATCTCAAAAAATTAGCATATTTCATCCGACCAATAAAAGAAAAAAGTGTTTTTAAAACAAAAAAAGGTCAACCTTCAAATAATTATGTTCAGTTATGTACTCAATACTTTGTCGGGAATCCTTTTGCAGAAATTACTGCTTCAATGTGGTGTGGCATGGAGGCAATCAGCCTGTGGCACTGCACAGGTGTTATGGAGGCCCAGGATGCTTCGATAGCGACCTTAAGCTCATCCAGAGTGTTGGGTCTTGCGTCTCTCAATTTTCTCTTCACAATATCCCTCAGATTCTCTATGGGGTTCAGGTCGGGAGAGTTGGCAGGCCAATTGAGCACAGTAATACCATGGTCAGTAGACCATTTACCAGTGGTTTTGGCACTGTGAGCAGGTGCCAGGTCGTGCTGAAAAATGAAATCTTTATCTCCATAGTGGCGGGAGCGCGGACAGCGGCGGTAGCGCGGAAGGTACGGATTTCTCCGTCCCTTGGTTTTTTAAGGGGGGGGGGGGGAGGGACAGAGAAATTCGTACCGCGGGGGGTAAAGTGGTTAAAATGAACCCAAGGTGAGAGTGATATGGACGCTGCATATTTATGTCCTTTTAAATAATACCTGTTACCTGACAGCCCTGCAGATCTATTTGGCTGGAGTAGTGTCTGAATTACACCAGAAACCAACCATGCAGCTCATCTTGTCAGTTCTAAAAAAGTCAGAAACACCGGATCTGCTGCATGCCTATTCAGGGTCTATTGCTAAAAGTATTAGATGCAGAGGATGATCGGGACAGCCAGGCAACTGGTATTGCTTAAAAGGAAATAAATATGGCAGCCTCTATATCACTCTCACCTTGGGTTCACTTTAACTCCAAGATGTATACTATTGTTTTCAGCAAGCTTCCTATACAAAATAAAATAAATAACAGCTGCAGGCTGAAATTGAGAAATTACATTACAAAATGGCTTATGCAGTGATACATTATATCGATTTTTGCATTTAAGTGGAGGAACATAGACACGTAAGCCTTGTGCCCATGCTAAATGGGTCTCTTCAGAGCTTGTTGGTCGGGCTGTCTTTGCCCAGAATCTAGTGTGGGTGTACAGTGACCCCCAGTTGTACTCCCTGCATCGTTGAGATGACAGCTTGGCAGATCATGTCGGCCATGACACTTTTGTGGTACTTCTCACTGTGCCACTCCGTTGGGCACTGAACCATCATCTCTCCTCCCCCCTCTATAGTGCGTCACTCGCAGGGCTGTTTCTTGGGCAGTGTGGGCAGGGCAACCGTCCTGGGCGCAGACCGGCAAGTAGAAGAAGGGGGTGCAGGCAGGAGGACATAACCGCTAGGGAGCTGGTGATGCGCGGTGCAGCCAAATGGAAGAAGAAAGAAGAAGATTATCAGCGCGATCACCTTCCTTGACTTCTCCTGGGCTGCCTGCGTCAGACGTCAAGTCATCATCACGTCACCACCGTGTGATGACACCTGATGTCCGATAGCGGTACTGCAGTCTGTCAGTGCGCATGGAGGAGTCAGCTTTACAGGCTCTCTCCGCCTGTGTGTTTTCCTGGTCCCTGCTTTCCCCTGGATGAGCGGCTGGTCACTGGTAAGTAGGCAGATCTACTTGTGACCTGTGGCTGTTTGACTGTCCCTAAAGAGCAAAGGTGGCCACACACACCATACCATTTTTTAAAGATCTGTTCAATTTAAGAATTGCAATCATTTTTTCTGGCTTATTGTAACATTTCAAAAATATGACCAATGTACCACAAACATATGTTCAATTTTTCCCCAATCATGATAAAAATGATTTGAAACTGAGAAAATTGCTAGGGTGTGTATATTAATAAATTGACAAACACACCATATAATCTTTAGAAAAATTGAAGAAAAATCTCCAGCATTCCGGATCGATAAAAATCGGAAAAGAAACAAAAACGGGAAATCCGATCGGATTTTTCAGTCTAATAAAAAAAATACAAAAAATAAAAATGGGGAGATTTGATCATATTTATCGAATTGCCGTGCAATTGGATCATTTTATTGTAGTGTGTGTGGCCACCTTAAGGGTTTGCAAGTCCACGGGGGTGGGTGGGAAGGGTGCACAATTTTTACACCCTCGCCCTGGGTGCTATAAAGGAACTGCCCTGGTCACTAGCATTCAGTCCCGATTCGTGCAGGTGACAGTTCCCATGCATTTGTAGACTAAACACTTTAAAGAGGAACCTTAGTGGAAATGAAAAAAAAGCAATACTTTGCAATATGAGAAGTTAAAAAATTGAAGAAAGATCAAGAAATGATTGATAATTGCCATATAATTTGTTCATGTTGTTTGATCCACAATGAACCTGCACGCCTTTCTCTTTACTACTGGCAGACAAGAAAACAAACTAGACAGCACCAACTGCTATTATTTATAACCACACCCATCAACATTGAAATATGTTAAAAGGTTTTTTTTTTTTTAATAGATATACATATGTACAGAGGAAGATACTTGTTGCTTGGCAGCTGGAAACAGCTGTTATCTCCCACAATGCAACAAAGTTCAGACAGGAAACTGTCAGGGACCTCCTGACATCACACTGTGGGAGGGGTTTCACCACAATATCAACCATATAGACACTCCCCCCCCCCCCCTTCCCGATGATCGTTTTGAGAAAATGTAAAGATTTCTCATGGGAAAGGCAGTATCAGCTACTACTGATTGGGATAGAGTTCAATCCTTGTTTACAGATTCTCCTGAGGTGAGGGGGAAATAAACAAACCTGAGATTTAGTTACATGGTACTTCTTACAGTCCCCCGCAACTTACTCTCTGTGTTTCCAAACCATTCCCGTAGGTCTCTGCCCCAGAAATATCTGCTAGTCACGGCCACTGTGAATAAGCCCCAGGTAAGTACATGTTGACCCTTTCTTCCCTCGCCTCACGTTTTCTTTACGTGACCTTCTTCTTGATTTAATTGGTAAAATGGTCTGTGACTGCCTTTACTCTAATTATTTACTTTTATTGTGCCGGCATTTATAGTACATATAGTACATAGTCAAGCAGTCAGGAGAGGAGTGCCGACTTTGCCAAAAATAGGTCCAGATACAATCTTGCTGCGGTTTGTGTGACCTCGTCACTGCTGGAGTACCGATAAACCACTAAATCCCAATTCAAACCTGTCCTTATAAGGGGAAACATTGTCCATTGTTTGCACATGGCCCTACAGCTTTCATATTTAATTCTAGTTAAAGTATCTATCTCAGCGAGTTTTAATTGGTACATTTTTGTCTTATAAGAGGAATACAAAGTACTATATAGTCCTACCCATAGAGCCATATTAATCCATGCCATGCACTGATGAGGATCAACTAATCCGAAACAGTCTGAATGCATGTTGGATTATTGTGGCTCTGTAATATTTACAAGCTGACACATCATTGCCTTCCAGCGGATCTGGAGGTGTATTTAGCTATCAGGGACAACAAAGATGATTTGCATCACTGGGGCATTCAGACGGGGGTTACGGATGTATGGAATCCCCCCCCCCTTCCCCCTTGAGACTCCTGTACCTTTAAAAAAAATTCCCTGAAATCGCTGAAGCAGGCAAGCTGGCAAATATACAGAGGCTTGCCTCCTGCAGGGTCTGTGGGAAAAACTCAGCTCTCCCACCATTGGAAAGACTAATGTGGACAGCTACATAAGGTATTTTACAGAATGAAAAGTTTTTGACAGTCCCTAAACTCCAGTGTGAGAGACTGACCATCCCTTACATCCTCCACATCCCTATGGATGGTATACCTATATCCTTCCCTTATCTCCCCCCCCCCCCCCCCCCATGTTGTTAATGTTTTGTTTTTGCTTTTGCAATGCTAAGTGTATTTGGTCCTGCCAATAAAGCTTTTTTTGGATTTGTCTGGCAGGGACAGGAGACACATTACAGGCAAGTAGCCTGTGTGATGTGGGACTGCAATAGAGATAAGCTCTCTGTTCTATCTCACTCCTCCTCTCTCCCTCTTTCCCTAGTGCTGGCTGAAAGGGGGGCAATCTCCCCCCAGGCAGCCTTTCATTCAGTGATTTAGAGCCAGTGTGCCAATGGTGTATTCAGGTTTGTTGTTGTAAGGCAATGTGAAACACTAAGCTAGCTGATAAAAGTGCAATTCGAGGGCAGGCAAGCTGGTAAATATACACAGTGACAGCATGATGAAGAGCTTGTCTGGAGGGTCTGTGGGAAAACATCTGTCTGGTTTCTCCCCATTGTTATAATGACTGCATGTGTGGATAAGGCGTTAAACAGGTTGAAAAGTTTTTGACAGTCCCTAGACTCCAGGAGGGCTGCTTACTGACTTGTGAGAGAGACTGGCAGGGACAGGAGTCCTATTACAGGCAAGTAGCCTCTGTGTGATGTGGGACTGCAATACAGATGCGCTCTCTGCTCCATCTCAGGCAATTCTCGATTTCTCCACTCCTCCTCTCTCTGGGCTAGTGCAACGCCAAAATCACAATAGCAATCGCTAGCAATTTGTGAGTGCGATTTTGTGAAGCGATTTTCAGAGCGATTTTTGAATGAATCGCTCAAAAACATACTGCATGCAGTATACCTGCGATTTTGAAAAAAATCACAACGCTGCTGTGGGAACACCCTCATAGAGCAACATTAGCCAAGCGCTTTTCAAATCACTATTGATTTGAAAAATGCTCAGAAGCCCTCTTGGTGTGCACCAGCCCTCCCTCATTCACCTTTGTTTCCCCCCTTCCCCTAGTGCTGGGTGGCTGTGTCTTCTTGTCATACAGGAAAGCTAAATAAAAGTGCAATCCTGGTGAGGCAAATTATTATTATTTAATATTTATATAGCGCCGCCATCTTCCGCAGATGCATATATCCCTGCATCATATGGCTATCGCTTGCGCTATGTGACACTATGTGGCATATTCCACTGAATTGTCCAAACTAAGTCTATCTCCCGAAACTGCTTCATACACACAGTTGCATGTCACTTCATAAATGATGAAGTGACATGCAACTGTGTGTATGAAGCTTGCTTGGCGGGTTGGGAATAGGATAATGTTTAGACACTACTCAGCATTCTAAATGGGTTCAAATCCGTGTCACTGTAAATCCCTCACTATCCAGCGGATGGGCATTGGAGAAGCAAAACTTGTGATATGCTGAAACTGGCCCTGGACGCGTAAGTGTATATCTGTGTGCGCCCAAAGGCAAGCAGTAACAGTTTTACACTGTATACTTTTTATGCGTTTTATTGAGATTTTTACTGGATTAAAAGGACCTCAGGAGAGGTTAAGCTTTGTGGACAAGAATGGGAGAATTTGTTCGGAAGGCATTATTGAGCGCAGTTTTCACCTGTCTATAGAGGTGGGCTTTATCCGGTGAGCAGATTGTTGTGTAGGGAGTGGGAGCATCACCACACGGAGTGAAAGCACTGTTTGCACAGAGGGATATTGCTGATCAGTTTGAATTTATAATATTACCCTATGTCAAGATATTTTTATTACAGGATTAACACTACTATGATGTGTATTTGAGTACTGCCTAAGATCCACCTGAGACTTGAGGTGGCTTAAATCCGGTGAGCATATAAGGAGAAGGGGTGTGGGACTGCAACTGTCTGGCACTAGCCCTCACAAGTCACAAGGGCACTTTTGGTGGTGTGCTGTATATTATTGACAGTCTGAACGATTTCACCCTATGTGGAGATTTGTGTATGTTTTTCAGGAGTGGTGAGCACAGCAGTGTTGCTGATTATTGAACTCTCTGCAGCGATTTCAAGCATGGACAAACTATCCTAATTGAAACTTTGAGGACTTTTGTAAGCCATTTGTAGCTTTACAATATAGACTTTATTACAATATTGTAACCAACAGTTTCTGGAGAGCGCAGCAGGAATATTGAACTACTGTATTAATCATTGGATTCCCTGCAGCGATCCCAGAAACTGGTAATAAGTTGATGCACATAAATTTCTGTGGACTGTGGCGCAGTATTTAGACTTTATAAGTCTATCTCCCGTTCCTCTCTCGGGGAGTTGTTCCAGCGCTGTCCCCCATTCAAATTTGCTGCTACCAGAAGCCCTCAGAAACACTCGTGTCCTTGAGTACTTCCAAAGATAGGCAGCTCCGTAATACGCCAGCGCACTTTTGTGCATTGGCAGTATGGAGCCACCTGTATTCGGAAACACTCAGTGACATAAGTACTTATGGACCTTTCAGGAATCCCCCCCCCCCCCCCCTTAAAAATCCTGCGCTTGCCCCTGTGCATATTCAGCAGTGATGCATTGTGGGACACCTCCGATGATCACTTTAACCTGAATAATTGCAAGTACCTTCTCCCTGGGCCTTTGTGCTGTCTCCAGATAACCTGCACTGCTTGCATGGCATAGTGAGTGCAAACAAGGCCTAAGGCAGGTGATTTTAATGTTTTGGCTAATCATTTTTTTATTAAGGAAAATACGGATTTTATTTCAGACCTCTTCAATGCATAACTCCCAATATTCCATAGCTACATTGTACAGTGGAACTGTCTCATATCCATGACATTCCCTCGCTGCAAAGCTGCTAATCCAGAAGAATTTCCCAAGCATAAATTTCTTTCTTCTCGCTTCCACAGACAAGAGAATCCCAGACACTCACTCCTCCGTGCTGTGCTGAATGCAGACAGGCCAAACCTAATTGTTTATTATCTCAGAACTGTGTGTTCCCTCTCCAGACTCTACGTGTGGCCAGGGCAGGAGTGGAATTCAACTTCACTACCAGACAACAAGTAATTCTTGTGATAGTCTGGAAGCGACAAGAGAACTGCCACGAGGATTCACTCAGGCAAACGCCTATCACACCTTAGCTGGGCATAATCATCTACTAAATTCTTCTAGCAAGCTCACCATTGCAGTGGATGGCTTCCAACTGTCCCTTTTTTTGACGAGGAATAGCCTGTTTTAGAGCAAAATCCCTCTGACCTTTCTTCCTCATCTGTCCCTCTTTTTGGCCTAATATAGAGGTGTCTCCAGAGATGGTGTCACCTGGTGTAGTCAATTTATGGTGTCACCCCTCAATTCCTCTATGGGCCATTTCCAATGCCACAGCAAATAATATGAATATTTTTGTGGTAAAGTTACTCGTAAATTAAGCAATGTAATGAAAACAGTAGAGACACAATGAACTAGTAACCAATTTATACGAATTACAAGGTCATACGTCATGGACGGTTGCGGGGCCGCAGACGGCGTCCTTGAACCACCCGTGAAAAAATGTGATCGCAATTGATTTTCTGCATCGATTGCAATTAAGATCAATAGAATCTGGATTGGTTGTGTAGGGGCTACCTGTAGCAACCTGGAGTCTCTCTTCCTCTCAGCGAGTTTCTTTTCTTTAAGAGCAAGTATGCTCACTGAAAAGACTGCGATTTGTAATTAGAATATGACTAGGATCTGGGCCTTCACAGATCTCATGCTTAGATGTTAATTAGCCAGAGGTGTAAAACACCAAAAGTTTGTTCAGCTAGAGGAAGCTTTCCCAGCCAGGGCTCAGACTTCCCGGAGCCATTTAGGCAGATGAGGAAAGCATGGAGTACCGTAAATAGGATAGTTATAAGAGCAGGATCATTAGATTTGTAGAGTCGGACTGAATCTTTTGATACCAGGCTAGAGGGGCAAGGGGCCTCTACAACCAAGTTATTAAACTTCTCAGGAACTGGACCCCCTACCCTAATCAAGTCTGATGTCATAGGAATTATCATCTGAGTAATATTAATCTGTTATCAGCGCCACTGTGGCATTTATCGGTTTTGAGTTACAGCGTTGTATGAGTTTAAACCTGAATCTTTCTCCAAGGACTTGAACTATGGTTGGTTGGTAATTTAGAGGGGGCAAGCATTGCCACACCCCCGAACCAGCTTCATCAAAAGCACATTGCCAGCAGGCGGACCTCAGTCCTCCCCTGTGTACCATGACCTGATCAAACCAGCCAGAGGACCATGTGGCTGGCGGCCATTTTCCTGAACTGAAACAAAGGACATTTTCCATGTGCTCGGATTTTCCCAGAAAAGGACATATTTCCACGAACTAAGTATTTTCTCCCTTTTTATTTTCATACTGGCTATTAATGTTTCTATAATTGTTGATTTTCTGTATATATTATTATTTATATTGCATTTTAATAAACCGATGCTAACGTCAGTTTGTTTATTCTATTCTATTCAGATCCCCCCTTTAGTGTATATATAGGCAAATCCCTCCTTAGTGTATATAGGCTGCTAGTCTTGTATATGTAGGCAGATCCCCCCCTTTAGTGTATACAGGCAGCATATATATATTAAAGGGGGGGATCTGCCTACATATACAAGTATATACAAGTCTAGTAGCCTATATACACTAAGGGGGGAATCTCTCTATATATACTAAAGGGGGGATCTGCCTAAGTGGGGGGGGGGGGGGAATCTGACATCACTGTCTATATACACTAAAGGGCGTATCTGCTGCCTATACACAGGCGTGTGTGTGCATGCGAAGAGGATGAATGGGGAGGGGGGGCCCAAAATCTGGTTACGCTCAGGGCGCTGTGAAACCTAAGGCCGGCCCTGAGCATCACACAGGCCCAGTGCCAGAGGCGTAGCTAGGGTTTTTAGCGCCCGAGGACAAAGACTATTAATGCGCCCCCTAAGGTGAAGGGGCGTGGCCAAATGTGGGCGTGGTTACGGGTGGAGCCAAATGTACATGGAGGTTAGCAGGCTCACGCTCACCCACCCTCCCTCAGTATGTACCTTCCAGCATGTTCCAAGACAAATTCAGCAATCATGAGGCCCCCCCCCCCCATCAAGACAAATTCCGCAATCATGAGCAAACATGAGGCCCCCAACATGACCAACTCAGCAATGATGAGGCCCTCAACAAGAAAAATTTAGCAATCATGAGGCCCCCAACAAGACAAATTCAGCAATCATGAGGCCCCTAACAAGACAAATTCAGTAATCATGAGGCCCCCAACAAGACAAATTCAGCAGTCATGAGGCACATAAATAGACAGCATTTCACATAAATAGGCAGAATGCCCCCTTAATATGGTAGACACCTCTCACCTGGCAGCAGTTCCCCAAAATACACTCAATCTGACAGCAGTGGTTCCCCAAAAATAGGTAGCCCCAGGTCTATAGGTGTCCCCAGAACAGGTAGCCAGGGGTAGAGATGTCCACAGAACAGGTAGCCAGGGGTATATGTGCCCAGTATATGTAGGCAGGGGTATGTGTCCCCAGTATATGTAGCCAGAGGTATATGTGCCCACTATATGTAGCCAGGGGTATAATATGTGCCCAGTATATATAGTCAGGGGTATATGTGCCCAGTATATATAGTCAGGGTTATATGTGCCCAGTATATGTAGCCAGGGGTATAATATGTGCCCAGTATATATAGTCAGGGGTATAATATGTGCCCAGTATATATAGTCAGGGGTATAATATGTGCCCAGTATATATAGTCAGGGGTATAATATGTGCCCAGTATATATAGTCAGGGGTATATGTGCCCAGTATATGTAGCCAGGGATATATGTGCCCAGTATATGTAGTCAGGGTTATATGTGCCCAGTATATTTAGCCAGGGGTATATGTGCCCAGTATATGTAGCCAGGGGTATAATATGTGCCCAGTATATGTAGCCAGGGGTATAATATGTGCCCAGTATATGTAGCCAGGGGTATAATATGTGCCCAGTATATGTAGCCAGGGGTATAATATGTGCCCAGTATATGTAGCCAGGGGTATATATGCCCAGTATATATAGTCAGGGGTATATGTGCCCAGTATATGTAGCCAGGGGTATATATGCCCAGTATATGTAGCCAGGGGTATATATGCCCAGTATATGTAGCCAGGGGTATATATGCCCAGTATATGTAGCCAGGGGTATATATGCCCAGTATATATAGTCAGGGGTATATGTGCCCAGTATATATAGTCAGGGGTATATGTGCCCAGTATATGTAGCCAGGGGTATATGTGCCGAGTATATGTAGCCAAGGGTATATGTGCCCAGTATATGTAGCCAGGGGTATAATATGTGCCCAGTATATATAGTCAGGAGTATATGTGCCCAGTATATATAGTCAGGGGTATATGTGCCCAGTATATGTAGCCAGGGGTATATGTGCCCAGTATATGTAGCCAGGGGTATATGTGCCCAGTATATGTAGCCAGGGGTATATGTGCCCAGTATATGTAGCCAGGGGTATATGTGCCCAGTATATATAGTCAGGGGTATATGTGCCCAGTATATATAGTCAGGGGTATATGTGCCCAGTATATATAGTCAGGGGTATATGTGCCCAGTATATATAGTCAGGGGTATATGTGCTCAGTATATATAGTAAGGGGTATATGTGCTCAGTATATATAGTCAGGGGTATATGTGCTCGGTATATATAGTCAGGGGTATATGTGCCCAGTATATATAGTCAGGGGTATATGTGCCCAGTATATATAGTCAGGGGTATATGTGCTCAGTATATATAGTAAGGGGTATATGTGCTCAGTATATATAGTCAGGGGTATATGTGCTCGGTATATATAGTCAGGGGTATATGTGCCCGGTATATATAGTCAGGGGTATATGTGCCCAGTATATGTAGCCAGGGGTATATGCACCCAGTATATGTAGTTAGGGGTATATGTGCCCAGTATATGTAGTTAGGGGTATATGTGCCCAATATATGTAGGCAGGGGTATATGTGCCCAATATATGTAGGCAGGGGTATATGTGCCCAGTATATGTAGGCAGGGGTATATGTGCCCAGAGTAGGTAGCCAGGGGTATATGTGCCCAGTATATGTAGTTAGGGGTATATGTGCCCAGTATATGTAGGCAGGGGTATATGTGCCCAGTATATGTAGGCAGGGGTATATGTGCCCAGTATATGTAGGTAGGGGTATATGTGCTCAGAGTAGGTAGCCAGGGGTATATGTGCCCAGTATATGTAGCCAGGGGTATATGTGCCCAGAGTAGGTAGCCAGGGGTATATGTGCCCAGTATATGTAGTTAGTTAGGGGTATAGGTGCCCAATATATGTAGGCGGGGGTATAGGTGCCCAGAGTAGGTAGCCAGGTGTCCCCCTCCCCAGCAGGAGGGGAGCAGCGCAGAGAAGAGGGAGAGCTGTGAGCAGCGGTAGGGAAGGGGGGCAATCTCCCCCCTCCTTCCCTCACCTTAGGTGCTCTCCCTCTCTCGCTCTCCCCTCCATTACTGTCCAGGTGGCTGGCAGCGGCGGGGGGAACTTACCTCCGGGCTTCGCAGCGCCGGATGGATCTGCCGCTACTCTGGTCTGGTCCAGAGCAGCGGCTGCGGGACCCGAACTTCCGGCCGGCGCTGGAGCGAGACGGAGGTGAGTTCTGCCCGCCGCTGCCAGCCACCCGGACAGTAATGGAGGGGAGAGCGAGGGAGGGAGAGCACCTAAGGTGAGGGAAGGAGGGGGGGTGATTGCCCCCCCTTCCCCGCGGTCCGCACAGCTCTCCCTCTTCTCTGCGCTGCTCCCCCCCCCCCCAAAAAAAAAAACCCGCAGCTCAGCTAGGCGGAGGGCGCCCTTGGGGACCCAGCGCCCCGGGGCACTTGTCCTATCCCGACCCCCCCTAGCTCCGCGCCTGCCCAGTGCACACCAAAAACCTCTAGCAGATCTGCAAAATGCTGGAGGTTTTTGAAGCAGATTTCAGGCATGTTTTGAAGCGATTCTAGGCATGTTTAGAGAGGTTTTCTAAACATGCTTAGCGTTTTGTGGAGGGGTTTTGTGTAGCAGATTACAAATATTGTTACAGTAAAGCTGTTACTGAACAGCTTCTGTAACAAACGTCTGGAAAACCTCTCTGATCTAGTGTTTTTTTCAGAGCAGTTTTCCACTTTCCTATACTTTAACATTGAGGCAGAAACGCCTCAGAAATCTAAAAAAATACTGCAGCCCGAGTTTGAGTTTGTTGAAAAAAACGAAGCGCTCTGGTGTGCTCCATCCCATTCACTTTCATTAGCCAAGCGGTTTTCCCCCCGCAAGCGTTTAAAAAAACAACCCTCCAGAACCGCTCTGGTGTGCACCAGCTCACAGTGCTTCTCAAACCTGTCCTCGTGACTCTCCAATGGTGCATGTTTTGCAGGCAACCACCCCTATGCACACAAGAACGTACGTGCATGTATGTACGTGCATGTATGCATGTATATGAATGTACATGTACGTATTTAAGTATGTATGTATGTACGTACGTACGTACGTACGTACATGTATAAATGTATGTACATGTATATATAAAGAGTTTAGCCTCATTTGTCTCTAATCACAAGTTGTAATTTGATCTCTCCCCTGTGTCACCTGACTGCCATGGCAGAAAAGCTGATTTGAAAGCACAGGATGGTAACAATATAGCCATTTGGTTCCTAACTGCTTCTGAGTTAAGTGCTTCTGCCATACTGTTACCGATTTTTGCCCTGATTTTGACTACTCTCTTATTTGTACAGTTTCAAAATTTTTAAGTTTCTTCATAAATTTAATTAATTCACAAAATTTGTGTTCTAGTCTTATTTAAATGCAGAATGTCTACCAGGCTTTTATTCTGTCATATTTTGGTAAATTATGACTTAAGAATTGGAGGACGAAACTTGGGGTGGGGGTGGGGGGGGGGGAAATGTACTGCTTTTGACTCATAATTCCACACACAAATGCACTGCCAGGGATGTTAAATACCTGGATGAAATCCGAATGACACTCATCCGGTGAGCATCCCTGGTCATATGCATCGTGCCGCCCCCCCACCCAGTGAAGTTCTCCCTGCTGGACAGGAAGTACGTCACTGGCATTCCCAGGTTTCCTTGTTGTATTCCCGTCGTTCTGCGTCTGCACGTTGCATCACCACATTTAAAATTTCTGTGTCGCCCATTAATTTACATTATTTCCACCACTGCTGTGTTGCATAGGAAGTTGGCGATTAACGGGTTGTTGACTTTGCGGTGGGTTGGCGGCTCTTCGGGCACTTGTGGCTCCATCAGTGTGCTAGGCCCCATTGCCTTGCATTACCATTGCGTTACCCTGTTTCACCGCAGATTAATAATGCAAGTGTAAAGGGCCCTCAGTTGTACTGAAAGGCAAATTGTACCAAGAATGCAGCATGCAGTGCATTTTCGTCTCCACAAGAATCCCATTGCGATAGTGCAAAGGGTTCAGAATGATTTACTGCAATAAAATAAAAGGTGTCTCTGCGCTCCGGAAATCAGATTAAACAGTGTGAATTGGAAAACAGGCTCGAAGAAAAAGCACAAATCTCTCACCTACTTCACATTTCTCTTAACATGTAATTGCACTTTTGTTAACCTGGACTGCTCAATACAACCCTGACCAAACCAAGCGTGTCACAGAGCTGTGCAGAGCTGCTTCAGAAGTGAATGCTTTTCCTACAAGTTTCTCATTGTATGGGGAATGATTTAGTTTATGTTTTGTTGGGGAAAGTTACATTCAGGGCTGGATCTGGCTTCCCCAAGGCCAACTTCTGGCTTGACAGGGCTTCCATATGTGGGAATAACCGAATTCCTGTAAAATAAGCAGCTCTAATTCTTCAGACACATTTGGATAGTCAGCCAGGCAGGAGTAATGACAATTTGCACTTACAAAAGATCTGCTGTATTTGTCAGCACTGGGACTGGGAGTCATTTCCTAATCCAAAGCGTTTTTAAATAGGAAAAAAAAAAAAGTCTCAAGTAAGTTTGGTCACATTATACATCTTGTTTGTGCCCTATGGTAGATTTTGGAGCCTGAACCAAACATGAAATAGAGCTTTCCATACAAGAAACCAGTGCATCAATGGGTAGATTTTCTTCAGTGATCATTTATCCCCCCCCCCCCCCCCCCCAAAAAAAAAAAATCTCTCTTTAAAAAAGGCAAGAAAGTACAGGCAGTGAGAACCACCTCAAACTAGGGTGGGTCAAGGACATACATCTTACAAATAGTGAACATGCTTCAACCATTTTCCAACAGTGATAGTGATAGGTATACACTGAGTGGTGACGTAGAGTGATGTAACAATGCAGAGTTGGTTATATAAGAAATGCTCAACTTTGGACGACGTAGTTATCATGGACGTTCTATCATTAATGCAGTTATCTCGGAAGTTAATATCAAAATGGGTAAGTCGAAAGATTGAAGTGACTAAATGAGGGATGCTCGTCAGTGCAAGAAGAGCTGGTGCTGGCATCTGTGAAACGATGACTTTTCTGGTGGGAAAAGCTGGTGAACGGGAGGGGTGAAAGGTGAGTAAAACGCATAGTACACAGCAATAGAAGGGCAACAACACGACAAATTACAGCTGAATTCATTGCAGGTGCATCACAAAGCATATCCCAACGCACAAGACGGACTTAGCAAGGGATAGGCTTTAGCAGCAAGAGACCATTACCAGTGCCTTTGGTATCACAGAAAAATAGGAAAAGATGTCTGTTGTGGATCCTTGCCACCGTGCTCGATCAGTCTCAGATTGGTTTGAGGAACATCAATCGGAGTTTAACCTGCTTCAATGGACAGCTCTGTCCTCTGACCACAATCCTATTAAACATTGGAGGGGTGAAGTCAAAAGATCTCACTACAAAGCTTGGAAACGCCACCATCCAATCTGCCCCAACTTAGAGCTGCTGGTATGTCAGCATAGGCCAACATTCTTCAGCAACAGTGTCAGCATTGTGTTGAGTCCAAGCCAAGAGGAAGATCAGCTGTGATCAGAGCTATAAGTGGACCTACTTATTATTAGAAGGTGTTTAATTTTTTGGCCACATTTGTTAGAGAAAATGTTATTTGAATGAAACTGAAATCACAACTATAGATTCCAATCCATTTCACTGATATATTCCACTACACTATTACGGACATCTTCTGTACATGCTGAAAATGTCTCGGATCTGCTATAACAGTCCCCTGCAGTTTAAAGTGAAATCCTATGAGGCTAGGTTCACAGTAAAGACTTTTAACGCAGCTTGCCACAATACAATTAAAAGTCTATGTGACGTTCACAGTGCAACGTTAGCATTGCATGGTAACATGAAGCGTTATGGTAATGCACTGCTGCAGTGTGTTACCTCTAAATGCATACGTTACCAGGTACAGGAAAGCATACTTTTCATTGCCTGTATGCGTCACTGTACCTACTTTATGCGATGGGTAACACTGCGTTAATCTGCATTACCACTTTTTTTAAAAGGCAACGTCGCTCTGTAGCGCTTTTCTCACTTTCCTATTCTTGACATTGAGGCTGAATCGCCTCAGAAATGCTGCAAGACCCGCGTTTGCGAGAAAATCACATCGCTCTGGTGTGATCCATCCCATTCAAATTCATTATCCAAGTTCTTTTCAAAGCTCTGGCGTTTTTAAAAAGCACTCAGAAGCGCTCTTGGTGTGCACCAGCCCAAACTCTGTGTTGATGTAAATTTTACGCTACTGCATTTGACCATTTCCTAGCTGCACACATTAACATAAAATAAGCATGCAATTTCCATTATTTATTGACTTATTTGCATTCAATGATTATTTTTCAAGAAAAAGAGGAACGCCTGTACACACTTTTAGTGATGATTGGCCAATCACTGTGCAATTTTACCACCTCCATGAGGTGAGGGGTCACCTACACAATCTACTCATTGTATTCAATATCTGTTGACCCTCAAACTACATGGAGGTGTTAAAATCAGTTTTTTTCAGTGATTGGCCAATCATTATTAGGGATGATCAATGATACGCAAATACTTCAGAGTTTATGCAAATATATGTACATTTTTATGCAAATATATGCAGCTTGAAAATGGACCAATCAAATCCCACCCAGGTTTAAATTAAGAGGTCCATTTTCAAGCTGCATATTTTTGCATAAAAATGTACATACTGGTACATTTCCATAAACTGAAATATTTGCACCTCATTGATCATCCTCCCTGGCGTTATAAAAACAGGGAACACCAAGAGCCCCAATAGTGTAATTCGTACTGGACAAGGTGGCAATAAGTTTGTATTGCTAAATACTCACAAGTCAGGGTCACCAGCAGGCAACCACTGTAAAGGCAGGTGGGGAGATTGTCCTTACCCCACTCAGGATTAAGAAGTCGCTCTCTGTAGACAGGAAGAAAGGGTAGCAACCCTCCACCAAGGGTGGACTCAAAATTGTATACAATGA
Source organism: Hyperolius riggenbachi (assembly GCF_040937935.1). Classification (NCBI taxonomy): domain Eukaryota; kingdom Metazoa; phylum Chordata; class Amphibia; order Anura; family Hyperoliidae; genus Hyperolius; species Hyperolius riggenbachi. The sequence goes on from NC_090655.1 coordinate 78,084,532, forward strand.
ACAGAGGCGCCAAAAGTATAAGATTAGATTAAATGAGCTTAAAAACCAACTTAAATGGCAAAATTGAAGGAGGAAGTGGTGGTCTTACCTCCCTCAAGCAGACACGACAACGACTGCGAATCAGACAGTCAAACACATTTATTAGGAACTCCAAAAAGAAATGCAACGCGTTTCGCAGGTTCAACCCCGCTTCATCAGGCAATATAGGGAGGAGTATCAAACAATCTGCACAAGGATTCAAATTAAGCGCCTCTGTGAGAGGCGCTTAATTTGAATCCTTGTGCAGATTGTTTGATACTCCTCCCTATATTGCCTGATGAAGCGGGGTTGAACCTGCGAAACGCGTTGCATTTCTTTTTGGAGTTCCTAATAAATGTGTTTGACTGTCTGATTCGCAGTCGTTGTCGTGTCTGCTTGAGGGAGGTAAGACCACCACTTCCTCCTTCAATTTTGCCATTTAAGTTGGTTTTTAAGCTCATTTAATCTAATCTTATACTTTTGGCGCCTCTGTTCATTGTATACACTCCCTGGCGTTATGATTATTTCCAGATCTAGGTTATAAAAGCTGTGCAATTTTTTCATCAGCTTTTAGACCCTAAAAACAAGAACAAAAACATACCTCAAAGAGGTGTGCAGCCCTGCATGAAACTCACTCAGGCACCGGATTACCACCCTGTTCTGCGGCTTTCCGTCCCAAGCCTGACTCGGGATTACCACTAAGGAGGTTAATTATTATTGAAAGTGTGTACCAGGCTTTAGGCCTTGTACACATTACAAATTTCTAGTGCAAGTGTTTTTCCCTGATCTTCGCTTTTGCTCATCAATTAATTCTTTGACCCAGAAATGAATAAATACAATGTATTTATTCATAAAAGTGCTCAGGAAATCGCTTTTCAAAGCGCTTTGCGATTGTTCCTATACTTTCTAATGAAGAGCCAATGCTGACAAAATGGTGCAGGAGCCGCGTCTGTGATTCGAAACAAAGCTCATCGCTCATGTGCGAACACTAGGGCTTTTTTAAAGGGGACCTGAAGTAAAAGGTATACGGAGGCTGCCATATTTATTTCCTTTTAATCAGTACCAGTTGCCTGGCAGCCCTGCTGGTCTATTTCTCTGCAGCAGTATCTGAATAACACCAGAAACAAGCATGCAACTAGTCTTGTCAGATCTGACTTTAAGGCCTCGGTACTTATCCGTTAGCCGGGCGCATCCTCTAGGTGGCGACAAAACTCCACCAGAGTTACATCTTTCCCTACTATCCATGTCGGCCTGGAGGGGGAATAGTAATTAGCGCCACCTGCCGGATGCGCCCAGCTAACGGATAAGTACCAAGGCCTCTTTTCCACGAACTGTTGAGCTGTGTGTTCGGCAAGCAGCTACCAGGCAGCAGTGAGCAGTTACCAGGCAGCAACAAGCAGTTTCCAGGCAGGAGTGAGCAGTTGTGAGAGTTTGAAAGGCATTTCACTGCCTATCAACAGTTCGTGGAAAAGAGGCCTAAGGCTGCTTTCACAGTGGGGCGTTACAGCCGCACGTTACAGCAGCCTGTAACGCAGCCCTACTCACAGTAATGTAAAATCAATGTGCTGGTCCACAGTGCACACGTTGCGTTGGAGTATAACGCTGCAAGTTAAATGAAAGTGCAGCGTGCTGGGCGTTATACTTGTATTTGGCTGTGTTAGACTGTTTGCACATGCTCAGTAATGTGTGTTAAAAAAAAAAAGTGCTGCATGCGCCGTTTTAATTCGATCCGTAAGCGTCAAAAAGTATGCATCGCGTACGCATCAAGAGACGTATAACGCAGTGCAATGTAACGTCCAACTTCAGAGCTAACATGCGTTGCGTTGGGGCACGTTATGAGACCTTAACGTCGCATCAAACTACAAAAATCGAGCCAGATAATAATAACAAAACGCCATGGATGAATGATATCAAAACTGTATACAAAGAAGTAAAAAGCCATCCATGTAGCATGAAGTAATCAAATTGCATACATCAAATCCATGATAAATAAGCAAGTTTATTGGGGACATATCCCTTTAAAAACAATTAAAACACAGCAAGGGATACAGGTCTGATGTCATAACAAATGACACATATAATGATGGTCATAGTCAAAATACATCATATAATATACACAGCATAATATAATAAGAAACATATGCAGGGATAATGTGGCAGATAATCCTAGGTAAACTCAATATCCTGCACTCGCCTAGCACAATCTGTGTCTAGCTGTTGTATCAGTCACTGGGTTAAATGCCCTTCAATAGTGAGGAAAAATAGAGCGCTTATCACCAAGATCCCCGCAAGACAGTCAGGCCAGTACCCCCCGCTGGATCTCACATGTATCGCAGACCCCTCTGCTTCGTCGGATTGTTTTTAAAGGGATATGTCCCCAATAAACTTGCTTATTTATCACGGATTTGATGTAAGCAATTTGATTACTTCATGCTACATGGATGGCATTTTACTTAACGTCGCATCAAACGCAACGTCTTAGTGTGAAAGAGCCCTAAAGTCTGAAACACCTGATGTGCTGCATGCTTGTTCAGGGGCCATGGCTAATAGTATTAGGGGCAGAGGATCAACAGGGCTGCCAGGCAACTGGTATTGCTTAAAAGGAAACAAACATGGCAGCCTCCATATACCTCTCTCTTCATTTGTCCTTTAAGGCGATTTTTAAAACTGTGAACAAGCCCTTAAAGTAAACCAGAGATCTGGCTATCTAAAGAATTGATACTTACGCAGGGCTTCCTTCCGCCCCATAAACACGTCTGAGTCCTACACCGTCCTCCTATGGTAATAGGCTGAGGCATGACAGTCTGGGTCTACTGCGCATGTGCATTCGCGGGAGGATCGTGGTAGAGACCCAGACTGTACCCGACTGAGTCTTTTACCGGAGCTGATCGTGGCTGAACGGGAAACCGTGGGAGGACAGCGTGTTTATAAGGCTGGAGAAAGCCCTCGGTAAGTATCAAATCTTTAGATAGCAAGATCTTTGGTACATTTTTAAGTTTACCCCTGATCAGCATCTGGCCTATAGGGCTGGAACCCACTAGAAATCTAGACTATAAGGCTGGGACCCACTAGGAATCTTTTAAATTGCGCTGGTTGCGATGGCGTTTCTGATTAGTTTTTTTTTTTTAAATAAACTTTACTATACTAACCAGGTGTCTGGCTTCTGTCTGTAGCCCTGCCCCCAATGGAAGAGGTCATAGGTACTTTTCTAGGACCAATCAGAGAAGCGCCTGTGACCTCTGCTGCTAAGAGGCAGGGCTATTGGGCAGAATACGGACATTAGGACACTCAGTAAGTCTAATTAACGTTATTTAAAATGCTCGGCCTCCCACTGGCGAACTCAGGGGGCTATTCCGGGTGTCTGGAACCTCCCCCCTGCACTGAGCTGTGTATTCAGCCAGGGAAGCCCGCATAATATAAACAGCCTCATTCTCCCTCCCTTCTTACTTCTGGTGCCTCCCTCCAGCTAATAGAATGAGAGAGGCAGCCGGGCTTCCCCTCACAACCCTCACAAGAAGATGCAGCCTGCAGTGAGAGAATGTTGATTATGGAGTCCTGGACTCTCCACAGCACAGAAGTGTCAGACATGATGAAATTAGAGTGCAGGCAAGCTGGTAAATATGCACAGGCATGATGCAGAGCTTGCCTGGACTCAGGATCTGTGGGCAAACATCTGTCTGGTCTCTCCCCATTGTTATAATGACTGCATGTGTGGATAAGGTGTGGATAACAAGCTGAAAAGTTTTTGACAGTCCCTAGACTCCAGGAGGGCTTCTTTCTGACTTGTGTGAGAGACTGACAGGGACAGGAGTCCGATTACAGGCAAGTAGCCTGTGTGATGTGGGACTTCAATACAGATAAGTTCTCTGCTCCATCTCAGGCTATTCTCAATTTCTCCACTCCTCTCTCTGGGCTAGTGCACGCCAAAATGACAATAGCAATCGCGCAATTTGTGAGTGTGATTTTGTGAAGTGATTTTCAGAGCGATTTTTGAATGAATTGCTCAAAAACATGCTACATGCAGTATACCTGCGATTTTGAAAAAATCACAACGCTGCTGTGGGAACACCCACATAGGGTAACATAAGCCAATCGCTTTTCAAATCACTGTTGATTTGAAAAACGCTCAGAAGCACTCTTGGTGTGCACCAGCCCTCCCTCATTCACCTTTGTTTCCCTCTTCCCCTAGAGCTGACTGTGTGTTCTTGTCTTACAGGAAAGCTAAATAAAAGTGCAATCCTGGTGAGGCAAAATATTATTATTTAGTATTTATGTAGCGCCGACATCTTCCGCAGATGCATATATCCCTGCATCATATGGGTATCGCTTGCGCTATGTGACACTATGTAGCATATTCCACTGAATTGTCCAAACTAAGTCTATCTCCTGTTCCTCTCTTGGGGAGTTGTTCCAGCGCTGTACCCCGTTCACATTTGCTGCTACCAGAAGCCCTCAGAAACACTTGTGTCCTTGAGTACTTCCAAAGATAGGCAGCTCCGTAATAAGCCAGCGCACTTTTGTGCATGGTCAGTATGGAGCCACCTGTATTCGGAAGCACTCGGGACATACGTGCTTCTGGACCTTTCAGGAACCCCCCCTTAAAAATCCTGCGTTTGCCCCTGCGGCCTCCGTAGCATTAACGCTCAAAATGCAGCATATCCTGCAATTGCAATTAACCCTAATCGCAATCGCACTAGCGGGTTCCCCACCATTTAAATACATTGAAAAAGCCTTTTTTGGAATCGCTGGTGATTGTTGGTGATCTAAAAGTGGGTCCCAGCCCATAAAGATGGTCATTGATCAATAAGATGATAATTTAGCATTAATGCGAATTATGTTAACATATGCCACATACAATTGTACATATCAAATGCGGTTATTTCAATTACTCCAATTCCAAGTTGCATATATTTACATTTAGCATAACATTTGCATCAACATAAAATAGGCAGCCAACAAAAAAACAAACAAACAAAAAAACAAAGCTGTGAGCTGTATGGATTTTTTTTGTAGCTGCTGTGAGAAGACACCGCGCATGTATACTCTCACCTATAGGGGGCGTCATTTTGGACATTTCCAAAATCTAACATAGCTTATCGCCCCTCATTTGTTCGGGTTCTCTTTCCTTCCACCACAGACAGTAGCTGAGGAATGCAGCAGGCAGGTGATGCTGCAGCCGCCATCATTTGCAGCCCTCGGCTCTCCCCAGTGACGTCACATGGAGGCTCCTCAGGCCATGCTTCACCCCAGACAGGCTGCTCCGGGTAAGAGAACATTATACAGCTCATACCTGTCAATAGTTCATTAAACTGCTGTAATGGATGAAAGGGAGGTTATGTAAATATTGTGCATAAACAAAATGTGTTTTTCTAATGAAGTAACCTCTCCAGGAGGTGTGATGCTGGGTCTGCTGCCACTAACATTACAGTTTACATGTTTAGATTAGTCTTCACACATGAAAAAAAAAGTGACGTCAAAGGCAATGAGACCTGTCAACAAACTGGCTTATTTAAGATAAATAGATAAAACAAAATTACTAAAATATGATGTTTAGATTGTAAGTTTGCAAGGCCTGGCTTCTCTCACCCTTTTGTGTCTTGCAGTTTACTTTATTCATCATGTTACCTTTGTCACTGTAACCACTGTCTAAAGTCTGTATTTGGTACTTTTCCGTTAGCTGGGCGTAAGTGTAATAGGGCAAAGTAACGTGTTCCATGCAGACATTGCTTCTGCCAGCACCCGCTCTGCAAGGATTCCCTGCCGCGACGAACGACTCTGGGGAACACGCGTGACCCCCGGCTGCCAGTGTTCTATTAGAGATGGGAAGTTCGGATCTTTTCAATGATCCGGATGATTCGAATCGGATCATTGAAGAGATCCGGATCTTTGATCCGAATCTCGGATCATTTTACTACCGGAAGCATTCGGGGGTGAAATGAACAGCAGGACAGGTCTGTGGATAGGAGAAGGGGAGGGGGGCGGACACACAGAGAAGGGGAGAAGATGGACAGAGGGCAGGGAGTGGACAGAGAAGGGAGGAGGGACGAGCAGAGAGCAGAAATGTTTGCACGTAATACCCACATGCTGAAGTCATATGCTTTACATATATTTCACCTATATGCTCATCTGTACACTTTGAAAGAAAAGGTCGCACAGTGAAAGAAAACATTCCCAGAAGATAAGTGCAGCTGTTTAGTGCCGAGTGCAGGAGGATCATATAATTGCCCAGCAATCACAGTGCCTGCAAAGTTACTGAGCTGTGCTGTGCTGAGCCAAAAGCTTCCCATGTGATCACTGTGCAGCACTACGGAACAGCCAGCCTATAATGGGCAGCACATTGCAGCCAGTATGTGTGCTCTACACATATCTGGCAGTGGCACCCATGTCCCCTCTCTCATCTACCTGTCTCCCTGCAAGGCTGCCTCCCATCCAACAGAGCGATCCCTGCTTCCAGGACCCCGCTGCCCGCTGAGAGGGGGCGTGTCGCTCATGGCCCCGCCCCTTTTGCGATCCGAATCGTTCATTTTGATGATTCGGATGATCGACTCATAAAATAGATTCGGATCAAAGATCCGAATCGTTCATGATCCGGACAACACTATGTTCTATAGGAGAGAGGCAGGGGGAGGAGAGGAGGCAGAGCAGAAGCCGGCGGCTTCATCTGTTACATTGCCCTATTAAAGTTGTGGGCGGCTTAAGTGCTCACAGAACACATTACTTTGCCCTATTACACTTGCGCTTGGCTAATGGTAAAGTACCCTGTATTTTGTACCAGTGTTGATATTTGGTGGATGCCATTGTCTGCATTATTATGTATCTCATGTTTGTTTCTTGCTTTGTACAGTGCCACAGAATATGTTGGTTTATAAGTTAACTAGTCAAAAAGCCTGTATGTTTATTAACGGAGCTAGGCAACTAGTGCACACCAGTCCAAAGCCCTCCCACGGCCGTGTGCCACGCACGCATGCCAGGCAGCTGTCACAGACAGAGGGACTATTTTATAGGACTAGTAGACCTAAGCCCGTTTAAAACCAGTCTGTGTTTCTGGGCCCGTGCGCGAGAAAAAATAGTGACTGGCAACTTTGGGTGACTAACAGTGTTCCAACATTTCAGCATACCCATCAAAATAGCATACAAATGCTTCTGAGCACGTGCAAAGTCATGCATGCCATAAATTAACCCCATAATACCCATCAGTAGCACTAACCTTGCAACCCAAGTTAGCAGCCCTAGTTCTGTGGAAATCATGTCATATGGGGCTCTCTTCACTGAAGTTGTTGAGGTAAGTCAGGGCAGAGACAGGCTTGAGTTGTATCAGCTGATCCAGCACTGACTGACTGTAATCAGTGCAGGTGGTATCTACACAGGTGTTTGTATTTTGCTCCTGCTGGGCATTTCTATGCATTTGGTATTTGTATTCGATCATGTGGGCCAGTATTACCCGGAGTTTACTTTAGCTTTTTCTGCTTTGCTTCATATTGCATAATTGTGCCTCTCTTTTTGTCTTGCTTTTTTTTAAATGGAATGTAAGGATATGGTATGCATATAAGGATCAAACTGAGGGTCAGGTCACACTGGGAACAGACAGTGGGTAGTGTACCCAATGTGCTGTGCTCACTAGGGATGGTCAATGAGATGCAAGTGGTTTTGAGTTGATGCAAGATTATGCAAATTGTGTATGCAAATCTGTGCAGCTTGAGGTCTCTTTTCCACGGACTGCTGATAGGCAGTGAAATGGCTCTCAAACTCTCAACTGCTGGCTGCTGCTTGGTAACTGCTTGTTGCTGCCTGGTAACTGCTTGCTGAGCACACAGTTCAACAGTCCGTGGAAAAGATGCTTGAAAATGGACCAATCTAAGGCCTCCTTTCCATGGAGTACATTTGAAATTGGCGCTGGTAGACTTGGGCGCAAGATACAGCTGTTATACGGCTGACCCTGCTTCTGCACAAGTACGGGCCGTTTTAATTACTATTCCCCCTCTAGGCCGCCATGGATAGTGGGGGAATGAAATAATTCAGCTTCCAGCGATTGCTGGAGGCCGAATTATTGTGTTTTTTAAGCAACCTCGGCTCCGTCTTCTGACGGAGCCGACGTTGCTCACTGAGCGCTGCAATAGGAGTGATTCCTATTGTAGTCTATGGAGGCGCTGGCTGCACCCAAATCAAGCTGAAAAGCACTGCTCCGCTTTCCATGGACTGTTTAGCTGTGTGCTCAGCAAGCAGTTATCATGCAGCAACAAGCAGGCAGCAGTGAGCAGTTGAGAGAGTTTGAGAGGCATTTCACTGCCTATCAATAGTTCGTGGAAAGGAGGCCTTATTTACCTCAGCAGGATTTGATTGGTTCATGTTCAAGCTGCTTAAATTTGCATAGTGCTGCATCAACTCAAAATGAGTTGTATGTCATTGGGCTCTATTCTCAAAGACTTCCCGCATGCGGTAAAGTACATGCGGGAAGTTTGCGACCAAAATACCGTCAAGTTGACATTCTCAAAATGTTCCGCATGTTTTTTCCGCATGCGGAAAAAGTGCGGTAAGGCCCGGTGCACACCAAAAAACGCTAGCAGATCCGCAAAATGCTAGCAGATTTTGAAACTCTTTTTGTTATTTTTCTGTAGCGTTTCAGCTAGCATTTTACGGATTGCTGCAGCGGATTTCAGTATAGTAGATTTCATATATTGTTACAGTAAAGCTGTTACTGAACAGCTACTGTAACAAAAACGCCTGGCAAACCGTTTTGAGGTGCCGTTTTTCAGAGCGGTTTGCGTTTTTCCCATACTTAACATTGAGGCAGAAACGCATCCACAATCCAAAAAATGCCTCACCCCGGGAGTATGCGTTTCTGCAAAACGCCTCCCGCTCTGGTGTGCACCACCCCATTGAGATACATTGACCAAGCGTATCCGCAGCCGCAAGCGGCTGCAGAAACACTGAAAAAGCCGCTCGGTGTGCACCAGCCCTAAAAGTGTGGGATTCATGCGGAAATATTTCCGCAAATGTCGGTATTTTCCGCAATAAAAAATCAATTCTCAAAAATGTTCAGGCGCATCATTTCGTCGTTATTTACCGATTTTTTTTTTTTTTTTTTTTTTTTTTTTTATCACCTACAAGTAGTAGGTGATATATTCCGCATCCCATTGACTTTAATGAAGTCTGGAGGCTTGAGGTGCGTACACACACACACTTTAGGTGCAAATTGCAATGATAGTCTATGAGATCTGCAGATCATCATACACACATGATTTAACTGACCTTCATCTGCAGATCAAGCAATCATCCGCAGATCTGAAAATCCATCCTGGTGGATCTGATCTGCAGATGAATGTCAGTTAAATCATGTGTGTATGAGGATCTGCAGATATCATAGACTATCATTGCAATTTGCAGGAATGGATTTTTGGCAGGAACAGATCTTTTGCAGATACTAATCTTTTGTGTCTGTACAGCATCTGTGTGTGCAGCATCCTGCAAAGATTTTTATCTGATGGGGAGTTCAGCTCCATAGAATAGACTGTGTTGGTATGGCTCTCATACTACATGAAAGATGGTAAAATTGGTGTGTGATCTTTCATTTTCCAAAGACTTTTATCTGACGTGTGTACGCACCTTTAAGGGCTGTGCTTGCTGGACTTTAATTTTTCATGCGACCTTTTTACCGCATGATTCCCGCATGAATAATAGCTGTTTCCGCATCTTTTTTCCAGCATGCGGAAAACATGCGGAAAATATTAGTGAATGTGGAAAAAATGCGGGGTTTACCGCTGGCGGAAATATAGCTGTAAAATTTTGCAGATATTTTGGCTCTTTGTGAATAGAGCCCATTGACTATCCCTAGTGCTCACACTGTCTGAGGAGCAGAAGCATGCCATTTCCCTAGACATAGCAGCAATCTACTACCAGCTAATTATTGTGCAGGCCGAACTCTACTTGTAGATGAATGTAAAAATGCCTGACATACAAAGTTCTTCTCATTTACAAAATGTACTTTTTTCTTCTTTCTTTTCTTCTTACATGTTAGGCCCCTTTCAAACGGACGGCTGAACTGTGCATATGCCAAGCAGTTCGGCCTCCAGTCTGCCACCTGTCAGTGCAATTTGGATGCAATTTAAATGCAGCCGAATTGCAGCAGATGTAAGGCCTGAAACCCACTTGAGCATTTAGGCCTAGTGCACACCGGAGCGTTTCCGCTGCGGTTTGCGATCCGCTTGCGGGTGCGGATCCGCTAGGGTAATGTATTTCAATGGGCTGGTGCACACCAGAGCGGGAGGCGTTTTGCAGAAACGCATACTCCCAGGCTGCTGCAGATTTTGGATTGCGGATGCCTTTCTGCCTCAATCTTAAGTTTAAGAAAAACCGCAAACCGCTCTGAAAAATGGCACTTCAGAGCGGTTTGCCAGGCGTTTTTTGTTACAGTAGCTGTTCAGTAACAGCTTTACTGTAACAATACATGAAATCTACTATACCAAAACCGCTACACAAAACCGCAAAACGCTAGCTGAAACGCTGCAGAAAAATAAGAAAAAGCGTTTCAAAATCTGCTAGCATTTTGCGGATCTGCTAGCGGTTTTTGGTGTGCACTAGGCCTTAGAGAGTGTTTCAGTCACTAGGGATTTCCCTAAACGCTCTGCCAATGTAAGTGGATGGGACTGATTCCACTACATCGATTGCGTTTAAGCAAATTGCAATCACAGGACATGCAGCATTTTGGGAGCATTTCCATTCTAATGAATTGTATAGGAGCAGGGAAATCACTCCCCAAATCACTTGCAAAACGCTATACCAAACAGCTAGCGATTGCGATAGCGCTTTGTGCTTTCTAGTGGGTCCAGGCCTCACAGCACGTGTGTCAAGCATTGACGCGCAGTGGCATTACTGTGCGGCTGAGGAACGCCACATGTCAAGTCTGAGTGCAGCTGCGCTCAGATCTCACTCCATGGCGCCGCTGTCTGGCCAGTGCAGGGGAGCAGCTGACAGGTGGTGACTTCACTGCTTGTCAGCTGCCCGTGTGAAAGGGCCTTTATGGTGTTGTGTAAACTGTTGTAAGTTTTTTTTTTTTTCGTAAACACATTAAAACCAACGGTACTTTTCCGTTAGCCGGGCGCATCCACTAGGTAGCGATAAAACTCCACCAGAATTACATCTTTCCCTACTTTCCGTGGCGGCCTGGAGGGGTAATAGTAATTAACGCTACCTAGTGGATGTGCCCGGCTAACGGAAAAGTACAAAAACAACCACCAAACATATATATATATTTTTTTGGTTCTTTTCCGTTAACCGGGCGCATCCTCTAGGTGGCGATAGAACTCCAGCAGAGTTACATCTTTCCCTACTATCCATGGCGGCCTGGAGGGGGAATAGTAATTATCGCCACCTAGAGGATGCGCCAGGCTAACGGATAAGTACCTATTATTTTTTATTTATTTTTTTTGTATGTCCAAATCTGGCGTTAACGTAAATTGTCCACACACACCAGCATGGATAACACAACTTGCAAACAAACTTCAGGAACAAAATCTGTTTGTAAGGCCCGGTTCACACTTGCGGTGGCCCTCCGGAATCGCCGTGCCGGAGCCGCACCGCTTGCAGAACGGACGGAACGGACGCACGGCATAGCAATGAAAGCCTATGCGTCCGTTCACATGCGTCCGTTCTGCCGAGCCGGACCGGATCCGGGCCGGATCCGGACTCCGGCCTCCGTTCCAACATGCGCTATTTTTTTCATCCGGCTCCTCCGGCAGCCGTATCCGGGGCGGAGCCGGACTGCACCATCCGGCCAATACAAACCAATGGGAACCGGAGAGCGCACAACACACTGGCTGAGAAATCCGGATGTTCTACCCCACTTCCTATGGGGATTGTTGCGGCGATATTGGATGGGGACACATGGGCAAGCATTTTGGAGTGGAGCAGCACAGCTGGATCCGGATCCGGAGATGTTGGCAGCATGTCGGAGGTGGAGGTGAGTGCTAAACAGCAGAGGGCCTGATTCCACAGGTCCCCCTTCTGCTGACCTCCCAGACCCCAACATTTTTTTTGTTTTTAACGTTATTTTGCCAAACGGATCCGGATCGCATCCTGATGGACACCTGATGCAACCTGACCGGATCCGGATCGGATCCGGATCAGAACCGTACGGTTCCGATCCGGATCCGGTCCGGATCCGGTCAGGTCATCCGGTCCGTTTGGCAAACAACCGCTAATGTGAACCGGGCCTAAGTTGGAGGGACTATCTGTGTGTAGTATTAGAGGACAACTAAAGTGAAAAGACTATGGAGGCTGCCATATTTATTTCCTTTAAAACAATACCTGTTGCCTGGCTGCCCTATTGATCTACTTGGCTGCAGCAGTGCCTGAATCACACCAAAAACAAGCATGCGGCTAATCCTGGCAGAGCTGACAATAATGGACTCAATTCATTACGCATTACCGCATTCGGTATTGTTAAAAACCGCTGGTTTTACCAATCATTTTCCCAAATTCCAATTCACCAAACCTAAAAACGCACAGAAACTTAAAATGACCGACTAGTGAGGCAAATTACTGACTTGTGCGGTAAATATGTCAAGAAATTGAAATTAACATTCAATAAATCCAGCTAAAGTGTTCAGTATTTTTCTTCAGCTCTGACCAGCCGATAACTCGCTATCTCCATGAGGTAACATCGATAGACAGCCAATCGGGAGAACCACACAGCCCTGCTTCTCACCCTGATTTGGTCCGACACTCTGGAAGGTGGGACTTCACTGTAGCAAAGCAGGGGAAGAGACCCTTTATGAGGCTTTTCTGCATCCCTTTAGATGTGAAAATCTGTAAACTACTGTACCAAAGCGCTCCCCCTGGTGGCTGCAGCACATCTAAAGGGATGTCAGGGATGCACTGGACAGAAACCCGGATTCATGTACACAGCTCCCTGCCTCAGCACTGACCTGCTCCACGGCTGGTAAGTGAGACTTACCGAGCAGGGCTAAGTTAATTGAAACATGTTTGTTCAGTAAATAACCAAACTTCTACCTCATGTGGGAAATCTTAAGTGAATTTGGAAACAAAAATGTAAAGTACTGAATGCGATATTTTACGGACCTAAATGATTTCACCGAACTACCCTTAGCGAATTGAGGCCATTGTTGCCAACATCTGATCTGCATATGCTTGTTCAGGGTCAGTGGCATAACTACAAATCATGGACCTCCCTGCCAGACTTTGATGGAGCCCCCAATGTTCATATCCTGGAGGCCCATTTTGCAAGGGACATAAAAGCAAGCGACATCGTAATCCACACCTGATCTGAAGAATGGACCCCTATATCGGAGGGAGTGAAGTAGTAGTTGGGGCCCCCTAACCTTCCCACAGGCGCTGCTCCCCTCTAGTTACAGTGGCTTGCAAAAGTATTCGGCCCCCTTAAAGTTTTCCACATTTTGTCACATTACTGCCACAAACATAAATCAATTTTATTGGAATTCCACGTGAAAGACCAATACAAAGGCTATCATTCATAAACTTGCTGGCGGTAAGGAGAACCCATGCGGGAGAATACCGCCGTCGGTAGTTTAGCCTTCTGGGTGGTCATTCATAAAAATTGTGCCTGGTGCGATAGCACTGCGGAGGTTTTATGGAGAATGGTGTCAGTAGGCGGGCGGTAGGCATGCAGAAACAGAAATGCTGCCTGATTCCCTCCGTGCGCTGCTCTCTCTTCTGCTGCTTGGGAGGTCCGTCCCATTCACTTACAAGTACTCCGCAAGCTTCCCGCTACATCCAGGGGATCGGGAATCCCCATCCGCATACCGCTATGCAGTAATGTTTATGAATGGACATTTTGCTACTTTTTCTGGATAACTACGTATCAACACTGCACAAGGCGGTAAGTTATCACTCTGCACGGGAATGTCAGCTCCGCATGCGGAAAGAGCCTTTATGAATGGACATTTTGCAATGTGGTCGGTAAAGTCAGCGGTATTAAGCATTTCCGCATGCGGGAATGCTTTATGAATGATAGCCAAAGTGGTGTACACGTGAGAAGTGGAATGAAAATCACATCATTCCAAACATTTTTTACAAATAAATAACTGCAAAGTGGGGTGTGCGTAATTACTCAGCCCCCCTGAGAAAATACTCTGTAAACCACCTTTTGCTGCAATTACAGCTGCCAGTCTTTTAGGGTATGTCTCTACCAGCTTTGCACATCTAGAGACTGAAATCCTTGCCCATTCTTCTTTGCAAAACAGCTCCAGGTCAGTCAGATTAGATGGACAGCGTTTGTGAACAGCAGTTTTCAGATCTTGCCACCGATTCTCGATTGGATTTAGATCTGGACTTTGACTGGGTCATTCTGACACATAGATATGTTTTGTTTTAAACCATTCCATTGTTGCCCTGGCTTTATGTTTAGGGTCGTTCTCCTGCTGGAAGGTGAACCTCCGCCTCAGTCTCAAGTCTTTTGCAGTCTCCAAGAGGTTTTCTTCCAAATTTGCCCTGTATTTGGCTCCATCCATCTTCCCATTAACTCTGACCAGCTTCCCGTCCCTGCTGAAGAGAAGGACCTCCAGAGCATGATACTGCCACCACCATATTTGACAGTGGGGATGGTGTGTTCAGAGTGATGTGCAGTGTTAGTTTTCCGCCACACATAGCGTTTTGCATTTTGGCCAAAAAGTTCAGTTTTGGTCTCATCTGACCAGAGCACCTTCTTCCACATGGTTGCTGTGTCCCCCACATGGCTTGTGGCAATCTGCAAATGGGACTTCTTAGGCTTTTCTGTTAACAATGGCTTTCTTCTTGCCACTCTTCCATAAAGGCCAATTTTGTGCAGTGCATGACTAATAGTCAGTGTTGCCAACTCATCCCTTTAATTACTGACACATCTAAGTTATACAGGTTCTGGGGCTACTTACACATAATCAGTGCCTTACCTGCATCTACCTAGCCATGAAACCTGTATAATTCATGTGTGTCAGTAATTAAAGGGATGAGTTGGCAACACTGCTAATAGTTGTCCTATGGACAGATTCCCCCACCTGAGCTGTAGATCTCTGCAGCTCGTCCAGAGTCACCATGGGCCTCTTGACTGAATTTCTGATCAGCGCTCTCATTGTTCGACCTGTGAGTTTAGGTGGACGGCCTTGTCTTGGTAGGTTTACAGTTGTGCCATACGCCTTCCATTTCTGAATGATCGTTTGAACAGTGCTCCGTGGGATGTTCAAGGCTTTGGAAATCTTTTTGTAGCCTAATGGCCCATACTCACGAGGGACTTTTGTCGCCTCAACACACGGCGCGCGCGTGTTGCGGCGACAGGTCGCTCGTGAGTATGGGCCGCCGCACGCGCGCGCACCCCGAACTGTCGCCCGCCGCTCATGTCGCCATGCGATTGAAAGTTTCAATCGCATGGCGACAGTCGCCGCCGCACCTCCCCCGCAACTGTCGCTAGTCCGCGTGAGTACGCGGACTAGCGACAGCAACCTCCATTGTATCAAATGGAGCTTCCGGTGGGGGGAGGAGGAACGTCGGCGACAGCTTCCGCCTCGCCGCTGGTCCCTCTTCCGCGTGTGTACGCGGAGGGACCTGGCGAGAAGCTGTCGCCGGCCTGTCGCCCACACGCTCACGTGTGCTGGCGACAGGCAACATTTGCAGCCCGTGAGTACGGGCCTTAAGCCTGCTTTAAATTTCTCAATAACTTTATCCCTGACCTGTCTGGCATGTTCTTTGGACTTCATGGTGTTGTTGCTCCCGATATTCTCTTAGACAACCTCTGAGGTCGTCACAGAGCAGCTGTATTTGTACTGACATTAGATTACACACAGGCACACTCTATTTAGTCATTAGCACTCATCAGGCAATGTCTCAGACCAAAGCGGGCTGAATAATTACGCACACCCCACTTTGCAGTTATTGATTTGTAAAATATGTTTGGAATCATGTATGATTTTCGTTCCACTTCTCATGTGTACAGTACTTTCTGTTGGTCTTTCATGTGGAATTCCAATAAAATTGATTCATGTTTGTGGCAGTAATGTGACAAAATGTGGAAAACTTCAAGGGGGCCGAATACTTTTTCAAGCCACTGTACATCCCTGTTCAGAGTCAATGGCTAAAAGCATTAGAGGCAGAGGATCATCAGGGCTGTCAGGCAACTGGTATTGCTTAAAAGGAAATAAATATGGCAGCCTCCATATCCCTCTCGCTTCAGTTGTCCTTTAACCTCCCTGGCATTATGATTATTTCCAGATTTAAGGTCTAAAAGCCATAACATTTTTTCACAAGCTTTTAGACCCTAAAAAACAAGAAGAAAAACATACTACAGAGAGGTCTGCAGCAGCTCCTGCATGAGACTCACTCATGAACGGGACTACCACCCTGTTCTGCGGCTTTCCGTCCTGAGCCTGACTCGGGATTTCTGCTAAGGTGACATGTGACATGATGAGATAGACATGTGTATGTACAGTGCCTAGCACACAAATAACTAGGCTGTGTTCCTTTTTTTTTTCTTTCTCTGCATGAAAGATTTAAATGTCAGGTATGTAAGGGGCAGTTCCTGTCTGAGTTAGGACTGGATCAGACTACAGTGTGACACTCACTGATAAGAAATTACTAAATTATAAAACACTTTCCTAGCAGAAAATGGCTTCTGAGAGCAGGAAGGTGATAAAAAGGGTCAATACTTCATAGATTTTAGCTCTGGCATACTTCAAGGAATGTGTCATTGAGCAAAAACAATAAAACAGTAAAAACTTAAAAAGTAGATTTAAATAAAACTGTGAATATCTTAAAAAGTCATTTTTAGGAGAAGGAGGATAGATACAATTGTTTATTTCATTAGTTTTCCGCCTTGGGTATACGATTGATTTGTCTGATAAAGGACTGACTGTTGACTCCTGTATTTGGGGACTGAATTATATAGTTTACTTCTCATGGAGCAACTAGGCTGGATTATTGGTTCAGCCCTGTTGCTTTTTGAACATTTCTTGTACAATATGCTTGTGATTATCTACTGTGTGTGGGGATTTCTTCACTCTGGGATTTCTTGGCTTATACAACTACATTAAATAGCTCATATATATCTCACATAAATTATAATACATTATATGTTTTGAGGTTTTGCCTTCATAGCATGTCCAAGGAAACCATTTTTGCATTCCAATAACTGTATGTTTTTCAGAGACGAATGTTTCCCTGCAGATTGTCAATAGGCGCTTTAATGTGTTTATCCCTCTGAAGCCACACTCGTTGTATCGCTGCGGCGTTGTGATGTTGTCTCCACGTTATTATTATGTACTTGTGTCCTTTGCTGCCCAATGTGGTGATTACGAGACCACATTCTCATCTTGTGCAGCCTGGAGGGGAGCCATAGCGGAAGAAAGTCCAGCTAACGAGTGGAGATCGAGTTTCCCACAGGCCGAGCTGAGGAAGGGGAGAGACCTTGGTACAAGGCTTGTGATAGAACAATGAGTTTCTTATAAACCACCACTTCCTCTTATTCTACTCAAATATGTACTATGTATGAAACACAATACTATTTTATCATCTTCCATTGTCTCTGTGTATTAGATGGATCGGAAGTTTCTGACATCTTGGAGCCGATACTTACTCTCCAGTTCCACTATAGCTGCTGCATGAGTATTTCTCTGCAATTGTTTTCTTATTAATACAGAGAGTTCTGATGGGGTTGGCAGCAGCGAGACAGGCAAAAACGGCGCTGGAAATTCAGGCACTCCAGGCGCCGCCATAACCGTAACGTGAATAAGCGCCGTAACGTGAATAATGGCTATAGCAGCGCTCAGTCACTAATTTGGGGCGCCGTCAAGAGTTGAAGGAAGGCCCTTCTGGACCCTTCTGATCTAGGGGCCCTGGTGCAGTTGCAACCTTCGCATCCCCTATTGCTACTTCATTGGTTGGCAGCTTTGTAATCTAACCTTGATTCTCAAATATAGAGTTTGGATTGCAGAAAGAGAGCATCTGCATTCTCACAGCAGTTCTAGAACAAGCCTCTTTCTTGTTTTTTTACAAAAGGAAGCGGTCTTGGATGTGCATTTTTTTTTTTTTTTTTTTGTAAAATATAGGTGACTTCTAAGTCACGTTTTATCATATTTTGACTGGAAATCCGCTTTTAAGGTAGCCACTAACGGTCCAATTTCTAGCGAAAAATCGTTCGAGCGATCAGAAATTCTGATCGGAAGTGAAATATTGTAATAAATCGTTCACTACACCATCAACGAACCAATATTTACTTCCGATCTATCACAACCAAAAAGAAAATCCAAATTTTGGTTCCACGAAAATTCATTAGGGCGACATTTTTTTCACTCGTTCATAATCGATTGTGTCCACCAATGGAGATTATTAACAACCAATCTGATCAGAATTTCTAATCGCTCGAACGATTTTTGGCTAGAAATTGGACCGTTATTGGCCACCTTTACTTAATTCCTTCTTTGAATTTAAGTTTGTTTTTACTTTGGTTTGTTTGTGTGGGAGATATTGGGCTCACTCCGTAATTGTCACTGGAATTGGCTTGCTATGCTTTGCAGGGAAAAGGGAATGCTTTGTGAAATGTCACTTGCAAAAATCGTGTGCATTTTTTCGTATAGCAGAAACGCACGCAAAAGCCCACTCAATGGTTCTCTATGGGGAATCGCAGTAATAGTGCGATTGTTCCATATGCAGCCCAAAGGGAAGGTTGTGTTGCTTTTTTCTCAACCCAGATAAAAATGGCATGCGAATCGCTCTATAATGAATGTATTAAATAAAAGCGCATGTGATTTCGTACATAAAAAAATAAAATAAAAAAAATCTCACTGCTTTTTTGCACTTCTATAGCAAAATACTCTACCTGTTCTTCTGTAAATTATCTCATCTTTACCTTCAATAAACCCTTGTTTGATGGAAAAAAACAGCCGAATACTCACCATAGGGACGTAGGAAGATGGATCCCAGTGACGTCCCTTGACGACGAGCACTCCCCTCTTACTACAGGTGGGTTCCCATGATGAGCATGAAGGGGAAGTCAAGCCATTGCAATAGCGCAGATTGTGAAGCACAGAGTCGTCGGGGGGGGGGGGGGCGGGGGATCTTAAAGATCTGATCCGCCATGACGGTCGTTATTGCCATGTGTCGCTAAATGTTGTTTGCGTAATCACGTGAAACGATCGCTAATCGCTCTAAAAACCGATGGTCGTTGAAAGAATCGCGAGGTGCATATGGGCCTTTAGTGTGACCCCTGCCTCTCTATTCCTACTCTGTTTCACTTGGACAGCCACTCATCATCCTAGTATAATCGTTCCCTTCGCCAGTCTTGAGATGCGAGGGCCTTCCACAAAGCATGGCTGCTCTATGACAAACACACAGAACAAGGTTAAGAGCTGGCGTTCCCTTCCTCCTGTCTGCGTGAGTGAGTGACAGCTCACACTGTATATCTGCCCCTTGGTTGTTTTAACAAGACTCCAATATTCTCCTCCCCACCAGCAGGCAGCCAGAACAGACTAGACTAGAGAATGCGTCTTGCTAAGCCTATAGTAACGTGTCAGATTCTTTATGTTTATGGAAGCGCCTCTCGGCTTGAGATGTCGAAACTGGCGTTTCAGCAGAAATCATTTCAATATGCTGAGGGTCTGCAAATGTATGGAATCTCCAGGCTCCTGCATGGTGTGGCCAGAGCTCAAGGAAAGCTGCTTCTCTGGGCACAGTAATAATTCCTACCATGGGAGATATTACAAGGCCAGGTGAAAAGTTAATGTGGCCTCCGCAGATTCTCATAAAGCATCAGTCAATCACAGGCAACTGCTCAGAAGGCAGCGGCCAGTTGTCTGATTTCCAGTGAGCAGGAATTATTGGACAGCTGTATTCAGGAGATATACTTGTACATCTGTAGCTGATTGTGATGTTGCAATTAGTGTATTGCCATCTCTCCGACACGTTTTATTCTGGAGATAAACACAGTGAAGTAGCCAGCTTTGTCAATTGCATTTGCCTTACACAGTACTTATGACTTCCTTGTTCTCGATAAGGTGGACATACATCTCTTGATTTGGTGACCCAATGACCATGCAATTCGATAATTATGGAATCGGATGAAAATCTGTGCCCCCAAGAGCATGCCCATTCGATGATGTGACCAAATTCGGGCTGAAATTGGTTGGAGGTATCAGTCATACATGCTGTAATATGCCGGACTGTCATGGTCAATCGGGTGCCTGGCGTTAACAGCAAGCAATATCGGGACAAGTGATGAATGCGTCGGAACGCTTGGTCCTGTGCCCCTCCCCCGTGCCCAGTGCAGTATACTTTACCCATCTGTGTCAGCCGCTGGCTCCGGGCTCTATCTGCATACACGCACCCCAAGTGGTTGCTGGCGTAACATGGGCGCATGTGTGAAGTTGGGGGGAGGGTCACTGGCTTGGGGGCCCTGGGGGAAATTTGTCATCAACCAACAGTCGTCTGGTGCCACTTTAGGGAAGGGGGTGGGTCGAGTTTGGGGGCCCAAGCAGAGGCGTATCTGGGTAAAATGCGCCCTACCCCCCATCATCAAGGCCTAGTAGCCCCCCCCCCCCCCAAGTATACGAAGTCAAATATGTGTTCCTTACAGTAATTATACCAATTTCCCCCGGATATAAAGTAAAATTCAAGGCCTTTTGCCATACCTGCCCCCTCCTCTCCCATGCTGCAATGTCCATTCCATGTCTGACCGGCTGCTGCCCGCCCCCCTGATCTGCCGCATGCTGCTCCAGCCGCATCCAGGTTATGTCTGCCCCCTCCTCCCTGCTGCGTCCTCTTTCACCCGAACCCATTAACAGACCTGAAATCATCAGTGTGAACGAAATGCAGAAGAGTGGCCAGCAGTTCCCAGCGACCGCGGTTGTGTTTCAAATGCAGGAAGTGACGTCATTAATCAGTCACTTCTTGCATTTGAAGGTCACATGTGGTCACTGAACCGCAAGCCGCTATTCTGTCTCTTCGTCGCGCTGATGATTTGAGGTCTGTTAATGGGCTCAGGTGACAGAGGACGCAGCGGGGAGGAGGGGGACAGACCTAACCCAGCATGTGGCTGGAGCAGCATGCGGCAGATCAGGGGGTTGCGCGGGCAGCAGCCGGTCAGACATGGAATGGAAATTGCAGTATGGGAGAGGAGGGGGCAGGCATGGCGCCTATGGCACAGTGGCGCCCATGGCCCTAGGCATGCCTGCACCCCTCTAAATACGCCACTGGGCCCAAGCTACAGAATTTGGTATTGTGGCACTTAGTTCTGCAGCAGTTTTAGCATTTGTTTCTCCATCACTTGCCTGACCCCTCCGCCTCCCGTGGCAGCGCTGGAGATTTGGATACCACTGGGCGCCAGCATAGACCGCAATGTGAATTACAGTCAGTAATTTGGACACTGTCAAAAGATGGAGCTCGAATTACTTTAAGAACAGTGTAATTTGGCTGAATTGCGTCTGTCCCCTAAGTCCATGGCGGCCTGGAGGAGGAATAGTAATAAGCGCTGACGGGACTTTTGCAGGAACAGGATGAGCCGTTCTTCAGCTTCACCCTGCGCCCAAATTTCCCGGCAACGTATATGTACGCCCACCTCATCCTTGCCATAAGTTCCCTTTCGATGCCTATCCTTTACTCCTAAAACTGGAGTCTGTTCCTTTTTTACTTTTTCTTTTTTCCACAGTTGAGAATTCCGGAATAGAAATTACTTTTTTTTTTCTTTTGTGGGACTTGATTTGGCAATGCTCACTCATATCTAATTAGAAGCCATACAACTCTTGCTTGGCAGCAGGGCTGTAGCTACCATAGGAAAAAATGGGCAATTGCCTCAGGGCCTCAGAGCCTGTAGGTGCCCCCAAGGTGTCCCTCCCTATCTTAGCTGTTGCTCCCCAGGGACTCTGCAGAGTCTAAGTTGGGAGGTGATTGGGGGAGGGTCAGCAGCCAGCTCAGGGGCCCAGGAGGGAAATTTGGCTGCAACAAAGGGCCTCTAATGACGCTTTTTGGTCGGGGGTGTCTATTGGGGGGCCCCCAGGCTTATTTTGCCCTAGGGCCCAACTGTTACTTGAACCGGCCCTGCTTGGCAGAGAACCACTGTTGAGTTTAGGGAGTAGAAAAAAAATGTCAATAGTTCAAGATGTGGGCTGCAAAATATAAAAGACAGTGTCATTCATCTGAGACAATAGAAACATTCAATGGAATGCCAGAAACCCAAACCCACCTGTGCATCTCCAAAGCAGGTGGCTTACCTGAGTTCCAGTTCTCAACCCACCTGCTTCAGTACAGAGCAATGACTGCGCTGGGAGACATCATTTTAGGTAAGTAACAGTAGCAGTAAGGGTTGGTTCACACTTGTTCAAAAAACGTATCCATGGCTCCGCTATTTGGCTTGGATCAAAACCGGAGCCACGGATACCAATGTTTAACCACTTCACCACTGAGGGGTTTTACCCCCTGAGCACCAGAGCAATTTTCACCTTTCAGCGCTCCTTCCATTCATTCATCTATAACTTTATCATTACTTATCGCAATGAAATGAACTATATCTTGTTTTTTCCGCCACCAATTAGGCTTTCTTTAGGTGGGACATTATGCCAAGAATTATTTTATTCTAAATGTGTTTTAATGGGAAAATAGGAAAAATGTGGGAAAAAAAATATTTTTCAGTTTTCGGCCATTATAGTTTTTAAATAATGCATGCTACTGTAATTAAAACCCATGAAATTTATTTGCCCTTTTGTCCCGGTTATAAAACAGTTTAAATTATGTCCCTATCACAATGTCTGGCGCCAATATTTTATTTGGAAATAAAGGTGAATTTTTTTCAGTTTTGCGTCCATCCCTAATTTCAAGCCCAAAGTTTATAAAGTAACAGTGTTATACCCTCTTGACATAAATATATAAAAAGTTCAGTCCCTAAGGTAACTATTACTATTTATGTATTTTTTTTAATTGTAAATTTTTTAATTTTTTTTTAATTACTAAAAAAAAAAATGGGGCGTGTGGGAGGTTATGAGTTCATTTTTTGTGTAACACTAATTTATTTCTATGTAAAAAATGCTTAGGGTGTAGTTTTACGATTTGGCCACAAGATGGCAACAGTAACTTTTTGTGCATTGCGACCTGCCATCCGGACGCTCGCAGGAAGTAGTAGGAGGCTGTGAGTGTTTTTTCTCACAATGATCGCGCTGCCCATCGGAGAGCAGCGGTTCATTGTGGGGCTAAGATCAACGAACGGGAATGGATTTTCCCGTTCATTGTTCTCCGGGCGAGTGGGTGGCGGCGTGTTTACTAGCGGCGGGCGGCGTGTTTACGAGCGGGAGCACGGGCAGCGGCGGGAGCGCGGAAAGTACGGATTTCTCCGTCCCTGGGGGTTAAAGGATAGAAAAAGGGACGGAGAAATTCGTACAGGCGGGGGTAAAGTGGTTAAAGTAGCGGCCATCTTCACACACTTTAAAAAACGGATCGGCAGGATCCGTTTTGAAAAACTGAACGAAGGGTCCGGATTTACAGGTTTTTCACAGACCCCAGATACACGGAGGGGTAGTGAAAGGCTACACAAAAACGGACTAAAAGCCGGATTATTATTCTAGCATCTTTTTAGTTTACAGTGTAGAGACAAATTCTTTCTCTGTTTGTTTTGTTTTGTTGTTATATTAGTCCATTAATGGACTATGTTGTTGTTGTTCTATCAAAGTCAAAAATGTGGTATTATTCCTCTGCTATTTAATATGACTTATTGCAATGATATGATTAATGCCAAAATAAAAATATTTTGAAAACAAAAATGGATTTCCCTCTACACAGAGAACTTTTGCACACAAAACAAAGGCAAAAACGGATTGCCTACTGCCTGCTCCTCCCCTCAATATCATCTCTTCTCCAATAGAAACACACATAAAGAAAGAACATACGTTTTATACGGACTGGAATCGTATGCTACAAAAGAACAATTTGAAAAACTGATCAGTTTTGTATTGGTTTTTAGAAGAAACTGATCCGTTTGAAACGGGATCCGATGCAACCGGACAAGTGTGGATCGAGCCTAACTCCTATAATGCCAGTGTGTCATTACGCATTGTGGACGGTGATCTGCTTTGCTAAAACTGGCCACAGGTTTGTGAGACCTGCAGTCGTCCTCACCAGTGATGAGAAGAACTGTAGGATGAAACCTGCATTATGGAGAGAGTAAGACCAGGAACTGGATAAGGAAAGATAACGGATAGGGCTACTTTGGAGTGCAGCCTGAGGAAGGCCTGACAGGGCGAAGGACACCAGCAAAGGTGAATAAATAGAGTCAAGACTGGACTCACTGGCTGGCAGGAAAGGATTTAGGATAACTGATTGCATACAGTATTGATAGGACAGGGACGGGGCTAACAAGTTGCAAACTGAGCTGGCAGACAGAACTGGGAACAAGAATAGCTGGTTTGGACTAGACTGTCAGGACTAAATAACTGGAGTAGTTGGACTGACTAGTGGGGACCTGGTAATTGGACTGACTGATTGGTGGGCACAGGGTAACTGGACCCACTGGTAAGACCAAATTACTAGAGCAGGCTGTGGTTCAGACTGATGGGCAAAATGAGGATAACTGGACACTAGCAAAATCAATTCTGACCAGCAGGCCAAGGAATTGGGAACGAGGGGGGCAAGGCCAGCAAAAAGGGCGCTGGACATTTGGGCCCCGCTGGATGCCACCATAGACTGTAATGTGAATTATGGCTATAGTGGCGCTCAGAGGTTAATTTGGGCGCTGCCAAGAGATCGATCCAAAATTACGGAAAAAAAACAAAAGAAAAAAAGAAAAACAGCCGGAAGCAGTAGCTGGCAGCACAATTGCATCTTACTCCTGAGTCCATGACGGCCTGTAGGGGAAATGGTAATAGCAGCCGGGAAATTTGCAATAGCAGTATGAGCCGGTTTTCTTCTTTACCCTGCGCCCATATTTCCCGGTGCCCTTTTTGCATGTATGCCAATGGGGGACAGTGTGACTGCCACGCCTTGGCTGTGTAGCATGTAAAGAGCCCTGACCGCTGTTTAGCCAGGGTTTAAATAACTCTGGCTTTCACACCACCAGCCTGATAAGTCCTGCTCTGCACTTTTCCAGGGAGTTCATCTAAGATGCCAGGAGTGGTGCAGGACGAGTATACTGGCATTGTCTGGTAAGATGATGCCTGCAGGTATAACGCAAACCCCTCACCCTGTGACCGCCTCATTTATTTTCCCTTTGATCCAGGTTCCCTTTAAATGAAATGGCTGGTGTTGAGCTTGTGTTATATTTTTAGCATCCTGGTATTACTTTTAGGGTTTATTTTTTTTTCCAACAATGACCATTTCTGAATTGAATTTCCAACATTCCCTATGTATTTGGACATAATGGATTCAATGTTTGCCTAATAACAGTCTTGTAGGAGTCCAATAAAGAGGAACCACCAAGCTGTACAGATGGCAGTGGGCACGGTGATTATTATCATAAGGGGTCCGCCTCTGTATTTCACCACACAGTATATATTTACCAAGGCCATTTTCATGGCAGCTGAAATAATTGGAAATGACAGGGCTGATGAAAATTATAAAAGTATTTTATTGCAGAAGTTCATTTTGAGTAAAAACGCGACTCGACGTTGATGCTTTTGGTCTGTGGTTTTCAACTTTTCAAGAGCCGCAGACTCCAACTAAATATCGTCTGACTCAGCGCAGTCAAAGGCTGCCTTCCCTTTGAAGTCCTGGTATTATCGCTGCAGTAGATCCTGTGTGCCTGGGATTCTGTGTTTTATAATAATATCTTCCCAAGGTTTATTAACTTTGGGGAGGTAGCAGAATCTGATTAACATCATTTTTCCTGTACGGCAGATTTCTTGATAAATGCCGCTCAGCCTTGTTATGAGCACAGAGGAGGGTACTTTGAACTTGTGTGGCTGCCTTATTATTTCACATTACTATGATGATGTTTATTTACTTTCTTCCTCACACTTGCTTCTTCCTTGAAGCTTTTAATAAAAGTTTTCAGTGATTTAATAAAGCATGTTGACATATAAATCTCCCTGGACCTGATCTACTAAATTTCTGCAGTAATCCTTAAAAGAAACAAAGTGAAGATAAACTGATGAGATAAAAATTGTATCTATCCTCCTGCTCCTAAAAAAAAAAAATATATATATTTTTTATCTGTCCCACAGATTTCACTGTTTCATTGTCTCGGCTCAATGACACATTCATTTAAGTATGCCAGAGCTAACATTTATGAACGATTGACCCTTTTTTATCTCTTTCCTGCTCTTAACCACTTGAGGACCACAGTCTTTCTACCCCTTAAGGACCGGCCACTTTTTTTCCATTCAGACCACTGCAGCTTTCACGGTTTATTGCTCGCTCATACAACCTACCACCTAAATGAATTTTGGCTCCTTTTCTTGTCACTAATAAAGCTTTCTTTTGGTGCTATTTGATTGCTCCTGCGATTTTTACTTTTTATTATATTCATCAAAAAAGACATGAATTTTGACAAAAAAATGATTTTTTTAACTTTCTGTGCTGACATTTTTCAAATAAAGTAAAATTTATGTATACATGCAGCGCGAAAAATGTGGACAAACATGTTTTTGATTAAAAAAAAAACCCATTCAGTGTATATTTATTGGTTTGGGTAAAAGTTATAGCGTTTACAAACTATGGTGCAAAAAGTGAATTTTCCCATTTTCAAGCATCTCTGACTTTTCTGACCCCCTGTCATGTTTCATGAGGGGCTAGAATTCCAGGATAGTATAAATACCCCCCAAATGACCCCATTTTGGAAAGAAGACATCCCAAAGTATTCACTGAGAGGCATAGTGAGTTCATAGAAGATATTATTTTTTGTCACAAGTAAGCGGAAAATGACACTTTGTGAGGAAAAAAAAAAAAAAAAAAGTTTCCATTTCTTCTAACTTGCGACAAAAAAAAATGAAATCTGCCACGGACTCACCATGCCCCTCTCTGAATACCTTGAAGGGTCTACTTTCCAAAATGGGGTCATTTGTGGGGTGTGTTTACTGTCCTGACATTTTGGGGGGTGCTAAATTGTAAGCACCCCTGTAAAGCCTAAAGGTGCTCATTGGACTTTGGACCCCTTAGCGCAGTTAGGCTGCAAAAAAGTGCCACACATGTGGTATTGCCATACTCAGGAGAAGTAGTATAATGTGTTTTGGGGTGTATTTTTACACATACCCATGCTGGGTGGGAGAAATATCTCTGTAAATGACAATTTGTTAATTTTTTTTACACACAATTGTCCATTTACAGAGATCTTTCTCCCACTCAGCATGGGTATGTGTAAAAATACACCACAAAACACATTATACTACTTCTCCTGAGTACGGCGATACCATATGTGTGGCACTTTTTTGCACCCTAACTGCGCTAAAGGGCCCAAAGTCCAATGAGTACCTTTAGGATTTCACAGGTCATTTTGAGAAATTTCGTTTCAAGACTACTCCTCACGGTTTAGGGCCCCTAAAATGCCAGGGCAGTATAGGAACCCCACAAATGACCCCATTTTAGAAAGAAGACACCCCAAGGTATTCCGTTAGGAGTATGGTGAGTTCATAGAAGATTTTATTTTTTGTCAAAAGTTAGCGGAAAATGACACTTTGTGAAAAAACACAATTAAAATCAATTTCCGCTAACTTGTGACAAAAAATAAAATCTTCTATGAACTCGCCATACTACTAACGGAATACCTTGGGGTGTCTTCTTTCTAAAATGGGGTCATTTGTGGGGTTCCTATACTGCCCTGGCATTTAAGGGGCCCTAAACCGTGAGGAGTAGTCTTGAAACAAAAATGACCTGTGAAATCCTAAAGGTACTCATTGGACTTTGGGCCCTTTAGCGCAGTTAGGGTGCAAAAAAGTGCCACACATGTGGTATCGCCGTACTCGGGAGAAGTAGTACAATGTGTTTTAGGGTGTATTTTTACACATACCCATGCTGGGTGGGAGAAATAACTCTGTAAATGGACAATTGTGTGTAAAAAAATCAAAAGATTGTCATTTACAGAGGTATTTCTCCCACCCAGCATGGGTATGTGTAAAAATACACCCCAAAACACATTATACTACTTCTCCCGAGTACGGCAATACCACATGTGTGGCACTTTTTTGCACCCTAACTGCGCTAAAGGGCCCAAAGTCCAATGAGTACCTTTAGGATTTCACAGGTCATTTTTGTTTCAAGACTACTCCTCACGGTTTAGGGCCCCTAAAATGCCAGGGCAGTATAGGAACCCCACTAATGACCCCATTTTACAAAGAAGACACCCCAAGGTATTCCGTTAGGAGTATGGTGAGTTCATAGAAGATTTTATTTTTTGCCACAAGTTAGCGGAAATTGATTTGAATTGTCTTTCTTCACAAAGTGTCATATTCCGCTAACTTGTGACAAAAAATAAAATCTTCTATGAACTCACCATACTCCTAACGGAATACCTTTGGGTGTCTCCTTTCTAGAATGGGGTCATTTGTGGGGTTCCTATACTGCCCTGGCATTTTAGGGGCCCTAAACCGCGAGGAGTAGTCTTGAAACTAAATGTCGCAAAATGACCTGTGAAATCCTAAAGGTACTCATTGGACTTTGGGCCCCTTAGCGCACTTAGGGTGTAAAAAAGTGCCACACATGTGGTACCGCCGTACTCAGGAGAAGTAGTATAATGTGTTTTGTGGTGTATTTTTACACATACCCATGCTGGGTGGTAGAAATATCTCTGTACATGACAATTGTTTGATTTTTTTTACACACAATTGTCCATTTACAGAGAGATTTCTCCCACCCAGCATGGGTATGTGTAAAAATACACCCCAAAACACATTATACTACTTCTCCTGAGTACGGCGATACCACATGTGTGACACTTTTTTTTGCAGCCTAGGTGCGCTAAGGGGCCCAACGTCCTATTCACAGGTCATTTTGAGGCATTTGTTTTCTAGACTACTCCTCACGGTTTAGGGCCCCTAAAATGCCAGGGCAGTATAGGAACCCCACAAGTGACCCCATTTTAGAAAGAAGACACCCCAAGGTATTCCATTAGGTGTATGGCGAGGTCATCGAAGATTTTATTTTTAGTCACAAGTTAGTGAAAAATGACACTTTGTGAAAAAAAACCCAATAAAAATCAATTTCCGCTAACTTTTGACAAAAAATAATAAAATCTTCTATGAACTCGTCATACACCTAACAGAATACCTTGGGGTGTCTTTTTTCTAAAATGGGGTCACTTGTGGGGTTCCTATACCGCCCTGGCATTTTACGGGCCCAAAACCGTGAGTAGTCTGGAAACCAAATGTCTCAAAATGACTGTTCAGGGGTATAAGCATCTGCAAATTTTGATGACAGGTGGTCTATGAGGGGCCGAATTTTGTGGAACCGGTCATAAGCAGGGTGGCCTTTTAGATGACAGGTTGTATTGGGCCTGATCTGATGGATAGGAGTGCTAGGGGGGTGACAGGAGGTGATTGATGGGTGTCTCAGGGGGTGATTAGAGGGGAAAATAGATGCACTCAATGCACTGGGGAGGTGATCAGAAGGGGGTCTGAGGGGGATCTGAGGGTTTGGCCGAGTGATCAGGAGCCCACACGGGGCAAATTAGGGCCTGATCTGATGGGTAGGTGTGCTAGGGGGTGACAGGTAGTGACAGGAGGTGATTGATGGGTGTCTCAAGGTGTGATTAGTGGGGGGAATAGATGCAAGTAATGCAATGGCGAGGTGATCAGGGCTGGGGTCTGAGGGTGTGGGCGGGTGATTGGGTGCCCTAGGGGCAGATGGGGGTCTAATCTGATGGGTAGCAGTGACAGGGGGTGATTGATGGGTAATTAGTGGGTGTTTAGAGGAGAGAACAGATGCAATGCACTTGGGAGGTGATCTGACTGCGGATCTGCAGGCGATCGGATGGTGTGGGTGGGTGATCAGATTGCCCGCAAGGGGCAGGTTAGGGGCTGATTGATGGGTGGCAGTGACAGGGGGTGACAGGGGGTGATTGATGGGTGATAGGTGATTGGCAGGTGATTGACAGGTGATCAGTGGGTTATTACAGGGAAGAACAGATGTAATTAATGCACTGGCGAATTGATAAGGGGGGGTCAGAGGGCAATCTGAGCGTGTTGGCGGGTGATTGGGTGCCCGCAAGGGGCAGATTAGGGTCTGATAGGTAAAAGTGACAGGTGGTGATAGGGGGTGATTGATGGGTAATTAGTGGGTGTTTAGAGGAGAGAATAGATGTAAACAATGGATTTGGGAGGTGATCTGATGTCGGATCTGCGGGCGATCTATTGGTGTGGGTGGGTGATCAAATTGCCCGCAAGGGGCAGGTTAGGGGCTGATTGATGGGTGGCAGTGACAGGGGGTGATTGATGGGTGATAGGTGATTGGCAGGTGATTGACAGGTGATCAGTGGGTTATTACAGGGAAGAACAGATGTAATTAATGCACTGGCGAATTGATAAGGGGGGGTCAGAGGGCAATCTGAGCGTGTTGGCGGGTGATTGGGTGCCCGCAAGGGGCAGATTAGGGTCTGATCTGATAGGTAAAAGTGACAGGTGGTGATAGGGGGTGATTGATGGGTGATTGATGGGTAATTAGTGGGTGTTTAGAGGAGAGAATGGATTTGGGAGGTGATCTGATGTCGGATCTGCGGGCGATCTATTGGTGTGGGTGGGTGATCAGATTGCCCGCAAGGGGCAGGTTAAGGGCTGATTGTTGGGTGGCAGTGACAGGGGGTGATTGATGGGTGATTGACAGGTGATTGACAGGTTATCAGGGGGGATAGATGCATACAGTACACAGGGGGGGGGTCTGGGGGGGGGGGGGGGGGTCCTGGGGAGAATCTGAGGGGTGGGGGGGTGATCAGGAGGGGGCAGGGGGGGAGATAAAAAAAAAATAGCGTTGATAGATAGTGACAGGGAGTGATTGATGGGTTATTAGGGGGGTGATTGGGTGCAAACAGGGGTCTGGGGGGTGGGCAGGGGGGGGGTCTGAGGGGTGCTGTGGGCGATCAGTGGGCGGGGGGGCCAGATCAGTGTGTTTGGGTGCAGACTAGGGTGGCTGCAGCCTGCCCTGGTGGTCCCTCCGACACTGGGACCACCAGGGCAGGAGGCAGCCTGTATAATACACTTTGTATACATTACAAAGTGTATTATACACTTTGTAGCGGCGATCGCGGGGTTAACATCCCGCCGGCGCTTCCGTATGGCCGGCGGGATGTTACGGCGGGTGGGCGGAGCCAGTTGCCGGGGGAAGCGCGCGTCATCAATGACGCGATCGCTCCCCCGGCATAGGAAAAGGACGCAACGCCCTAAGGCGTATTGCGGTCCTTAAGGCATCCACTTTGCCGCCGCCCATGGGCTGTGGGCGGTCGGCAAGTGGTTAAGCCCCATACACACGCTCAACAGTTGGATTGCCGTCTTATCAGTCTTATCAGTTGTGTGAACAATAGCAATCAACTTTTTGTTGGTTGTTCAACTTGTTTCACAACAAAAGTTGTTTGATAATTGTGCTGCATAAAAGACCGCTGTTGAGCATGTGTATGGGGCTTTAGAAGCCATTTTCTGCTGGGAAAGTGTTTTATGGCTGTAATTCTTTATCAGTGAGGGTTATGCTATAGTATAGTCTGATCAGGTCAGTTACATACCTCATGTTTAACTTTCAGGCAGAAAAAGAAAAATAAGATTGCAGCCTTGTAATTTGTGTACTTGGCACCATACATGTCTATCTCATCATGTCACATGTCACCTCGTTTTCACTTTGGGTGTCCTTTTAAAGATTGCGTTTACACTTGGTGCAATGTAATCTTTAACAACCAAATCAGTGAGGCGTGCTTTCCATTGGACGTATGCATCTCTTCTGGGCAGGGCTGTGGAGTCGGAGTCGTGGAGTCGGAGTCGTGGAGTCGGGCAATTTTGGGTGCCTGGAGTCGGAGTCGGGAAAAAATGCACCGACTCCGACTCCTAATGAATTTGTAACTGTAATTAAAATGGAAAATATGATAAAATGTTCTATTTCTCAGATAATAGTCATTAAAAATAATGTATATATACAGTATATATACGGTAATAGCTGTGCTTAGTCCACAAAAATGAAATAAACCAATCAAAATTAGTTACTTGTGCTGCTTCAATAAAGCAGTCCCCGTTTTTTTAAGGTCAGATATACACATCTGATTGTGACTGTATATATGATGTGTACACAGGAATCTCTTATATATACTAAATAACATCTATGCTGTAAGAATAAAGCCTGATGTGTAGCTGTGTCACTAATAGAGATGGTCAATGAGATGGAAATAATTCTGCATTGATGCTGATTTATGCAAATGTATGCACCCCCTTTGCTGATGAAATCAAATAATTTGATATGTTGTTAAAATTTGGTTTGGTGACCTCAAATTAAAGGGTACCTGAGACGGATGAAAAGTAAAGTTTTATACATACCTGGGGCTTCCTCCAGCCCTCTTCAGGCTAATCAGTCCCTCGCTGTCCTCCACCACCCGGATCTTCTGCTATGAGTCCTGGTAATTCAGCCAGTCAGCGCTGTCCGGCCGCATGCAGCTCCCACAGCCAGGAACATTCTGCACCTGCGCAATAGTGCTGCACAGGTGTAGTATGCTCCTGGCGGCGGAGTGTGTGCATGCGCACTACGCCCGACTGGCTCAAGTACCTGGACTCATAGCAGAAGATCCAGGTGGTGGAGGATGACAACGAGGGACTGATTATCCTGAAGGCGGCTGGAGGAAGCCCCAGGTATGTATAAAACTTTAATTTCATCTGTCTCAGGTTTACTTTGTTACACAGTAGTACTATACTCTACATATGCACTCCGAACAGAGCTGCAGGGAATCCACTGAGAATGCTGTGCACATTGAACACAGAGGTGTTGTCTGTCACCCATAAACCTTGTTCAGATTGTGCATGAAGAATGTGTAATAGAGGAAGAATCTCCTCATTCCCCTGCAGAGTACCTGCACATCATTCTTACATGTACCCACACTTACATTGCCTAGGGCCTGATAGATGTTCTTTGTTCCGGATTGTACCTTTTACAAGTACTCTTACCAAGGACTAGTTTTAGTCTTAAGGGAATAAATATAGTAGTCTACATATCATTCTCACTTCAGTTGTCTTGTAAAATTCCTAAGCGTTGGCAGTTAAGAGACGAATTTCATCTTACATACTTTTAATCAACAAAATTGTAATATGCAAATTAGAGGAGTCTGAGTCGGAGGAATCCTAAACTGAGGAGTCTGAGTCGGAGTCGGTGGATTTTTGGACCGACTCCACAGCCCTGCTTCTGGGGTTACAGTGTAAGTTGGCTGGCATTACCATGCAGAGACACACCAGACCACGATCATTGTGTTAGCCCCATAGGGCTATTACTGCTCCTGCAAAAAATTTTGTGCAATGAGCGGCAACCTCATATCTGGGGCTCAATTCACTAAGCATTACCACATTCTATAATGCAGAAAATGGCTGATTTACAATTTACAGTACATTTACATTTGATCTTGACGTCAAATGTCAATACGCAAAGGTTCTTACTGCATGGAAAGTCAAAATGACAGACTAGTGAGGTAAATTACTGACTTGTGCGGTAAATACCTCAATAAATGTAATGTAAATTCCCAAAGATTAGAGCAATGCGGTAAACAAGTGAGATGTTAAATATTTTACCTCCAGCCTGGAGCTGTTGGTAACTAACAATCAGCCATTCGATAAACTGGACAGGCAAAGGGGACAACCAATGGAGGCGCCACCCCACCCTACTACTCAAACCTTCAGAACTGATGTACTGTATTGCTGGAAAGGACATCATAAAGTAAAAAAAAAAAAAAAAAAAAAAAAAAAGACTGATACACAGAGAGGGCCCTTTAGTGGGATGCATGCAGATCATGCAGATCTAAAGGGACCCTTTGGGTGCCTTTTACTGTGGTGCGTTGTCAAAAGCAGCTGTTTCAAGACCGACCAGACAGAATCATCATCATCATTATTATTATTATTATTATTTAGTATTTATATAGCGCTGACATTACGCAGCGCTGTACAGTGTGTGTATATATATATATATATATATATGTATGTATGTATGTATGTGTATATATATGTATGTATATGTGTATATATATATATATATATATATATATATATATATATATATATATATATATATATATATATATATATATATATATATATATATATATATATATATATATATATATATAGTCTTGTCACTAACTGTCCCTCAAAGGAGCTCACAATCTAATCCCTACCATTACCATATATCTATATTATGTAGTGTAAGTACTGTAGTCTAGGGCCAATTTTTAGTGGGAGCCAATTAACTTATCCATGTGTTTTTGGCGTGTGGGAGGAAACCGGAGTGCCCGAAGGAAACCCACGCAGACACGGAGAGAACATACAAACTCTTTGCAGATAGTGCCCTGGCTGGGATCATGACAACTCTGGCCAGAAGTGAGAGAACATCACTGTAGCAGAACACCGCATACTGCCTGACCTACTCCACAGCTCGATTGACTTCTACTTCTTACCAAACAGGTCTTGGTGAATTGAAGCCAAGTGTGATTCAGATACTACTGCAGAGATCAACTGTATGGCCGCCTCCATTAACCTCTTAGTTCAGGTGTTCTGGCATTTTAGGGGCCCTAAACCGTGAGGAGTAGTCTTGAAACGAAATTTCTCAAAATGACCTGTGAAATCCTAAAGGTACTCATTGGACTTTGGGCCCTTTAGCGCAGTTAGGGTGCAAAAAAGTGCCACACATGTGGTATCGCCGTACTCAGGAGAAGTAGTATAATGTGTTTTGTGGTGTATTTTTACACATACCCATGCTGAGTGGGAGAAATATCTCTGTAAATGGACAATTGTGTGTAAAAAAAATTAACAAATTGTCATTTACAGAGATATTTCTCCCACCCAGCATGGGTATGTGTAAAAATACACCCCAAAACACATTATACTACTTCTCCTGAGTATGGCAATACCACATGTGTGGCACTTTTTTGCACCCTAACTGCACTAAGGGGCCCAAAGTCCAATGAGTACCTTTAGGATTTCACAGGTCATTTTTGTTTCAAGACTACTCCTCACGGTTTAGGGCCCCTAAAATGCCAGGGCAGTATAGGAACCCCACTAATGACCCCATTTTAGAAAGAAGACACCACAAGGTATTCCGTTAGGAGTATGGTGAGTTCATAGAAGTTTTTATTTTTTTGTCACAAGTTAGCGGAAATTGATTTTAATAGTTTTTTTTCACAAAGTGTCATTTTCCGCTAACTTGTGACAAAAAATAAAATCTTCTATGAACTCACCATACTCCGTACGGAATACCTTTGGGTGTCTTCTTTCTAGAATGGGGTCATTTGTGGGGTTCCTATACTGCCCTGGCATTTTAGGGGCCCTAAACCGTGAGGAGTAGTCTTGAAACCAAATGTCGCAAAATGACCTGTGAAATCCTAAAGGTACTCATTGGACTTTGGGCCCCTTAGCGTACTTAGGGTGTAAAAAAGTGCCACACATGTGGTACCGCTGTACTCAGGAGAAGTAGTATAATGCGTTTTGGGGTGTATTTTTACACATACCCATGCTAAGTGGGAGAAATATCTCTGTAAATGACAATTGTTTGATTTTTTTACACACAATTGTCCATTTACATAGAAATTTCTCCCACCCAGCATGGGTATGTGTAAAAATACACCCCAAAACACATTATACTACTTTTCCTGAGTACGGCGGTACCACATGTGTGACACTTTTTTGCAGCCTAGGTGCGCTAAGGGGCCCAACGTCCTATTCACAGGTCATTTTGAAGCATTTGTTTTCTAGACTACTCCTCGCGGTTCAGGGCCCCTAAAATGCCAGGGCAGTATAGGAACCCCACAAGTGACCCCATTTTAGAAAGAAGACACCCCAAGGTATTCCGTTAGGTGTATGGCGAGTTCATAGAAGATTTTATTTTTTGTCACAAGTTAGTGAAAAATGACACTTTGTGAAAAAAACCCAATAAAAATTAATTTCTGCTAACTTTTGACAAAAAATAAAATCTTCTATGAACTCGTCATACACCTAACAGAATACCTTGGGGTGTCTTTTTTTTCTAAAATGGGGTCACTTGTGGGGTTCCTATACCGCCCTGGCATTTTACAGGCCCAAAACCGTGAGTAGTCTGGAAACCAAATGTCTCAAAATGACTGTTCAGGGGTATAAGCATCTGCAAATTTTGATGACAGGTGGTCTATGAGGGGGCGAATTTTGTGGAACCGGTCATAAGCAGGGTGGCCTTTTAGATGACAGGTTGTATTGGGCCTGATCTGATGGATAGGAGTGCTAGGGGGGTGACAGGAGGTGATTGATGGGTGTCTCAGGGGGTGGTTAGAGGGGAAAATAGATGCAATCAATGCACTGGGGAGGTGATCGGAAGGGGGTCTGAGGGTTCGACCGAGTGATCAGGAGCCCACACGGGGCAAATTGGGGCCTGATCTGATGGGTAGGTGTGCTAGGGGGTGACAGGAGGTGATTGATGGGTGTCTCAAGGTGTGATTAGAGGGGGGAATAGATGCAAGCAATGCACTGGCGAGGTGATCAGGGCTGGGGTCTGAGGGCATTCTGAGGGTGTGGGCGGGTGATTGAGTGCCCTAGGGGCAGATAGGGGTCTAATCTGATAGGTAGCAGTGACAGGGGGTGATTGATGGGTAATTAGTGGGTGTTTAGGGTAGAGAATAGATGGAAACACTGCGCTTGGGTGGTGATCTGATGTCGGATCTGCGGGCGATCTATTGGTGTGGGTGGGTGATCAGTTTGCCCGCAAGGGGCAGGTTAGGGGCTGATTGATGGGTGGCAGTGACAGCGGGTGATTGATGGGTGGCAGTGACAGGGGGTGATTGATGGGTGGCAGTGACAGGGGGTGATTGATGGGTGATTGATAGGTGATTGACAGGTAATCAGTGGGTTATTACAGGGGAGAACAGATGTAAATATTGCACTGGCGAATTGATAAGGGGGGGTCTGAGGGCAATCTGAGCGTGTAGGCGGGAGATTGGGTGCCCGCAAGGGGCAGATTAGGGTCTGATCTGATGGGTAACAGTGACAGGTGGTGATAGGGGGTGATTGATGGGTGATTGATGGGTAATTAGTGGGTGTTTAGAGGAGAGAATAGATGGAAACACTGCGCTTGGGTGGTGATCTGATGTCGGATCTGCGGGCGATCTATTGGTGTGGGTGGGTGATCAGTTTGCCCGCAAGGGGCAGGTTAGGGGCTGATTGTTGGGTGGCAGTGACAGGGGGTGATTGATGGGTGATAGGTGATTGGCAGGTGATTGACAGGTGATCAGTGGGTTATTACAGGGAAGGACAGATGTAATTAATGCACTGGCGAATTGATAAGGGGGGGTCTGAGGGCAATCTGAGCGTGTGGGCGGGTGATTGGGTGCCCGCAAGGGGCAGATTAGGGTCTGATCTGATAGGTAACAGTGACAGGTGGTGATAGGGGGTGGTTGATGGGTGATTGATGGGTAATTAGTGGGTGTTTAGAGAAGATAACAGATGTAAACGATACATTTGGGAGGTAATCTGACGGCGGGTTTGCGGGCGATCTAATGGTGTGGGTGGGTGATCAGATTGCCCGCAAGGGGCAGGTTAGGGGCTGATTGATGGGTGGCAGTGACAGGGGGTGACAGGGGGTGATTGATGGGTGATAGGTGATTGGCAGGTGATTGACAGGTGATCAGTGGGTTATTACAGGGAAGAACAGATGTAATTAATGCACTGGTGAATTGATAAGGGGGGGTCAAAGGGCAATCTGAGCGTGTGGGCGGGTGATTGGGTGCCCGCAAGGGGCAGATTAGGGTCTGATCTGATAGGTAAAAGTGACAGGGGGTGATAGGGGGTGATTGATGGGTGATTGATGGGTAATTAGTGGGTGTTTAGAGGAGAGAATAGATGTAAACAATGGATTTGGGAGGTGATCTGATGTCGGATCTGTGGGCGATCTATTGGTGTGGGGGCGTGATCAGATTGCCCGCAAGGGGCAGGTTAGGGGCTGATTGATGGGTGGCAGTGACAGGGGGTGATTGACGGGTGATTGACGGGTGATTGACAGGTGATTGACAGGTGATTGACAGGTGATCAGGGGGATAGATGCATACAGTAAACAGGGGGGGGGGTGGTCTGGGGGGGGGGGTCTGGGGAGAATCTGAGGGGTGGGGGGTGATCAGGAGGGGGCAGGGAGCAGGGGGGGGGGATAAAAAAAAAATAGCGTTGACAGATAGTGACAGGGAGTGATTGATGGGTGATTAGGGGGGTGATTGGGTGCAAACAGGGGTCTGGGGGGTGGGCAGGGGGGGGGTCTGATGGGTGCTGTGGGCGATCTGGGGCAGGGGGGGGAGAAATCAGTGTGCTTGGGTGCAGACTAGGGTGGCTGCAGCCTGCCCTGGTGGTCCCTCGGACACTGGGACCACCAGGGCAGGAGGCAGCCTGTATAATACACTTTGTAAACATTACAAAGTGTATTATACACTTTGTATGCGGCGATCGCGGGGTTAACATCCCGCCGGCGCTTCCGTATAGCCGGCGGGATGTTGCGGCGAGCGAGCGGTGACAGGCGCCGGCGGAGGATCGCGTCACGGATGACGCGATCGCTCCGCCCATGCCCTTAAATGGACCGCCGCCTCTGTGGGTGAGCCGGTCCTTAAGGGCTCCACTTCCCGGCCGCCTCTGTGCGTTAGGCGGTCGGGAAGTGGTTAAACTCAACTACTACAGTAGACTGACCTGTGTAGAAGTAGCTTACAAACCCCTTAGGGCCCTTTTACACTTACTGTATATTGCTGCGTATAAGACTACTTTTTAACCCTTGAAAATCTTCTGAAAAGTTGGGGGTCGTCTTATACGCCGGGTGTCATTGATGCCGGGTGATACTCCCTATCCTGTTACCGCCTCTCAGATCTCCCTGCTGAGGGAGCGCAATCTATTTTCCATACCGCTCTGATAAACAGGTAAACAAGGAGAGCAGACCAGTCTACTTAAAGAAAACCTGAACTGACAATTAAAAGTCAAAATAAGCGTACACAAGTCATACTTACCTTCCAT
Organism: Hyperolius riggenbachi; assembly: GCF_040937935.1. Taxonomy (NCBI): domain Eukaryota; kingdom Metazoa; phylum Chordata; class Amphibia; order Anura; family Hyperoliidae; genus Hyperolius; species Hyperolius riggenbachi. Next base: position 78,123,627 of record NC_090655.1, read on the forward strand.
GTAGTCTACTCCTCAGTGACTTTCTCCTCTCCCACGTCCTGTTTGTTCACTGTGATCAAGGGGATTTTCCGTCCTCCATTTTGAAAATGGCCATTACCCATAACAGCTTTCTGGTCAGCACACAGTTTAACTGTAACATCGCCCACTTGAGCCATAGGGAAACATGGACATTACGTGGTACACCAGTTTTCCTCTCAGCTATAACTGACAGCAACTGATATTTTACTGACAGCAACTGATATATTTCAGATCTGACAAAATGTTGTCAGAACTGGAAGGGATTATTGTCAGAAGAAAATGGTGAGCTTCTGAGAGGTACTGATGGTAAGGTAACTATGTAATGTTCATTTGAAGTTACCTCGCGTGTTTATTTTAAATATTTTGACTCAGTACAGGTTCTCTTTAAGGAGAGTTGACCAATGCAACAAGTCAATTGACTATATACTGTTATATACTGGGTAACACATACAGTACAGCACCAGTATCTGTTCATACACAGCACCAGTATATGATTTTTTTTTATTTTTATTTTTATTTGGTGTGCGTTGGAAGAGGGGTAGTCTTATACGGCAAGTATATCCCAAACTCTGTATTTTAACTGGAAAAGTTGGGGGGTCGTCTTATACGCCCAGTCGTCTTATACGCCGGAATATACGGTAATCAGTTGCTCTCAGTTATAACTGAAAGAAAACTGATTTTCAAAGTAATGCCCATGTTTTTCTATGGCACCTTTCACACTTAACGCGTTTTAACGGAAACCTTCTTCCCAATGCACTGCTATGGAAAAACGTGCACTAACGCACACCAACTGATTAAGTGTAAAAGGGGCCTTAGGGACAGAATTGATGTGTATTTGTGCAGATTTAAGTACAGTAAAGTACAGTAAAATGTCCAGAATGAAGAAGGCTGCATACCTCCCTTACAACTATGTAATAACTGCTGTAGCAGGGATCTACAAATTGATCTATGCATACAGCATTCCCTTTTTAGGCAACACCCTGCTGTAATATATGCCTACAGGCATAGCTCCCAACTGTCCCTCTTTTGGAGGGACAGTCCCTCTTTGGGAGCCCTGTCACTCTTTCCCTCTTTCCTCCTCATTTGTCCCTCTTTCAGGACTTTGTCCCTCTTTCTATGGAAATGTATATGTTTCTCTACTAAAACATGTTTGACTCTAAACTTTATTCCCATCCTTTTAAATTGATATATTACTAATTTGAAAATGTTACTATGAAGGAAAATGAACCAGGATAGAAAGGACCAGTGTGGTTTGAATGATAAAACAACATATTTTTCTGATGAAGTCTTTATGGCATGCATGACTAGGGGTGTGATGGTGGCGTGGTCAGGGGTGTGGCAGGGGCTTGCCTTAAGTGTCACTCTTTCTTATCTCAAATAGTTGTAAAGTATGCTACAGGATGCAAACAATAGCCTGACAAATGGCATATCCACATACAAATACTACTGTAAATTGTAGACACATCTCTTTAGGCTAAGTTCACAGTGGGGCATTGCGGAATAATGCAACGGACGCATTTTAATGCAGAATTCAGCACTGCAATAGTAAATCTATGTGAGGTCCAGAGTGCATCCAGTAACGCAATGCTTTACCGCACAATGCACGTGTTACCAGTGACAGTAAAGCAAACAGTGAAGACTATATGCTTCACTGTATATGTCGCAACAGTCGCGTAATGTGTGATGCAACTCTTCCATTCCATGTGAACGGGTACATACTGGGGCCATTACAAGAAAGGGTAAATGGGATTTGAAAAACATTTGCAAGCAAATTATTATTATTTTTTTTAAATGGAATAAAAGATTTTCTTCTCTACTGCTTCTCTTTAATTAGGGTTCACACCGTCAAAAAATCGCATCAGATTTGCATTTTTTCACCTCAAATCATGATTGCAGCACATGTGATATATCTCAGTGGCATTGTGTTTTTTTTTTTGTTTTTTTTTTTGTTTTTTTGTGTGTGTATTTATTCATCAATGTTAAGCAGCGCCTGCTTTGCCTGCCTTACTTAGCAGCGCTCGCTCGTTAGTTACGTATTTGCTTACATGGCAATTGACGTAACGTTAACTGTGGGTGGTCCTGTGAAGTATCGTTACCGGGATACTTCACTAGCGGCCGCTACTATGTTAATTTACATAGTTGTAACTATATAAATTAACATAGTAGCGGCTGCGAGTGAAGTATCCTGGTAACCATACTTCACAGGACCGCCCACAGTTAGCTATGCACTTTGCTTACATAGTTAAGGGAAGTCACACTCCTTACACAGCAGAGATGAATCAGGCCATTTGTGTGATTTTTGCAATTTGTCTGCATTTAAACTCAGATGGCAGGTCTACCTATCTGTGTGTTTCAAAGTGGAAATGCAAAAAATCATGTTGGGCATGAAAACATTTCACACGATTTTGAAGTTAAAGAACAACGGCAGTGAGAAGAATATGGAGGCTGCCATATTTATTTCCTTTTAAACAATACCAGTTACCTGGCAGCCCTGCTGGTCTATTTGGCTGTAGCAGTGTCTGAATAACACCAGAAACAAGCATGCAGCTAATCTTGTAAGATCTGACAATGTCAGAAACGCCTGATCTGCATATGCTTGTTCAGGGTCTATGGCTAAATGTATTAGAGGCAGAGGGATCAGCATGATAGCCAGGTACTTGGTATTGCTTAAAGAGAACCCGAGGTGGGTTTGAAGAATATTATCTGCATACAGAGGCTGGATCTGCCTATACAGCCCAGCCACTGTTGCTATCCCAAACCCCCCTAAGGTCCCCCTGCACTCTGCAATCCCTCATAAATCACAGCCAGCGCTGCTGACAAGCAGCTTGTCAGAGCTGGCTGTGTTTATCCCTATAGTGTCCGTCGGCTGCTCTCCCCGCCTCCTGCAGAACTCCAGTCCCCGCCTGCGTCCCTTCCCTCCCTGCTGATTGGAGGGAAGGGACGGGGGCAGGGACCGGAGCTATGCAGGAGGCGGGGGAGCAGCCGAGACTGACACTACAGATGTACACACAGCCTGCACAGCGAGGCTGTGATTTATGAGCGATTGCAGAGTGCAGGGGGACCTTAGGCGGGTTTGTGATAGCAAAAGAGACTGGGCTCTATAGGCAGATCCAGCCTCAGTATGCAGATAACATTCTTCAAGCACACCTCGGGTTCTCTTTAAAAGGATACAAATATGGCAGCTTCCATATCACTCAGTTGTCCTTTAATAATGTTTTTTGTATACATTAACTTAATTAATATTCGCATGAAATATTTCCTGCTGCAAAGAAAAAATCAAAAATTGTGCATGATAATAATAATGATGATATTTTTTTGTATATACAGTATACTGTATGTATAAACAGAGCTGCTCAAATTGTGGATGGTTTATAATGTTCTTTTTGATTTATACTTTTAAATAAAGATTTTATTCCTGCTTAGGCTTTTACAGCATTGATGTACATTACATAGATTCATGCACAGAGCAGAATGTCTCTGGTCCTCTGGATCAGATTAATTTCTGGTACTGATTCAGACCATCCAGCACCATTGTATTTTTTGTATTGCTTTATTTGGAGTTGTTTTGGCCATAAGACATCTGTGTCATGCTTTGAAATGTTGCCATGCCTGGATTTCTCTCTTATACCTGTTATAACTGTCTGTGCGCATTTATCACTCGTGAGTACTTCTGAAACATAGGGGAGGGGCTCCACTTCAGCATGTCCATGCCGTCCTTTTCATCTCTCTCTGTTCTCAAAACATTGCTGGATTTGCCATAGAAATAAAGCCATAGGCTTTCTGCAGAACAGATTGCTGCACCCGTCCGTGTGCCAAGATGCATAAAACCTTCAGACTCCTGGTCAAACGCTTGCTTTAGCTTGTAGCTGGGTGAACACGTGTGTCGGTGTGCTCTACCGCTAACCTGCATTGTCAGAATGGAGCTCAATGGTCTGTTCAGGTTCTCGCTTGCCGCTCAGTGGCGACGGACCCTACGTAGCAGTGCCAGTGAAATAAGGCTGTAATTGCAAACACATTGCCCTTGTTTAAGTTTCCAGGAATTTTCATCGGCTCTGTGGTTAGAGAAAGACAAATATAGGGCGACATCTCCAACTGTGGTTTGCAGGAGAGATGGAGGCCTCAAATGGAACCTGAGATCTGACTATTAACAATGTGGTGGGATACTCTGGCTCTATAGATTTTTTTATTAACCCCTCGTCTGCTGGAGGGGTGCAATCCTGTGCATTACAGTGATGCCTCAGTGAGTTTAATGTCTTGCTTGGGGGGGAGGGGGGGGGATTTTGACAGGCCTTAAATGTTAGGTGAAATATCGTAATGGTATGCTACTAAGTTTGGAAACTGTTGAAATTATGATGAATGTTATAGGCACGCCTGTTTTATTTGAGTAGTATATTAATTAAAGGGATACTGTAAAAGGCACTGTGGTTTGTGTTATAGTTTCTCTTTATGTATTTTTACATACTTTTTTTTTTTTATTACACTATTTTAGTAGGCATTCATTATACCCTAGATCTTGGTGGTAAGTTGCTTACTAGACCGTCCTTGTCATAAATTCTCAATTTCTGTGGAAGTAGATTACCTCCTTTTTTTTTAATGCAGCATATGGGTTGCTAACCCTGACCCTCTTTAATGACCTAATCCTACCCTTTATCATACCGTTTTAGGCTCCTGATGGCGTGAACGTTGATTCACCAAATTTCATCAAGCTATGCCATAGCAATCACAAATGTAACTATATATCTGTATCTTACTTAAGCAGTTTACACTCTGGTTGGAGCAGCATCAACCATAAAACCTGGGAATTTACACACACAAAAATCCTGCACATCCATTGTAAATGCTGATTGTATTATACATATTCACACTGCTCTCTATATCCACCCACCCCATCAATAGAGGTTATGTTGTTTTGGGTTTATTATAGTCCTATGTCAAACCACTGCGGTCCCTATTTTATTAATTGAAGAGGTAGTAAAAGCTGAGTTTTTATCCTCTTGATCTCTGGGGTTATGCAATATAATACATTTCCCCCCTTTAAAAGTCCCTTTGATGGACCTATCGTTCTGACATTGTTGTATATTACAGATGTGGGGGAAGTAATTTTTGATCATCCTTGATTGTTTACCAATATAACTAAGTAAGTAGGAAATATATTATATTATTCCATGTACCCTACGAAGATCAATATATTAACCAATTCATACTTGATACAAGTAAACTGTTTACGGTAATTTGTAGGTTTAATCAATAAAATGATCATTTTGTAAAGGAAAACTGAATTAAAATTCTTTTTAATCGGTGAATGTTGATTATGCAGAAATATTGCATAAATTGTGTGTGTGTAAGGAAGCATTTTAATTAATACAAATTTATTCAGAATGTATTTTTCTTTCTTTCTTCTTCCTTTTTTTATTTATTCATTTTTTTATTTTTTTTTTGTGAAAAGGCCAAAATGTACCCTGATTCAAATTGTTGCATTGAATATACCAACTTGCATGGTCAATAGCAAAGCCCTTATGCTAACATCACCAAATGTAGTACATATGTAATGGCTAATTTAGAATGTTTTTAATTGCAAAGACTTTTGTAGCCTTTGAGAAAATCAACTTTAAAATTTTTGTAGTAAAAGTGCTTTTTATACCTGTGCAGTGTCAAGTTGTGACTCTCTGAAGAGAATTCTCTGCATGTCCTCACTCCCACCCAGCTATGTACAGCAGCCGTGGATGGACGTGTTATGTGTTTGTATACTTCAGAAGTAGGATTGTCACACCGGAACGCTCCTGGCAATGGCTGTTGTGCAGACATACAAGGAGTGGGGACACCACGTGTGCTGCTCCTTTTGTACTCTTTTTCAATTGGCTCCTGTCAGAAGCACATGGGGGGGGGGGGTCATCCCAACTTGAGTTAGTATATTTTATCAATTTTGGGGTGAGTTCAGAAGTCCTTCAAGGAAATACCGTATATACTTGCATATAAGCCGGCCCGCATATAAGCTGAGGTACCCACTTTTCCCTGAGAAAACAGGAAAAAGTTATTGACTCACATATAAGTCCCCTCCCCAGTATAGCCCGCTCCCCAGTAGGAAGATGTGCCCCCCCCCCCCCCCCAGTACTAGTAGATATACACATAGATATGAGACACAGCGATTGCAACATAGGAAGAATCCCCAATCATTGCACCGCTGACACGTTGCTTGCATGCTCCGCTCCACAAGCCAGGGGACACAGGTAGTCTTGAGCATCACACTCTGCACACCATGTTGCAGGGAATGTGGGCACGGACACT